>NC_035174.2:26504227-26819027 GCF_001659605.2 Manihot esculenta
GGAGGAATATCTGGAGTGGAGTTTCATGATATACCTCCTTGACCTTTTCTGGTCTGAGTCAAGGTTTTTCCCTGCAAATGGCAACAACTCCAAGAACCTGTCTGTGAACTCCTCTACACTCATCTCATCAGTTTGCCTCAACTGCTCAAACTCTAGCATCTTCAATTCCCTTGAGCTGTCAGGGAAAGCCCATCCTGCAAACTCGTTTGCAAACTCCTCCCAAGACATGCTATCCACTTTCGGGTTCACATAATTCTTGAACCACTCTCGTGCCTTCTTGCACTTAAGTGTGAACCCAGCCATCTGAATGGCTCTACTATCATCAGCCCCAATCTCATCTGTGATTACCTTAACCCTTTCTAGATACACAAATGGGTCATCCCCTTTTTCATACTGGGGAGCACCCAACTTCATGTAGTCGGTCATCTTGACCTTGCTCCCACTGGCTGAGCTAGGTCTAGAGGGTTGGGTAACTGGGGCTGCTGGTTCTGCAGGTGGTAGAGGTGGTGCAACATTTTCGGAGGTAGGGTTTGCTGGATTTGGATAGTAAGGTGGGGATGGATACATTGGATACTGTGGGTATGGTGGATAATAAGGTGGGTATGGCATCTGTGTGGGATAAGGGCTAAAGCTATGGTAATCCGATGTGCCTCCCATCGAATACCCAGGGTTTTGTGAGAAGGGTGGGTAGTAAGGTGGCTGAACAAATCCCGAGGCCTGAGTGCCTCCTTGGGATTCTCCCATTTCCTCTTCTGACATGCTAACTCCCAAACTGCCATCCCTCCTCTGCTCTACATCCATATCATCCCCCATGTCCTCAGACGCTCCTCCCTGAACTATTCCTCTGACTGATCTGCTTCTACCCAGATCCAAAGACCTTCTAGGGTCTCTTACTGCTCTTTCTCTGCTAGACCTACTAGACATTGCCCTAGGCAATGCTGGAGGACAGGCGCTCGTGCCCTCATCCTCAGGTGGCACTCCAGTCAATCTTGCTGATCGACGAGTTCCTCTCATCCTGTTTTCTGAAAACAGTACACATCACATAAACATTAGCATCATATGGTTCATGTGGGCACACATGAACCCGCATCACACATCATAGCATATCATTAATGCACATGCCTATAATAATGGCATTTCACATCATCATGCAATCAGGACTCCACATCCTATCCTAGTGGACATGACCTTTCCTATTGTGCTTGACCTTCTATAACATCTATGAGCCCAACACTCTAGGTCCGACCATATGAACCTAGGGCTCTGATACCATTCTGTAACAACCCGAAAATCGGACCGCTACCGGCGCTAGGATCCAGATCGGCTTAAGACCGCCGGGATCCGTAGCAAGCCTGACATGTAACCTGTAAACCTGTTTAATCCCATACATGATCAACACTCATACATAAAAATTTAAAACTTTTCTTTCATACATTATACCATACACCAAACTCAACCTGTGCATGCACTGAACATAGTCATAATCATAAACTTGACCCCTCTGTGGGATCTCATCAATGCCCCCAATGGGTGGCATAACAAGAGTTGAGTTGGTTAAACATAGTCATCAACAAACATTAAAATCATGTATCAAAAAGGGATTACAATATACTATGGTCAAGCACATTTCTAACCTTAATATCATTACATTGTACATCTTTACATTATTATACAATCTTGTCATGTCCACATTCTAACTATTACATACATAAGACTTCATTACTCTTCTTGACTTCTATGTCTAACCCGTACCTGCAAACCTGGGGAATTTGGGAGAGGGGTGAGCTACTAGAGCCCAGTGAGCAAAATCATAAAGCATTTAAAACACATGCTATCATGGAATGCATCACATCACAACTAATCATATCAAGGATGAACTTGTCACCATTTAGCCCTCTACATATTCCAATCATGCCAGGGGCGTAGTGCAGGCCACACCTGGTCTTTCTCTTATACATAACATAACATAACATACATATTCCATAGTGCCGGGGGCGTAGTGCAGGCCACGTCCGGTCTTTCTCTTACATAGTGCCAGGGGCGTAGTGCAGGCCACACCTGGACTTCCATATCGTCTCAACATGTCATACATATGAGGGCTAATGGATCATTCAACATTCATCCACATCAACAACATTTTATGCAATGCAACATATTCGTGATTTCTAATGCAAGCAACCTAAAATATCACATGGCATCCGTGATGCATGAACATGCTCAAAACTGATTTATTTATTTAAAAGCATAAGAGTTATTCCACTCACCTCTGGCTACCTCTGACACTGACTGAAGCAGCTAACTCACTGCTGGGGTCATCGGTTCCTCGGGTCTGAACCTACACGGGTGGACTCAAATGAGGGACCAAACAACTAGAACATAATTCTAAAAACATCCCCCAAAAACCCCATAAAACATCTCAAAACATCCATGCAAGAACATGCAAAGGAAGGCTGGACAGGGCACTTTCGGCGGCAGGTTCGGCGGCCGAAAGTCCCTCCAGAGCCGAAAGTCAGGCAGGTTCGGCGGCCGAAACTCCCAGACAGAGACGAAACTCATGCATGTTCGGCGGCACTTTCGGCAGCCGAAACTCCCAGACAGAGGCGAAAGTCCTCTTTCGGGGGCAAGCTTCGGCAGCCGAAGGCTGCTTCCACAAGAGGGTTCGGCGGCCGAAAGTCCCTTCGGCTGCCGAACCTGGTTTCTCCCGAAGGGCAGAAACTTGGTTCAAACATGCACAACCGCTTCAAATTCATACCATCATTGTAACAGCCCGGAAACCGAACTGTCACCGGCACTAGGATCCAGATCGACTTAAGGTCGCCGGGACCCGTAGTAAGCCTACTAGCCTGTCTGTATACCTGTGAAATCCCATACATGATCATACAATTGTTGTAAAAACATAAAACTTTACTTTATTCCAAGGCTTAACCTGTGCATGCAATCTTTCTATTCTCTACTAATTCCTACTAGAGCTCCTCATGGCCCTAGGCGGATCAAACTCATCATGTTAAGCCTGGTTTTGCTCATAAACATACAACAATAAAGAAACATACATAAACTGATCATGTGACTCCACAATGGGATTACAAGTCTTCTAAGTCAAGCACTATTCTATACATGGTACATACACTGTACATAGACATTATCTCTATACATTTACATGTCCACACTAGCTATTACAATACTTTGTACTCTTCCTGTACCCTGCTGAGTTCTCTCTGACCTCTGAACCTGCACAACTGAAGTTAGGGGAGAGGGATGAGCTACGATAGCCCAGTGAGTAGAATAGGCAAATAACAGGTGATAAAACATGCTCTCATGGAATGCAACACATAAGCACATCACCTCGGCCGGACGGATCAAAACTCCCTCTATCTCATCTGGGGTACCGGAGTACCATGTGCCTGGTCCCCGTAGGGCTGTTCCAGGTCTTTGTGTTGTGCCTGGTCCCCGTAGGGCTGTTCCAGGTCTTTCCTCTGAGGGCTAATGAATCCTCACGAAGTCCGTGCCGTCTCACATAAGCAATGTACAAGGAGCAATGCCAAGTACAAGGATAAATGCAATGCATCATCTTTATGTACACTAATGCACTCACCCTATAGCATATTTATGATGCATGAAGCATGATAAAATATCAGTTCTCATATTAAAACATTAAGTTAAATTCCACTCACCTGGTTATCTCTGCACTGACTCTGCAGGTTCTGACACTGAACTCACTGCTGACCTCCCTGATTCCTCTGGTCCGTTCCTACACAGGTGGACTCAAATGAGGGACTAAACTCACTCAAGAACATCTCTAAGAAACTCCCCAAAACTCCTCTAAACGATCCTAAAACCAACACATAAAACATGCAAAAGAAAGCTGGACAGGGCACTTTCGGCGGCAGGTTCGGCGGCCGAAACCCCTCTCCAGAGACGAAACTCATGCATGTTCGGCGGCACCTTCGGCGGCCGAAGGTCTCGTCCAGAGACGAAACTCACACACTTTCGGCGACCGAACTCCCTCTTTCGGCGGCCAAAAGTCCCTTTCTAAACCGAAAGCCTAGCTTTCGGGGGCAACCTTTGGCAGCCGAACTGCCTCCACAAATGGTTCGGCGGCCGAACCTTCCTTCGGCGGCCGAACCTGGTTTTGCCCGAAGGACAGAACCCTGCTCTGTTTCATGCAAACTTTGCCCAAAAACCTACCAACATGCACATCAACTACTCCCAACTAGCATATACACATATATGCGCACAAAGGGGTCTAAAACTACCCTAAAACCCCAAACAAACATAGCACATAACACTTAAACATGCTGGAACACCACAAATCATCAAAAACCTCACCTAAACCTAACCATGCATACTACCCATACAAACTTCATAAAACCTTCAAAATCATCAAAGAAGCTCAGGATCTTCACTTACCTCTTAAAGACCTTGAGGATGAAGGATCCTAACGTGGAGATATGAAGAAAAGCTCTTCCAAAGCTCCAAGCTTCAAACTTTGGTTCTTTTGCTCAAAACCTTCATAACTCACCAAAACTCTTAAAACTCTTGACAGATTTGATGAAAATCATGGAAAACATGAAAGTCAACGTAGGAGAGGCTGAAACTCACCTCTGGCTGCAAGTGGAGGAGAAATAACCTCCTTCCACCGACCCTTGGCCCTTTTATAGGTGGCTGGCCAGACCACCTTCGGCAGCCGAACGTGAAGCCGCAACCATGCAATGTTCGGCGGCCGAAAGGTACCTTCGGCGGCCGAACCTTTGCATTTCTCCCTTGTTGCTTTTCTTTCAAAACTCAAGTCTTTTAACACTTCAAAACCTGAGGACAAGTGAAAATACCTTGAAAAACATATGTATTACCCTTCTCGAGGGTTCCGACACCCGAGATTCCATCGGACTACAGGAATTCCGATGCCGAACTCGAGCCGGGTATTACATTCTCCCCCCCTTAAGAACATTCGTCCCCGAATGTCCCTAACACAACATAAACACATAGAAAAGGGGAAAACTAACCTTAAAACAGATATGGGTATTGTTGGAGCATGGACTCCCGAGTCTCCCAAGTGCACTCTTCTAGGTTGTGGTGGTTCCACAGAACTTTCACCATTGGTAGCTCCTTGTTTCTCAGCTTTCTGATCTGGGTGTCAAGGATCCGCACTGGCTGCTCTACATAAGTGAGATCACTTAAGATTTCCACCTCAGGTTCACTAAGAACCTTCTCTGGATCTGACACAAACTTTCTCAACATAGAAACATGGAATACCGGGTGAATTCGTTCCATAGAAGCCGGTAAAGCTAGCTTATACGATACAGGCCTGATCTTCTGCAAGATCTCAAAGGGACCAATGTACCGTGGGGCCAGTTTACCCTTCTTTCCAAACCGAACCACTCCCTTCATCGGAGACACCTTGAGCAATACCATATCCCCCTCCTGGAACTCTATCTGCTTCCTACGGATGTCTGCATAGCTTTTCTGTCTGCTTACCGCTGTTCTGATCCGCTCTCTGATGATAGGCACTAACTTGCTGGTTATCTCAACTAACTCTGGCCCTGCAAGAGTTTTCTCTCCTACCTCTTCCCAGCAAACAGGTGTTTGGCACTTCCTCCCATACAAAGCTTCATAAGGAGCCATCCCTATGCTAGCATGATGGCTGTTGTTGTAGGCAAACTCCACCAGAAGTAGATGCTGCCTCCAAGAACCGCCAAAGTCTAACATACACATTCTCAGCAGATCTTCAATGGTCTGGATGGTTCTCTCTGACTGACCGTCTGTCTGTGGATGGAAAGCAGTGCTGAAATCCAACCTTGTGCCCATTTCCGTTTGCAGACTCCGCCAAAACCTGGAGGTGAATTGAGGTCCTCGATCTGATCCTATCGACACTGGAACTCCATGCAACCTTACTATCTCGTCTACATACACCTGCGCCAACTTGTCCACAGAGTAGTTACTCCTGACTGGAATGAAGTGAGCAGATTTAGTGAGTCTATCACAAGGAACTCATAATGCCCATATCTGGTTCGGAAAGCAGTCTTGGATACATCTCCTTCCCTAATCTTCAACTGGTGGTATCCGGATCTCAGATCTATTTTCGAAAAACAACCTGCTCCTGACAGCTGGTCGAAGAGACCATCGATCCTGGGTAACGGATACTTGTTTTTGATAGTGACTTTGTTCAACTGTCTGTAGTCGACACAAAGTCTAAGAGGTCCATCCTTCTTTCTGACAAATAATACTGGAGCACCCCAGGGTGAGGTACTCGGGCGGATGAAACCCTTAGCTACCAAATCCTGTAACTGCTCTTTCAACTCTCGCAACTCTGCTGGTGCCATCCTGTAGGGAGGAATAGAGATCGGTCTGGCATTAGGCATCAACTCAATCTCGAACTCTATTTCCCTATCCGGTGGCAGTCCTGGAAGCTCTTCAGGAAACAAATCGGGGAAGGCTCTAACAACTGGTACTGAGGATGGTTCCCTAACCTGACTGTCTAGCTCTCTCACATAAGCTAGGAACCCCTGACACCCCTTCCTTAACATTCTACGAGCCTGGAGGGCTGATATCAAACCCCTAGGTGTCCCTCTCCTGTCTCCTCTGAAGACACACTTTGACCCATCCTGGTCTCTGACACTGACTACCTTGTCTCTACAGTTCAGGGTAGCATCATACGTAGATAACCAGTCCATCCCGAGAATGACATCAAAATCTGTCAACTCTAGAACCACCAGGTCAGCTGGAAGGTATCTACCCTCTATGCACACTGGACTGAACCGACAGACTGACTCTGCCAAAGATGGATCACATTTGGGTCCACTGACCCAGAGAGGACACTCTAACTCAGACACTATCAGACCCAACCTCTCTGCAGCTCTAGAAGAAATGAAAGAGTGCGAAGCACCGGGGTCCATTAAAGCATACACCTCTGAACACCCAATGATGAGATTACCTGACACCACCGTGTTCGACGTGTCTGCCTCCTGCTGAGTCAGGGTGAAAATCCGTGCTGGGGCTGACGGACCTGCACCTCGGGAACCCATCCCTGATGAAGAGGCTACCCCTCTTCCTCTTCCTCTGCCACTGCTTGGTGGTATGGCTGAAGCTACTGGCTGTACCACACTGCCCGTACTCATCTGCTGGGATGGTGCAACCAAAGTCGCCTGAGGACATTCTCGTGCATAATGTCCCTCCTGCCCACATCTATAGCAGGCTGTGGATCCCAACTGACAAGCTCCTCTATGCTGTGGCAAGTAAAAACATAAAACTTTACTTCATTCCAAGGCTTAACCTGTGCATGCAATCTTTCTATTCTCTACTAATTCCTACTAGAGCTCCTCATGGCCCTAGGCGGATCAAACTCATCATGTTAAGCCTGGTTTTGCTCATAAACATACAACAATAAAGAAACATACATAAACTGATCATGTGACTCCACAATGGGATTACAAGTCTTCTAAGTCAAGCACTATTCTATACATGGTACATACACTGTACATAGACATTATCTCTATACATTTACATGTCCACACTAGCTATTACAATACTTTGTACTCTTCCTGTACCCTGCTGAGTTCTCTCTGACCTCTGAACCTGCACAACTGAAGTTAGGGGAGAGGGATGAGCTACGATAGCCCAGTGAGTAGAATAGGCAAATAACAGGTGATAAAACATGCTCTCATGGAATGCAACACATAAGCACATCACCTCGGCCGGACGGATCAAAACTCCCTCTATCTCATCTGGGGTACCGGAGTACCATGTGCCTGGTCCCCGTAGGGCTGTTCCAGGTCTTTGTGTTGTGCCTGGTCCCCGTAGGGCTGTTCCAGGTCTTTCCTCTGAGGGCTAATGAATCCTCACGAAGTCCGTGCCGTCTCACATAAGCAATGTACAAGGAGCAATGCCAAGTACAAGGATAAATGCAATGCATCATCTTTATGTACACTAATGCACTCACCCTATAGCATATTTATGATGCATGAAGCATGATAAAATATCAGTTCTCATATTAAAACATTAAGTTAAATTCCACTCACCTGGTTATCTCTGCACTGACTCTGCAGGTTCTGACACTGAACTCACTGCTGACCTCCCTGATTCCTCTGGTCCGTTCCTACACAGGTGGACTCAAATGAGGGACTAAACTCACTCAAGAACATCTCTAAGAAACTCCCCAAAACTCCTCTAAACGATCCTAAAACCAACACATAAAACATGCAAAAGAAAGCTGGACAGGGCACTTTCGGCGGCAGGTTCGGCGGCCGAAACCCCTCTCCAGAGACGAAACTCATGCATGTTCGGCGGCACCTTCGGCGGCCGAAGGTCTCGTCCAGAGACGAAACTCACACACTTTCGGCGACCGAACTCCCTCTTTCGGCGGCCGAAAGTCCCTTTCTAAACCGAAAGCCTAGCTTTCGGGGGCAACCTTTGGCAGCCGAACTGCCTCCACAAATGGTTCGGCGGCCGAACCTTCCTTCGGCGGCCGAACCTGGTTTTGCCCGAAGGACAGAACCCTGCTCTGTTTCATGCAAACTTTGCCCAAAAACCTACCAACATGCACATCAACTACTCCCAACTAGCATATACACATATATGCGCACAAAGGGGTCTAAAACTACCCTAAAACCCCAAACAAACATAGCACATAACACTTAAACATGCTGGAACACCACAAATCATCAAAAACCTCACCTAAACCTAACCATGCATACTACCCATACAAACTTCATAAAACCTTCAAAATCATCAAAGAAGCTCAGGATCTTCACTTACCTCTTAAAGACCTTGAGGATGAAGGATCCTAACGTGGAGATATGAAGAAAAGCTCTTCCAAAGCTCCAAGCTTCAAACTTTGGTTCTTTTGCTCAAAACCTTCATAACTCACCAAAACTCTTAAAACTCTTGAAAGATTTGATGAAAATCATGGAAAACATGAAAGTCAACGTAGGAGAGGCTGAAACTCACCTCTGGCTGCAAGTGGAGGAGAAATAACCTCCTTCCACCGACCCTTGGCCCTTTTATAGGTGGCTGGCCAGACCACCTTCGGCAGCCGAACGTGAAGCCGCAACCATGCAATGTTCGGCGGCCGAAAGGTACCTTCGGCGGCCGAACCTTTGCATTTCTCCCTTGTTGCTTTTCTTTCAAAACTCAAGTCTTTTAACACTTCAAAACATGAAAACAAGTGAAAATACCTTGAAAAACATATGTATTACCCTTCTCGAGGGTTCCGACACCCGAGATTCCATCGGACTACAGGAATTCCAATGCCGGACTCGAGCCGGGTATTACAATCATGCATTTAGCTCAACCAAAACATGCACACAAACTCCTAGGGGTCTCAAACTAACTTAAACCCCAACTACAACACACATACACACAAGCATTTGCAAGTCACATTGTCCATAAACTCAAAAATCATCAAAACTCACTAAAAACCTACACATGCATTTCTACCCCATAGATCTTGCATAAAACTTATTTAAAACATACAATGAGCTTAAGATCGGCTCTTACCTCTTGAAGATCGAGAGAGAGACGACCTAAAACTCGAAGGTGGAAGAGATTGGATTCTTGAACCTCCAAGCTCCAAAACTTTGCTCAAAAGCTCAAATCTTCAAAACAAAGTTAAAACAAATGAGAAACTTGAAAGATTTAGAGGAAAAACATCAAAGATTGGTGAGGGGCGGCGGAGAACTCACTTTGGCCGAAAATGGGAAAAAAGCTCGCCCGTTTTCGGCTAAGGGACCCTTTTATAGTGGCTGGCCAGGCCACGTTCGGGGGCCGAACGTGCCTCCGCATGCATGCCATGTTCGGCGGCCGAACTTGAGGTTCGGCGGCCGAACCTGGACTTCCCTCACTTATGCCTTCGAGGGCCTAAGGCACACCCGAAGTGCATGCATGTTCAGCGGCCGAACTTTGAGTTTCGGCGGCCGAACCTGAGCTTTCCTCTAAGGTTGTTTTTATTCAAAAACTCATTTCCTTTTTACTTAAAATCACCAAAAACATTAAAACATTTCATGAAAACATGGTTTTACCCTTCTAGAGGTCTCCGACATCCGAAATTCCACCGGACGGTAGGAATTCTGATACCGGAGTCTAGCCGGGTATTACAGCTTTCCTTTTGGGGTGAGTGCATACTCACAAGTGTATATTTGATCAATCAGGTGCCTCTTTCAATTTTGCAAAACAGAACTCCTCATGAGATTTTGCTTGAAAATTGCCTACTTATGATCATCTACGGACTTTTGGGGGACTTTGCTATGCATATGTGCACAACAAACCTCGCGACAAATTTTCCCTTCGTGCCAAGCCTAGGGAGTTCGTTGGATATCCACATGGGTAGAAAGGTTACAAGATATATAATCTGGATAGTAAACAAATTTATGTCTCTCGCAATGTACAGTTCTTGGAAGGCGTCTATCACTTCCAAACCACGTCACAGATGTTTAGTTCAACTCCACCTTCAACTACAACCACCACAAAGAGTCCTTTGCACATTGTTTACAATGACAATTATGCAAAACTACCTCCCATTGTTGAGCAAGCATCGCCAGTTGATGGCCTTAGTGGTCATGAAGAAGCTCACCTACCTCAGGATAGGGCAGAACTACTAGTTCTATCTGACAAGAGACAACGGCAAGTGCCATGCTCCTTGTCTGATTATCAGTATGTTTTGCCCCCGTCACTAGTTCCAGTAGATGTTGCATCACCTCCACCCATTTCCTCAGCCAACTAAATTGTATACTTTTATCCACTTTTATATCCTATTCTAAATTTTCTCCCACTCACACTGCTTTCTTAGCAGCCATCTCGTCCACTGAAGAGCCAAAATTTTTTTCTCAAGCAGTCAAGCATGCACACTAGAGGGATACCATGGCAAAGGAAATTTCTGCCTTGGAAGCTAATCAAAGGTGGACTATGGAATCTTTACTACCGGGCAAACGTGCCATAGATTCCAAATGGATTTAAAAAGTAAAATACCAACCTGATGGCAGCATTGAGCGCTACAAGGCACGCCTAGTAGCTAAAGGATACATTCAAATTGAAAGGATTGACTTTCATAAGACGTTTACTCCCATCGCCAAATTGGTTACTGTTCATTGGTTATTGGCGATTGCTTCTATCAAACGATGGGAGCTACATCAGTTGGATGTCACTAACGCCCTTTTACATGGCGACTTGAAGGAAGAAATCTATATGAGGATTCCATAAGAGTTTGCTAAGCAAAGGAAGCAACGCGTTTGCATATTACGAAAATTGCTCTATGGCCTATATCAGGCTTCCCGTAATTGGTACCAGAAATTCACTACATCTCTCTTTGACGTTGGGTTCACTCAATCCTCTGCCGATCATTCCCTGTTCACCTCTACTGTTGGAGGATATTTTGTTGCTATTCTCATTTACGTTGATGACATTATTGTCACAAGCACAGACTCAGATCGCATATCCAAGCTAAAGCGTTATTTGGATACAAAATTTTGCATCAAGGATATTGGCCCACTTAAGTACTTCCTTGGGATTGAGATAGCACGATCGCCAGCGGGAATATTCTTAAGTTAGTGTAAATATGCTCTTGACATTTTGGCAGAATGTGGCCTGATTGGATGCAAGCCAACTTCATCACCAATGGAGCAGGGAATGACCCACGATCACCAATGGAGCAGCAGCACAAACTTTTTAATGACTCTGATGAGATCTGCAGTGACCCAGGGGAGTATCAACGCTTAGTTGGACTGTTGCTATACCTGACTTGTACCCGACCGGACATCAATTATGTGATACATACTCTTAGTCAGTTCATGCAAGAGCCACATCAGCCACACCTTAATGCAGCTCATAGAGTACTTCGCTATCTCAAGGGTTCACTTGGCCAAGGTATTCTGCTTCCTTCTGATGGTACATTGTCATTACAAGCATACTGTAATGCAGATGGGGCTGAATGTCCCATAACACAAAGATTAACCACCGGATATGTGATTTTTTTTGGGTTCTTCACCTATTTCTTGGCTGTCAAAGAAAAAAATGATTGTCTCTCGTTCACCGGAAGAGGCAGAATATAGAGCAATGGCAACTACCACTAGTGAGATCATTTGGTTGAAGCAACTCTTACAGGATTTTTAGGTACTGTACATCGCGCGTTCTTTTATTCAGTGACAATCAAGCTGCCATTCACATTGCAACAAGTCTTATTTTCCATGAATGGATAAAGCACATGAAAATTGATTGTCATTTTATCGGACAACATATTTAGCTATCAACTATTGCCCCGACGACGATCACTTCACAACACCAACTAGCATATATCTTCACTAAAGCACTTGGACAATATCGTTTTCATACTTTACTTAGCAAGTTGGGTATTTCCAAACTTCATGCTCCAACTTGAGAGGGAGTATTGAAGGATATTTTGTTGATCTTTTTTCCTTGTATTAGAACAGGTCGTGATCAACTTAATTTTAGGAACTGTTAATTGATTATAATAGCATAATCATAGGAGATGATTAAGGCTCAAAAGTTGCATATATATGTTTGCCCGTAGAAAACCTTCCATCTCTTCCCTTATCCTTTTCTTCAAATTAAATTGAAGAGTTTTAAATAAAAATAAAATTTTTATATTAAATCTAAGTATGACATTTTTTATAATGTCAATGTTCCCCTCCTTCCACTTTATTTGTATTATAGATTATAGATAACAAAGCTGAATAGTGAAAAAGGATTTCCATAGCATACCAAAATTATTTGATATTAAGGTTTAGTTGCTGTATTATTTTATCAAATACTATGTACAATCTATCTCTAGTATATTTAGCGACTTACAACCTCACTAATTGTCAACTCATTCACTGAGCCAAATTGTTCTGCTACTGCTTTGCAAGAATTATTGCTAGACTTTATAAAAACAAATGCAGGTTGTTTAGGAGAAGGAAGAGTAATTTCACTATTCAACATTAAAAGCACTGCTGACATGGTTGGCCTGTCCATTGCATCTTCTTGCACACATAAAAGCCCAATTTGAATGCATCTCAATATTTCATGAGTTGGATATGACTCCTTTAGGGATGAATCAATTATCTCCAGTGGTCTCTCTTCTCTCCATAATTGCCATATCTGTAAAGTTCATAGCATTAACCAAAAAAAGGAATGAATTATCAGCATCAATTCTATATTCATGGGTAATAGTTTGGAAGGTGAAGCATGTCAAAAATTTAGTTTACTTACATAGCCTATCAAGCTTAGGTTCCAACCCTCTTGACAAAAACCATTGCTCTTCTTTCCCGTAATAATCTCGAATAATATAACTCCAAAACTGAATACGTCAGATTTTGTTGAAAATTTTCCGAATACCACATATTCTGGAGACATGTAGCCACTACATATGAGAAAAAAAGTATATAATCGTCATGCTCCATCTAGTTTATTTGATGTGAGAAAGAATGGTATTCTTATCAATCACTCTTTCTTTCTTATTGAAGAGTATACTTACAGTGTTCCAACAATTCTTTTTGTCTTCTCTTGAATTTGGTCTCTTTCAAAGATTCTAGCTAGGCCAAAATCTGAAATCTTTGGGTTCATTTCTGCATCCAGCAAAATGTTGCTAGTTTTTAAATCCCTATGGATAATTTGTAATCTGGAGTCTTGGTGAATGTATAATATTCCACGAGCAATCCCAATGATGATGTTAAAGCGTCTTCCCCAATCCAAGATTGACCTTGATTCATCTGCAACACAATTTAATAAATTCCTATTCAATTAGTGTCATGTCCCTCAATGTTTTAAAATAATTTACCAGAAACAAGACCACAACTATATATGTTGACTTGCCAAAAAGCAATGAATCCAAGCTTTTGTTTGGCAAGTATTCATAAATTAACATTAGCTCTTCTGCCTGAATGCAACATCCTAGCAGTTTCACAAGATTTTTGTGTTGAAGCTTTGCGATCAATATAACTTCATTTTTAAATTCTTCTATTCCTTGGCTTGAGTTTTTGGATAGCCGTTTCACAGCAATCTCCTGCCCATTAGAAAGCTGACCCTAAATATCACATTTGGAAGAGTACATTACTACAGATAATCAATTAAAGCTGGTATTCTCATGTAGAATCTCATGATGAAAGATAAAAGTAAAACCACCACTTGTACACACATAGCATTGGTAAGGCATCAGAAAGTTATATGTACAGTTATATACCTTATAAACCAAGCCAAAACCACCTTGTCCTAGCTTATTAGCAGAAGAAAAATTGTTAGTTGCATCAATTATTATATTGAAATCAAAAAATGCTATGTCTGGATGATTTATGCTGCCTCCAACTTCATTTGCCGCTAAATTAACCTTATGGTATGCATCGTCAATTGTATCGCGCAATCTTTCACTCCATTTGTTCCTCACTGTTCTCAAAAGAGAAGATAAACAATAGAAAGGGTGAGAGAGGAGCAAAGAAGAAAAACCAGAGAGAGAGAGAGAGGAACAAATTGCTTATTATGCCAAATTTCTCAGGAAACAAAAAATATCTCATCAATCAATAAACTCAGCAATATAAATATATATGGAAATGCACAAAACATGAAATAAAGTCAAATTTGTTTCTTACTGCTTCTCTTTTTCTTCTTCTTGAGCCACATATATGCAAACAAGATGATAATAAACCAAGCTGAAACAACCGATACTACTAAAATGGCCAACATGCCCTTCGTTTCAAGATAACCATTCGATTGTCGCGCAATTTCAGCTGTATGAGTGAGAAAACAAATTAAAATTACTCAACTGAAATGGGAAAGAAAAGGACATAGGAAGGCATCAAGATAGCACATAAGCAACTCACATTTCATGCAGGACTCCCTTTTCTTCAATTGCATATTTAGTTCATTTAGTTAGAAGCAAGAAATACATTACCTAGTTCAAGTGCATCAACACGAACATAAATATCATATCCTGCATCCTCGTTATCTACAGTATCCATTAGTTCACCATACCATGCTAAACAACCAGTTCCTTTCCCAGCAATATCTATGTTTGCATATGCGGAGCATGAACAATTCCTTCTACATTCCTGTTCACAGTCCGTAGGAGCCATGTTCAGGGCCACCCAAGCTGCTGCTGAAGTATCAGGAATCTTAACATATGGCACTTTGATAAACCCTTCCCCAAGCCCACATACTGGAGAAGAGTCTAGCCGCTTCCTAACACATCCACTTGACCCATCTCGCAGAATATGCCAGTCCCTCGGGGACTTAGGTTCATACCCAGGTAAACAAGCACATTCAAAGTCTCGATTAATATGTTCAGAATTACATTTGCCATAGGCACCACAGTGTCCATAAACATCACACCTATTAATCGGTTCAGACAAGCATTCCTTCCATTTGCCAGCACTTTCATGCCACACCAGATGCTTAAGAAATCCTGCAGAGTCCAACACTATTCTTAAGATAACAGAAGCATCAGCAATAACGTAGTTCATGTATATCTCATCTTCGTTGTTGATAAAACTGTAGTTCCACACCCCTGCATAACTTTTCAATGGCCATGGGATACTTCGCCAATAATATTTTATATCGCTGTAAAGAAATAGTTGTGGTGATCCAGCTGGATTGAGCTTAAGCTTGTAGTCTCCAATTCTAGGGTCATCTGCAGATTTCCATGATTCTAAAGAGAAGTGATGACTTGTCTTCTGATTCATCCCAACTTTCATCCCAGGTAGCAAAGTATCTGTCGGATAATCAAAGCTTTGCCACACAATTTTATTTCTATCTTCAACCAAAATCAAGTTTCCTGAATCTAAAAGCTGAGCTACACTAGTATCTGCTACTTCCACTGAGACATTTGTAGACCATACAGGAACAGTCTGGTTATGATTGCTATAGAGAATGAGATTTCCGTATTGATTAATGGAAAGAACTCCTGAAGAACCGTTGATTGGATGGTTCCTATTTGCAACCCAAATCACAGTTTTCTCTCTCACTTTGTGGTACCAGATTCCCAGATATCTATACCTGGAACTTCCAGGGCTAAAAAATCCTAATGCAAAATTATTTTCTCTGGAGATTAGAATGTGGCCATGGCCATCTTGAATGGTTTGGTTAATGGCTAAGGTATCTTTGGATGAAGAAAATGTGAAATGAAAGATTAGAAGCAAAAATTGCAGGAACAACTTTTGAAAATCCATAGTGGCTCTGTAGTCTTCTCTCTTCATTGAAATGAAGCTTGTACGGGGTGGTTGGTCATATTTTTAGTTAAGAAAAGACTCCAGCCGTGGATTTCCGAAGCTAGCTCAGACTTTTGACAAGTAAACAGTGGTTTTTTGTGGAATAACCGAAAAAGAAGCAGATTTTGAATTTTCTCAAATGATGTCGACGGGAAGGGAATAGAATTGACGAGATGGGAAAATAAAAAAAATGTCCTGTTCCCATTAAACCAAATGCACAAACTTGGAGAAAAGTTGCGAATTTTTTTCTGGTGCAGGAGAGTTTTAATGAGAATGCTAGCCGAAAACAATGGAGTAAAAGAATTGACGAGAATTTCTTGTGTAGTTTCAATTCTAATCTTCTATCACAGATCAATAGCTGCAGTCCTTCTCACTGTGACATTTAATCGAATATATGGACCGCAGTCCATAAAACAATAAATTATATCATGAAAGTTGATTCTACACAAATACATAAAATAATATCAAAATAAAAACATAACAAAATAATATCAAAATAAAAACATAACACAATTGTATTAAGTTATTAAAACGTTTAATGACCATCATAGTATATAATTTTTTCCGTGAAACACGACGTGACCGTCACATGCAAGCACACCGGCTGCGGAGGACACTTCTACAAATAGACAACGGTCATCTTCATTTGCTATTATTAAACAAAACAAATATTTTATTTGATTTAAATGTATGATTTTCTAAAAGTGATTTAATTAATTTAAAATAAATAATTTTTTTTTTTCAGTAAAAGAAAATCTTTGACTTATTGAAAAGTTAAGAAAAAACGTCAATTAAATAGATTTTTTATATATTTTTTAAATTTTAAATTTTTTAACTGAATAAAGTAAAAATTTCAGATTAATTGTATTTTTTTTTATTTTATATATATATATATTGCATGTTTGGTTATATGCTGTGGTAAGGGAGTAACTTATTACTACTTGATGACTGAAGAATTTTATAGATATTTTTTGAAATTTTTATAGATATATCTTGTCAATGTATGAGTGCTAAGCCTTAGCGGTCCAGTTGAGTTCAATTTTCATTCTTTGAGTTGGTCAGAGCCATAAATTTTCTTTTTGGAAAGCAGGATTGTCTTTTCTTTCTTTTTCCTGTATGTTAGAATAATAAGAAATACGATATTTATACTTTCAAAACTAATCCCAAATTACATTTAAGAGATTAAAATATTTATGAACACAATATTTTTATTTAGTAGGAACAAAATGTACTTTTAACGAGTATAAATTTAATGTAATTATATTTAATTAAGAGAGATTTATAATTTAATTTTTGCATATTGTTATTAATAATAAGTCAATTCTTATATTTTTAAAAATTTATTAAAATATTTTTATTTTTTTCTCTGTCAACAAAATAATTTTTCCATCTAAAAATATAGTAAAAGACTAAATTATCCCTTTCATTTCCTCCTCCTTGTCCTCCTCCTCATTAATTCTTCCTCCTCTTCTTCTTATTTGGTTCTTCTTTTTATTCTTTTTTTTTAAAGAAGAGGAAGAGATTTTTCTTCTTCTTCTTCTTTTTCTTCTTCATCATCATCTTTTTCTTTTTCTTCTTCTTTTTCTTCTTCATCATCATCTTTTTCTTTTTCTTCTTCTTTTTCTTCTTCCCCTTCACCGTTATCATCTTTTTCTTCTTCTCTTTCACCGTTATCATCTTCTTCTTATTCTCTTTTTCTTCATTTTTGAAAAGGAGGAGGAACTATTTCGTTGACGAAAAGAAACGATAAGACGTTTTAATATACTTTAAAAATGTAGGGACTAACTTATTAATAATAACAATATCTAATGACTAAATAAAAAATTTTATTTAAGGGTAAAATTGAATTTTAAAAATTTGCTCTCTCATCCTTTATATATTTTTAATGAAAAAAATAACAGAATGACTATTTCGTTAACGGAGAGAAAAATTAATAACGTTTTAATAGATTTATGAAAATACAGAAACTGACTTATTAATAATGACAATATCCAGAAACTAAAATATAAATCTCCCATTAATTAATTATAATTTTACTAGTGTTAGATTTATTAAAATATAATTCTAATTTATTAAATTTAAATTAATTAATTTTTTATTTAGTTAAGTCAATGCTAAACTTACTTTTTTTTAAAATAAGAACTAAATATTTTAATATATTAAAAATAAATTTATATTTAATTTATTTTAATTTAAAAATTAAAATTTTGGGAGGCAACAACCCTTACTTCCCCTTTAAACTCGTCACTGCTGTGGGTTGCTCTTTTAAGGTTTGAAAATGCTAAATTACATTGTTACAAAAGAGGAAAATTATTTAGTTATTTCTGGAAAAAAAAATTTATTCTTTATCGTAAAGCATAACGATGACACACATTTATATGGAAAATGATTTGTTGTAGTCATTAACACTTTTGAAAAAAATATAATATTTAATTATTAGTTAAAAAATTTATTATTTAATTTTTATATTATAAGAAAATTCATTAGTTAATCCTATTATTTTAAAAATATATTAAATTTTTTTATAATTTAAAAAATTTATTAATTAATTTTATCTATTAAATTATAAATCAAAATTTCGGTTAGCATTGTTAATTTTAAAAAAGATATAAATATTTAATAGTAATTCAACCTTAATAATTATATACTGCTATTTAAATTTTGTTGAAATCTATGATTAAAGTCTTTTTCTTTTTTCACCATTATCAAATATGAGTTGAGTATATTCGCAAATCATTGCTGTTCTCCATATGGGAAGTGTAAAAAGCTCTTGGGATAAATATATTAATTCAATTAAAAGTAATTAAAAAAATCTGAAATTAACTTTCAACAATATTAGCAATAAAATCTGAAAAAGAACACCATAATATCTTGATTCCATTTGAAATTTATTCAAATATCTAGCTTATATTGAATGATAATCCATATTTAATTACTCATTTTAATATGAATACTCCTAAATTAATCAATTTCTTCTTAACACGAATTGAAATTTTTAATTAAAAATAATTAACAGAGTTATAATGAAACTTAAGAAAAAAAATTTTAAATCCTTCAAACATAAATTAATAATCAAATAAGCTCTAATCAAACCAATTAGAATATTTAGAAGCTGTTTTGGTTTAACTTATGAAAATTAGACATAAATTTAAATTTAAAACATATATATATATATACAATTTATAAGAATACATTTTTTATTGAATTAAATTGATCCATATCTCCCGCTTATACATCATGGGTCAACTCTCATTTCAAATTCTATAAATTTTATATTTCATAAACTTTTAAAACTCGATTGCTATATATTTATTAGTATAATATATCGTCTCGACTAATAAAGGTTAGAGCAAATATAATGTGTAGTACCTTAAATCATTTGTTACATTCATATTTCTTATAATTTTTTTTTAATATTTTTGTGTTCATAATGGGAGGTTAACATTTGGTTAGTTCAATTTAAAATAAAATCAAATCGAATAAATCAAAACTAAAATTTAAATATTTATTAAAATCTAACTAAACTAAATTACTAGAGAAGAAATCAATATGAATTGAATTAGTCTGATTCAATTGGTTTCAATTGGTTGGACTTTTTATTGAGCTTTTATTTTTTACTACTTGTTTTTAGTGTTCTAAAGTTCAACTAAAATATTTCAATTTTGATTAGGATTTGATCTCTCTATATTATTAAAATGACATAATATTGCTTACTAATCAGTTCGATACAATTTTATCGAATTTTTCATGGTAAAATTAAACCGAATAAAAATAATTGAATTTTTTAAAATTTAAAATCGAACTGAGTAAAAAAAATATAAAAATCGAGCTAAATTTTCAAATTGATTCGATTCAGTCGATTTTTTTTGTTTGAATCGAATACTGCTCACCTCTATTCATAATTATATCTTTATCTCAAATATAAACATAATTGACCGGATGCAAATTAATATGAAATTACTTTATGATCTTCCTTGTATCACGATTCTCTTAATCTTAATTTATTTTATTTTCTAGAAATATTTATCCGCATCGAATCATTCATAATCCTTTGATAATAATCTAAGAAAACGAAGAGTAACTAATCAGAGTTATGAGAGTATAAAGTGAAGATTACTTATTATCTTTAGGGCTACATACAATATTAATTAGAGACTAAACTTGTAACGCTCTTATTTGACACTTATAACATACATGGTATGAATCATGTACTACAATATTAACTCTTTTTCCTATAGAATGTATGTCTCACATTATTCAATACTAATCAGATAATAGTATAGATATCCAATGTCTAACTTTGAGTTCACATAACTACTCAAAGTTATACATAATAGAACTCATATCTACCGATTAAGAAGGATTATTTAATTTAATCACATATAATTAAATTTATTCCTGAATGTGACATTGATGTTATAAACTTTAGATTCTCTATATTATCACTCTTAATAATAACGAGTTTATAACTATCCCATCTTTATTATTAGTCACTTAAATAATAAAGGCGATTGCCTATATGAAATGGTCAATTTTTTATTTGTCTGACGGTCTTCTCATATTTTAATGAGTAAATTACACTTTAATTTCTAACTTTTAGCGTAATTAATGTATTAGTTCCTACATTTTTAAAATCGAACACTTAAACCTCTTTATAATTAGTCTATGTAAATTAGATGTCCTTCCATCCATAATTATGTTAGTCAATAGGTTAAAGGGAGAATAAACATTTCAAATACCTAAAATATCCCATGAACACCTAAATCCTTGTCAATGTGAATAAAACATTTTATATTTCTAAAAATATCGTTTAGTCCCTGAATTTTAATATAATTAACGAATTGGAAGAACTCAGGTTCGGCAAGTTCTCATATTTTTTAAACTTTTGAAATATCGTTTAGTCCCTGAATTTTAATATAATTAACGAATCAGTTCTCATATTTTTAAAACCAAAAGTTTAAATCTCTCTATATTCAATCCATTCAAAATTATAGCATTTCCTCCATTATATATATTAGTCCAAAACTAGTGATCGGATAAATTTTTAAAAATAATTTTCTTTCTAAAATATTTTTTTTAAAAGTCTACCACTTTCTTAATGACTATTTGGTGCGACTTAAAAAATGGCTGAATTTGTAAACCTTTTTTGAAAATTCTAAAATTATCAAATGTTGAAGTATTTTCATGAATAGAAATTTAAGGACAAAAATATTAAAAATTACTTGAATGTAATAATTTGAATAAAAGTTAATGGGATTTAAGTGTTTGTTCAAATAAAAAATGAAAGACTAAATTATTTAAATTTTAATAGATGTAGAACGGAATCCTAATTCTTTAACATTTTTAATTAAGAAAGAGGACAACAAAAATATTTCCATGATTTTGATAGAAAGAAATGGATGGAAGGATTGGAGTTTAGACGGACTGATTATAGAGAGATTTAAGCGTTCGATTTTAAAGATACAGGAACCAATCTATTAATTATTTTAAAATTCAAGGATTAAAGTATAATTTATCTATTTATAAAGGTAATAAAGACTTTTCTACACTTTTAACGGTAAAAAATAGATGGAATGATCTCTAATTTAGACAGACTAATTATATAAGGATTTAAGTATTCAATTTTAAAAATACAGAGACTTATATATTAATTAGCTAAAACTTGGATATTAAAATGTAATTTATCCAATTTTAATATATTTTTTAAATATATATATTAACATGTATACTAAATAATTTAGGCACAAATAATATTATCATTAATAATATAGTGAACATGCTTGAGAAAGTTTCATGTTGCAAGTATATTAACATTTTATGTAAATTTAATGAATTTGCATGCTTATTATAAAATAATCTTTGTAGTAGGTTTTATAAAGGGATTTACAGCCATAGATATATATAGATATATATATTTAATGTAAGAGATATTACCACTAATGACTCGACGATTCTACGATTACAAGCGTAATGGGAATACGCTAGGCTATGCCTGATAACAGTAATTTTATATTAAGACTCGTCCTCTAAAAAGACTCGTCCTATTCAGGAGAGTGCGAGTCTTGATGATAAACGGGGTGTTTAAGGTATCAGGGTCTTCTTTTCCTCGGGTGGGACCGCATTTTCCACTTATTAGATCCTTGCCACATAACCCTGTCTTGTGATGACAATTCATGACTTACTTTGAGCGATTGTTATATAGTATCAGAGGTCCTCCGCTGATTTTCGATTCTTCATATTCGAAGGAGATAGCTATTCTCGAGATCTGGGGCACGTGGTCCCCTGAGATTGACTTTTTGTTGCTCATGTCGTTTCACCTATATAGCCCCTCAATGATGACTGTCCTGCTTCTCGTGCCGTATTTAAAGCCTGTCGTCAAAATCGTCTTATGAGAACCCTTCTTTTTCTCCAAACATCACTTTTACTTTCAACTGTGATCTTTTACTTTCAAAGAGACTTGGTTGCAATTTTTTTCCATTTATACTTCTTACGGTAATTTTTGTTTCCTTTTTCCTCTTCAAAATGAATAGGAACACTTCCTCTTCAGAATGAATAGGAATACTTCCTCTTCTCTTACCTCTAGTGGAGGTTCCGCTTCAAGCTCCTCCGACGGCCCCATCCGTGCCCCGGTCCCTATCGTTCCATTGAGGAAGACTCCAGAAAGCAAGAGTAACTCTATTAGTGACATCCATTTGCCCTATCAAAGCAAGATGTAGAATGCTTTTATTATACATACCAAATCCCCTAAGAGACCTTTCGCGTCTTTGCCCTTTCTCCATGCATTCGTGTGAAAAACTTGATTCCTGCGGAGGACACTATAATGGTTTTCGAGGAGCAGCTAAAGGCGGGCCTTCGGTTCCCTATGGACCTACTTTTTATTGGCGTTCTTCGGTTCCATAAGCTTTCGGTTGCCCAGTTGCACCCCAATAGTTGGAGAATCTTGGTGGCCTTCCGGTTCGTTTGCCTTAATAATAACATCGGACTGAGCATAATCCTCTTCTCCCAATTACACTAGTTGAGTGCCCGTAAAAATAAAGAATTTTGATATTTTAGTGGGTGAAAACACCTAACCATATTTGACCATATATCTTCTTCATTGAAGCATTGAAAATATAAGTTTTTTGTCCTTCGTCACCGGATGTCTAGGGTTTTGGGCACCTTCAAACAAGCTGGCACTTTTGAGTAGAACTGAGGAATGATGGGGTCCGTCCGAGGAGGGATGAGGATGAGGTTTTAGCCTTTCTCTTGACAAAGGCTAAGTCCCCAAAGAAAATGGACATTATCTAGGCGGTGAAAAACACCATTTTATCTTGGCAAAGTCATTTGCAAGCGAGCCAGACTTGGGGTCCTCACCTGCCCAGCCTTGGGGAAAGCACCTCCCTGGCTAGAGGTCAGGGTACCTTTTCTTTCTATCTTCTTTTAGATTTAAAACTGCCTTACTTACTTTATAATTTTTGCAAATATGGCTGGTTTGAGCAAATTCGCTGAAGTGGCGCGTGTTGCCCGCAAAGGCAAGGTAGTTGCCGGGGCTACTAGTCCCCTTGCTAAGTGTGCTCACCTAGCACAAGAAGTGATCATGCTTTCTCCTCCCCTGGCCCAACCTACAATAGAAGAGCTGGCCCACTTACAGCCTAAGTCTTTTGCCCTAAGCACCTCTACTTCTGTCCCAGCTTTTGAGCTTCTGCTATTGTCCCCACTCCTTCTGAACCTGCTCCTGCAAGCATAGGAGTTAAATCTTCATAGTCTCCGAGCATCCAGCGCCTGGCATTGGTACTAAACCAGGTGCCCTCACTCCTTGATGATCCTTCTTTAGTCGTCCTATTAATCAAGAGTGTCTTGAGGCCCGAGGATCGTCGCCGGCTAAACGAGCTCGAGACAAGCGAGCTTTTTGATAACGTCATGCACTCTGCCCTAGAGAGTGCCCACTGCATTTACGTGGCCAAGGAGCACCATAAAGCCCTGAGATGAGAGTTTGGCACTCAAGAGACAGATAGGAGGCTTTTGGTCGAGGAGTGCTCGAGGTTGAAAACTCAGGTCGATGAAGTGGAGGGCACTATAAAGAAGACCTTAGAGTCGGTGGATAAGCTCCAGGCTGAGCTGAATGAGACCAATGCTTCCAAGCTAGTCCTTGAGAATTGAGCAAAGATTGCTGAGGATTAGGTGGCCCTATTACATTACCAAGTCCTAGAGCTACTGAAGAGGCCTAAGCTGCCTCTGCCAGGGTTGCTGAGCTTGAGGCAGAGCTTCAGAAGACAGTGACCCAAGGTGGGGAAATGTTTGTACAAGGTCAAGAATCGGTAAAGAAAGAGCTGGTGAAACAGTTTCCTTCTAAAGACTTTACTTGGATAGACAACATCTTCTTAGAAGAGGAGAGAGTTGAGATGGAAGAGGGTGAGGGACAAGCTGAGGGCAGTCCCTGTGACTGGGTCTCTACATATACCGTAATAGATGTAGAAAATATTAATGTAATAGAAACTCGGGCGGAGGAACCTGAAGATATCCCTCCTTCTATTTAATCTTTGACTTCAATGAAAGTATTTTCTCATATCTTGTCATTATTTTCACTGAGTGTCTATATGCCATATGCTCGTTCACAGCCCTCATCCAAGACTTAAAAAATTTCTTAAAAAATTACTAAGGGTTAACACCCGTCCACCATAGTGGTAATAAATAGATTGAACACCTTTGAACAGTGGAAATAACACCTAACGAATGCCTGCCTTGGGTCTGAAATACCCATATAGGATTTCTTATAATCTTGAGGCTAGTACTCGTTCGTGAACAGTCGTCCTATAGCCTAGGCCTCGAACGCCTCAAAAGTCTTATATAGGGCTATCACCCGGTAGTTGAGTCTGAAGGCCTCAATTAGTGGGACTAATTCTCAATCTTTTGGCCTGACTTATACTCGCATTGTGGCCTTGGGCAATGCCTTAGAATTTTTTATAGGGGATTAACACTTGGCGAGACTTGTCTTGTAGCTCCTTATGATCACTTTTGATTAGTGGGACCAACACCCAGATTATGATCTGGTGGAACCCGCCTTGTGACATGGCATGGAAAAACTTATCTTGCAGCCTTATTTAGTGGGACCAATGTCTAGATTATGATCTAGCGAAACCCGCTTTGTGATCTAACCTGACGAAATCCGCCTTGTGGCCTTGTTTAGTGGGACCAACATCCGGATTGTGGTTCGGCGAAACCTCCCTTGTGACTTGGCCTGGCAGAACCCACCTTGTGGCCTTATTTAGTGGGATCAATGCTCGAACTGTGGTTTAGCGAAACCCGCCTTGGCAGAATCCGCCTTGTGACTTGCCTTAGCGAAACCCGCCTTGTGGCCTTATTTAGTAGGACCAACACTCGAATTGTGGTCTGGTAGAACCCGCCTTGTGACCTGACCTGGCGGAACCTGCCTTGTGACCTTGTTTAGTGGGACTAATGCCTGGATTGTGGTCTGGCGGAACCCGCCTTCTGACTTGGCATGGCAGAACCCGCCTTGTGGCCTTATTTAGTGGGACCAATATCCGGATTGTGGTCTGGTGGAACCCGCCTTGTGACCTGGCATGGCAGAACTCGCCTTGTGACCTCTTATCGTCTCCTTAATCTTTTTTTATGAAGGTAATTCCATTGTTTATTAACACTGAAGAACACAACATATAAAAAATACCTTATTAACTTGTTATTGATAAAATTTTCTCATATTACAAATATCTCAGGAGTGAGGAATCACTCGACCATCTAGTTTGGCTAGTTTACAAGACTCTGGGCGAATGACCTTCGAACGGTCTTTTTCAGGTCTTACCTAACTTACCAGACCAGCAATTACATCTATGGTCTGCTTATTTTCCTGATCATCCCTAGGTCCTTCTACTATTACATGAATAATCCCTAAGGTTCTCGATCAGGGGTAGTTTCGAGAGTTGTTTCCTCAGGTTCAAGTCTCCTCTCTTCCCTTCCTTCTTGGTGAACTTCTAAAGAGTACCGTCTCTTATCAGTCTCTCGATCTCGTCTTTTAGTTGCTGACACTCTTCCATCGTATGATCGTGGTCTTCGTGGAAACGGCAGTACTTGGTCCTATCTCGTTTCTCCGCTTTCTCAGGGTTGAGCTTGGACAACCATCTGATTTCCTTGTCATTTTTCTTGATTCACATTAAAATATGTGTCTGTGAGTCATTCAATAGAGTATAATTCTTATACTTACTTTGGTCATCCCTCTTTCGGGAGATGGGATAACTCTTGTGATCTCCTTCATATCCTCACCTCTCCAGCTTTTGACTTTGCTTTTGGGTCGCTCTCTTGTCCTGTTTTAGTGCTTGGACTTCGTCATCCAACCTGATATACTTTTAGGCTTTGTCTATCAACTGTTAATATGTCGCAACTGGGTTTTTAATCAAGGAATCCACGAATTTGACATTGTGTGTTCCTTTTTTCAATGCTTCACATGCTATCTCATGATTTAATTCTTCCACCTGTATTGCCTCAACATTGAACCATGAGATAGAACTCCTTAAAAAATCGCTCTCTCCTTGGCGGATCTTTCGCAAGTCAAAGGAAAGTTTTTTAAGAGGTATGCAAGTAATAAATTTGAATTTAAATAACGTGGAAAATTGTGTAAAGTTTTGAATTAAATCTGGGCTCAGATGTTGGCACCATTTCTAAGCTAAACCTATGAGTGTTGATGGAAACACTCGACATAACACAAGGTCGTTGGTCATCTTCAAGATTGCTAAGTGGCTTCTGGGATCTGTTGTTCCATTATACTTATCCAAATTAGGCAGCTTAAACTTAGTTGGGAATGTTTTCGCTAAGATTTCTTCCGAAAGAGGCAAGGCATTGTCTAGGCCGAAGTCCTCCTCTTGTTTCCTTTGATACCTTTACACGACTCATACCAGTTTCCAATTGATGCCTTTTAGAGCTTCGTCTGATTCATCTTCGGACTCAATCTTTCCTTTAGACACATTTTGACCGCTTCTGTCCGAGCCCTTAGGGTGTTTACAAATGCTTTCTCTCTTCTCTTGGGAGCCATGTTTGACGTCTCCCCCCGAGCCTTGTACTATTTGAAAGTAGTCTGCAACCTTTGAATGTATTGAACCATTTACTCGTTATTTAAATTATTGAGATGTGCTTCATTGATCATTGGAGCGTGTTTTGTCCACTGCTAGGGGCGGAAGAAATGATGACATCCTCATTGTCATTAGTAGCAATATTAGCAGCAGCTCGTGAACTACTAACCATTTTGAGAGAAAAAAGGGAGAGATTCCTTTCTTTCAAGATAAAGAGTAAGAGACGAATCGTAATCCAAATAAACAAGGAGGATTCAATGGATCTCCTGGCATCGAAATCAAATGATGTAGCCGAAAAATAGCGCCGTGTTGTGAATGGCTAGACCTGTAAGAAAGAGAACGTGAGGTGGTGGATGCCCACGACAACCACTCCGATGCTCAAGTCAGTATACTGAAGAATAAGGTGAATGCAATGAATTGTTTAGAACTTGAGTAGTGTAAGAGGATAACATACCTTTGCCTCTATGAACCTTCTCCTTTTATATTGTAAGAAGATGGAGATAAATATAACATTTTCTAATAATCCAGTAATAATGTGTCTGACTGTTTGATAAGGGATATCGCCAGCTAACAAGCCGACGATCCCGCTATTATAGGCGTAATAAAAATACACTGAATTGTGCTTGGTAAATTTATACCAAAACTCGTCCTATGTAGGAGAGAACGGGTCTTGATAATAAACCGAAAGTTTGAGGTATCTGGGTCTTTCTTTCTTCGGATGAGACCGCATTTTCCACTTATTATATTCTTGTCATGTGACCCTATCTTGTAGTGACAACTCATGACTTATTTTGAGCAATTGTTATGTGACATCAATATTTAATCACGATTATAGCTAAATATTTTCATTTTTATAAAACTTTTTAATTTCATTTCAATTATAGTCAAACATTAAAAAAATTTTAATCAGCTTTATATTAGTACATATATCATGTCAAGTTTTATTTAGTTACTTTTAATTTTATTTTAATATCTAATTTAAATTTCAAAATCTCTAATTTAAAATTATTTAGATTTAAAATTCATTGAAAATGGAAATTTTATAGTTTAAATTAAGGATTAGAATAATAAAAATTAAATATTATTTACGGTATATACATAATTAGAACTAAAACAATTATTTATTTAAATTTAACTAATATTTAAAAAAATAATAAATAACATGTCCATAAATTTACAATTGATGATGATTATTGGTATAATAGCAAAAAATATCTTGAACTTTTCACAAATTAAAATTATTAATTAATATATCATATACTAATCAATTAAATTTATTTATATTTACCGTTAACTTAAACTGTTAAATTTAACAAAAATAAATATTATATCATTATCTTAATCAGCACAAAAAATTAATAATTTAGTGTAACAAATGGAATTCTTATAAAAAAAAACTATAAATTTTACCATTTTTAACAGTTATATTTTAAATTTTTTTTCTCAACAAACATACTTCAAATATAATTTTTAAGTTCGATTTAGTTTTTCAATACAATTCGATTTTCTTATAATTTTGTACGATGTATTTCTAAGCCAATAACTCGTTTATTAACATTTTTTACATTTATAAAATAAATATTTATATTTAATTAAAAAATAATAAGGATAATAAAAGAAATAATTCAATTTGAATTTATTATTAATTTATTTAAAAATAAAATAAATTCAATTAAATTCTATTACATTAAAATTTATTCCAAACAAAAAGAAATCTTTTATGAATCGAAAGAATTTTTTTTTTTAAAAAAGGATTACATTCCAAACAAGGGTAAAGGCTTCTGATTATTAGAACTCCAAAGCTCATTTCTCTAGACAAATGAATCAAAATTCTCAAGGGCAACTTGATTCTCCACTGAAATTGGGTAACAATCCAAATTTAGATATAGATTGCATTGCCCTTCCATACTTGACAGAGGACAGGGAGACATATATTGTCAACTGTTTTAATCTTCATAGAGTGATGGATAACCCATTTGGCAATAAAAAGGACGAGAAAACATGACAAACACTGAAAAGAAAAATACCATTTAGTCCCTCTATTTTAATAAAACAAACTCTTTGATCTTCCCTTAAGAAAAAAGAAGTAGCTAGTCCTAGTATTTCTGTAACATGATTCAAAGGAGAGAAAAATGACCTTTACAGGACCAAAAAATTCAAGATTTAGAAAACACAGGGACTACGTAGTTGTATTTTTCAAATTATAGGGACTGAATGAAATTCAAACTAACACCTAAAATGACTAAAAGGAACTAAAGAGTATAGAGCAAATGAAACAAAATATAGAGGCTAACTAATATTTTTATAAAAAATGAGGATCATCTAGTTAGTTTCATTCAAATAAAGGGACTAGTAATTTTCCCTAATGGATTTAATACAGCATGAAGCGGCTCTAACAAGAATCACTAACCACAAAATTTCACATGGCAATGCTCAATTTTCCATGAAAAATTGATGAATGACAGCCTGCAGGACTGATTATTTAGGCTATTATTAGATTTATTTTGAACACTATATCATGTAGACATTTTAAAAATGAGGATTCAGCAGCTGCTTGCGGCGCAGGACAATAAAGCAAATAAGATATGTTTCATTGCATCAATTGGCACACGTATGTTTGAAGTTCATACATCTTTTACTTTCAGGATGAAACAATGCACTACACTATGCTCAGCTTTACAACTCACTATATCCCACTTGACAAAATAATGGAAATTGAGATAAATAGAGAGGAGTATCACCCACCTGTAGAATGTGATTCTTTCCCACCAAGTGTTTGAATTATAGCTTCCAAAAGTTTAATTTCATTATCACGCTTAGAAATTTCATCTTGCTTCGCACGCAGCTCTTCCATGTGCAGTTGAAATACTTCTGCAACAAAGATACCACACATTTAAATCGTAGTCCCTTGAACCAAAAAAAAAGTAAAAATAATAACAATAATAATAATAAATAAATTGTATCGTCCCTCAAAAACTATCATTTTCAGGTCAAGCTTCTTATCTATAACATTAGACAGAACCTAGTGACAAAAGCACAAAGGATATTTAAAATGTCCAGAGTTAGTAAAGCTATTGCATCACATATTGCGACACATTGTCAGACAGAACTTCTTTAAAAAGAGTGTTTTTGAAAAATAGGTGCCATTACAACACATGAACTTTAGATAATTAGATAATTGACTGTCAGACTTCTAGTTTGATCTGAATGAAAAAGCAAGTTTTTCATGTGAATTGTGAAGTGGAAGCAGTTGTCTTCAAATTTTCCACAAGATTGCAATTAAAACAGCAGTTACCACAAAGAAAAGGAGACTTTCCACTTCATGAAATTCATGATATTGTTCAATTTTATAAAGTACAAAACCACAGAGAGTCAAATAAAGCTATCAAAATTATGTAATTGTATAGCATAATATCATACTATTTGGGCTTCATTTATAGGATTTTGCATTATGAAAACAATGCAACTAATAGTAAGCTATCAAAATAAATACAAAAGCATCATCCTACGTAGTTCCGGTGTTATGTCAGTCACACAACTGCAGCCAATTAGATAGAATACATCATTCCCATAGTGCTTGAGTTATTCAAGGCGCATAGTAGATTAAATATTGTAAATAGAAAACAGTGATACTCAGTTATACTTTGTCAGTGATTGCTACATTTTTTTTTCTGCCTCCAACAGATGGATGGTTGAAAATAAAGATTGGCAAACATACTTGTGGTGTTCTCAAGTTCTCTTGTAATTTCTTGTGCACGTAATTCAGCAGCTTTTTGTGCTGCCTCTGCCTGTCGCTTTTCTGAACGAGCACGGGCAGCAGCAGAAATGGCTGCATCAAGTTCTCTTTCCAAAGTCTCTACCCTTTGTTCAAGAACCTATATACAATATATAACCTGCATTATTTACAAACCTTGATGCAACCTTGACAGACCTTTCAGAAATTGTAGACAATAAAATAGCAATAATATAAAGTCAATCTAATTTGTAAAATTAGCTCTCAAATACAAACCGAATAAACATGGATTACACATGAGACATATCTATATCCTACCAGTCTAGCCATCATTTTCAAACAATTTAAAAGGGCTAAACTCTATTAGGTTCACAAAATATAAATAAAGTAGCAATAAAGTAGTTATTTTGCAATCATGGAATGACTACTTTATTTGTGTGGAAACAAATGTTCCATAACTCTGTGGAATTTACATTCTATCTACTAATCATTAAATCACATTTAAAATTTGAAAAAAGTAATGAGTAACTATTCAACTATCAACATGGCTACTGATTTATTATCATATTATTCCACAAACTAAATTAAGAGTAAGCGCTTTATTGCACCATTAGCATAATTTCTTTCCACATATAACTCAATTTCTTTAACAGGCCAATATGAGTTTTTGAGACGCATTTATTACTTGATCTTTGATGTCATCAAAAGCGTGCAAATAGATATCTGTATATGCACCTTTTACAATCTATAGAACTGACTAAATACAAGAAACATTTAACATATCTATTACAGTTTTACTGGCAATCAGCAAAATCAAAAAGAATACTGCAGATAAAAAACAGTAACCAAGAAGGGATAGTAGAGCAGTTGCACTATAGGTGGCTGCAATTAACATCATTATTGCAAAGTTTGAGCTGTCACTGACCAAAGTGAAAGGTAAAGCTACAATTGTACCCACAAGCATTCAAGTTTTGGATTTTATTTCCCTTACAAGAAATGGAAAGGTATGGCTTACATAGGGTTTGGTTTGAACCGAATTCTCAAATCAAACTGTCTCAATTCGGATATTCAAGTTGGTTTATTTGGTAATTCAGTTCTCTTTGAAAAATATAAAAGTTTGGTTTATTCAATCCAGTTTGATTTTAGAAGAAAAAAATATTGGCAAACCAAACCAAAAAATTCTTCAAATCGAACACATTTCATAAACTAGAGATTAGGCTCTTTGTATGCCACCTTCCAATTTGCAAAAATGAAGTCCAAAACCAATAAAGCAAACTAACCAATGTTTATCCCTACTTTATGAGATTAAGCCCAAAATATTATTTTCCATTTTCACAACATGATCTTCTGTCATACAAACAGCATTTACTGAATACGTGCATTATGAGAATTTCACTAAAAGGGGTAAGCCTAAATATTTTAATTGAAACATATAGTTGGAGTTGGACATCTGCTTGAAATGATAAGAGAACACACGTGAAATAAGCTAAAAAGACAAATCCTTTACTCATCTAGCCATCATTATCTATAATGTCAATTCAGTCACCATTTTATATATGCATCGAGCATTCCTTCATGCATCCATGAACAATAAGCATCTGCCTGCTGTATCCCAATGACAACCCACAGCATAATCATAGAATCAGCTAACGAAAAAGTATCCACTACAACATTATGTATTTGTTACAAGACTTCTTCAACTGCAATCAAATTGATCCAAGGGATACACACCAAATTATAATTCACTATTATAACAGATAATTAAAACCCAGTTTTCAAAAATCAAAATATCGCTGACTAAAATCAAGATCAACACGAAATAGATTGTTCTAAAATGAAACCCAGATTCGACAAAAAAAAAAAAAATGAAACCCAGATCAAGATACTAATCAATAATTAATTAATAAACCAAACAACAAAATAAAAAAGGGTGCAGAAAATAGGGAAATTCCGATAATGAAAGTGGGAAAGCAAGTGCAAGAGATCATATACCTTGATAGTACGAGCTTGTTCAGAGCTGAGGGAAGCTTTAGCAAAAGTCTCTTCATCTACAAAGACAGCTTTCTTGACAAGTAGCTTCTGGAGGGAGTCCAGATTGGAAGCCATTTCTGTCAAATTGGCTATAGCTCCTTTCCATCTCTCCTCACTGCTTCCTTTGCTTTTGTCTTTCTCCTCCATTTTTGCTTCTTTTCTGCCCATCCAAAATCCTGATTCAGATTGAAATTGTAAATAGCATAATTATTGTAAGCCTCAAATCGGTTGGACTGGTTCAACCGAAAATTGATCTACTGACCCGTATAGTATACTTTAAAAATGGGATGAATTACAGTTTCATCCTCAAATTTCTCATTATCAACAAATTGATCCACATAGTGTTTTTTTTTCTTAAGAAAAATTTTACATTAATGCTGCTTTTCTTTTACGGAAAATATTTTCAACAGGAAAAAATATTTTTTTATGAAAATTATTTTTAAGTAGAAAATATTTTACATAAAAAATATTTTTTTAAAAAAAATTATTTTTTATTATTTAATTAAATTATAAGTAAATAGCTATTTGATTTTAAAATTTTATCGTTTTTAATTTTTTTGTAGGAAATAAAACAAAACATCCAATAATAATTAGTTTTTAAAAGAGAAATTTTTTTAAAACTTTTTCAATGAATATCAATTAAATATATAATATCAAATTGTTTAATGGAGAAGAAATTTAAGGTTGTTATAAGAAGTTTAAAAAGTTGCGTAGAACAACTTAAAATTTTAATTTTAGACGGCTAAACATAATTCAACCTTACAAATTCAGTTTAAATTAAATCGATTCCTCAAAATTTTAAGGGTTGAATAGACTTCAAAATAATTATATTAATACTAAATGTTCAATAAAATACTTTTTCTGAAAAATAATTTTTTTCATTTCTTGTATTTGAAGCGTTTAAAAAAATTAATCTATAAAATATTTTTCATTTTTTATATTTTGAAAATCATATAACATCTCTTTATATAAATTTATTAATATATTTTATTTTTTATATTAAAATTAAATAATAAAAAATAAATATTTTTGTTGGAATATATGTTTTATAAAACATGAAAAATATTTTTTAAATAAAGCTATTTTCCATAAGTAAATAGAGTCTAAATGTTGTGAGTTTTAAAAAAAATTATAATTTTTCTTCATACTTTGTTGTAAATCATATAAAAATTTCTTCAAACAGCCTATTTATCCATATTCTCGAGTAACAAATCTATGTAATTGCTCCATATACACTTCTTCTTAGCATCATACAAAAAAATATTCTTGATATTTAGCTAGTGTAAAAGCTAATACTGAAAAATAGTTAAGGAAAGGAATACGAGAACCAAGATTATTTTGGCCACATAAAAAAAGTGTCAAAATAGTCGACTTTATAGGTTTGTACATATCTTTTAGCGATAAGATGTGCCTGCCTCTGAATTGACTTTGATGGCAAACTCTCATTTACAGCCCATAACCTTCTTGCCTTGGGTTAAATCAACTAATTTCCAGTTATGATTATCATCTACAGTCTTGATCTTCTCAAGCATTGTATCACGCTACCCAAATAGATTAGGGCCTCTTTAGTAGTCTTAGGTAAGGAAATGAAATCTAGATAGTCAAGAAAGTAGAAGAAGGAGATAAATGATCATAAGAAAAAAATTTACAAACAAAATAAATAAACTTACACTGTCATTTACTTTTACGTAGACTAATGGAAAGATCAAGGTCACTCGATGATGGATCTGGTGGCCAAGAAGATTCTAGTATATGATACGTATTATTAACTACTAGTCTTCTAAAATAAACTTGAACCATTGGCCGTTTAGCATAAGGCTGAGTACTATGAGAAATCCCTTCAGAGGGTTGTGGAGGAGAAGACATATTAGTGGATATTTTATTATTTGATGTGTCTCTATAAATGAGTCACTCATCTTCCTCCTCTGACCGGTAGATAGCTGTGCTACAGAAAAAAAATAAAATTTTCTCGAAAAAGATTACATCAGTTGATATCAAATATTTGTTGAGTTATAGGAAATAACACCATTACCCCTTCTAAAAATGATAAAGTCCTAAGAAGATACATTTCAAAGTTATAGGATCAAGTTTAGTCATGTAAGGTTGGACATCCCGAACATAGCAACAATTGTAAAGAAAAAATATGTTATTTCAATAAAAACAATGACTTATTAGGAAATAGTACACCATATGGAATATCACCATTAAATACAATAAAGACATGTGATTAATAAGGAAGAATGCGATAGAGACAGTATCAACTCAGAATTACTTGAAAACTTGCATTTGGAATCATAGAGTTCGAGTAATCTTAAGAAAGTGTCTATTCTTCCTTTCAATGATCACATTTTGAGCAGGTGCGTCCACACATGACAATTAGTGAAAAATACCATATTGAGTCAAATAATTCTAAAATGAATCTAACATATATTTTTCAGTATCGTCACTCCACAAAATATGTACAAAGTAAAAAAAGAAAAAAAAAACTTTAGAATGATGCTTTATAAAGTAAATCGAAATCATTTTATAAAAATTATTCACAAAAATTAATAAAATATTTAAATTCAGTTTTAGACCCAATAAAATAACTTAAATCTATATTGTAACTTTATTTTATAAATACTTACATAGATTTAGATTTAGAAAAACATTTAATAAACATTTAATAATCATACCAATAAGTAATTAATAATAAAAATATTAGTATATATTTAATAACACCAATAAATTTTATTTATATAAATATTGGTATTAACAGTAGGGTATTGCTTCATATTAAAAAAAAGATATCAGCATTTAAGGGTAAAATTTAACTAAAAGATAACTACAATATGCATTAAAATTATAATTAATTGATCAATTATATTATTTGTTTTTTATTTATTTAGTTATTAATTTAAAATTTTTTTTTTTGCAAATTTCTTTCTCAAACATTTATGTTAATTGTATTAAAATTTTCTATGTTTTTCTTTTTGAAATGGAAAATTTTCTATGTTAAATATTAAAAAACTAAAAGATCATAAATTAATAAGGACAAAATTAAGACTAATAAATTGTATTTAATATATACATATTAATTATTATTATTATTACTAATATTATTAAATTGAAAAGTCATTTTCTTTCAAAAAATAATATGAACAGTTATTTATTAATTAATAGTAATAATAAGACAGGGCAAAATATAGATAAATAAAAGAAAATCTAATAGAAACCACTTGTCCTTATAGAATAATTTATTTTAGAGTTTAATTTTATTATATTTATAAAAATATAAAAAATTTGCTATTGGCTCACGGCTCACTTCTATCATTCATCCAATGAACTACGTAGTTCGTTATAATTTCATCATTTCCTCTTGTCAAAGCATTTTGAAGCGGCAATTAAGAAAATCAAAATAAATTTCTCTCCATCATTTCTTAAAGGTAAAATGAATTAGCAATCAAACTAGAAGAAAGAAAAAGAAAATAATTAATTTAAAAGTTTGAAATTTTTAATTTTAAATAATTATTCATTATATATATATATATTCAAAATAAATTTTTAAAAATAGCTAATTTTAAAATTTTATATTTTAACAGAGATTTTTAATGAAAATTTACTAAAATTTAATCGAATATTACAATTAACCAATTAACTTATGATATTTATAATCTATATTATCTATAAAAGTGGGAGGGAGGAGAAACAATTGAATTGACATAATTACCCTTAATCATTTATGGATTTTGTTATTTAAACAAAATTATTTTAGAGTGATTGTAAAATTCTAAATTATATAAAATAAAAGTGGAGATATTATATAGGGTTGTAAAATCAAAGTCCTAGAATTTTTTTTTATTGAAATTCTGTTACTGGTTTGTTTTAGAGGATGAATTAGCCAAGTATATGGTGCAACAATGCTGCTACTAGATTCATCGAGTGAAAAGGAAATCACCTTTTCTTTTTATTCATTTTAAATTACTTTAGCACACTTTTCTTGGATGTGTATTTCACGCTCGAAATATGTGACAATGTTTAGCTTAATTTGGCCAATTTTCTATAAGTTGGGAGCTCATATGAGCTAAAAGTTTAAAAGAGGCTTATTTGGCTTCCGACTAATAAACGAAGGGCAGATTTAGACGTTTTTCTTATGTTCATAAGCATTCCACGTTTCAATATTCAATTAGTGCGATTTTTTACTTTATGTTACATCTTTTTTCCTAATAATTTTAAAATAACTAGTTGTTTGCTCATTGTTTAAATATTAAAATTTTTTATATTATTATTGTATTATATTATTTTATAAAATAATTCTTTTTTATAAATTCACTTTATCGATTAAGAAAAATAAAATATTTTCTCTAAAATTTTAAAATCAAAATAGTAATAAGCACAAATTTATACACTATCAAATTTAATTGTAACAGACAATTAAATATTTTAATACTGATTATTATATATTATGTTGGAATGAACTGTCTAATTAAGAGTAAATACGTTATATATTATGTTGGAATGAACTGTCTAATTAAGAATAAATTACGTAATTATAGAAATTTATACAATTAACAAATCTATATATATTTTTTCCTATACAGGCTTATTTTGTTTCATTAGAATGTGATTGCTTCCTTTTTCTCTCCTGATTTTATGTTATAAATATATCTATATATAACCTCCTTTCCCAATAAGAATATATAACAATTGAATCATTCACAGATTTCATCGTTAAACATGGTATCAGAGCAATTCTGATCCTGGAAGAATTGCTTCCTGAATTTCATATCTTGAAACCACCACTATAGCTTACCATCTGCAACATCGTATTTTGTATTCCCCAACACCATTATTGCTCAGCCATCATCTGTGTTCTCATTTTTTCTTTCCACCAAGTCATTGCCCAAATACTATTCTGAACCTAAATGGCTGAGACCAACTCCATTGTCCCAGCTCTACGAAACAACCAAACACCACCGATTATCATCAACCAAGACAGTTCTGCATGCCCCACCAGTGTTATACTTAATGACACCAACTACCCATTATAGTCACAAATCATGGAGATGCGCATTGGCTCTCGTAATAAGGCTGGATATCTCACTGGAGAAGCGAAGAAGCCACCACCCGAACACCCTAGTTACGCAATATGGGTCACTGAAAATTACAAAGTGAAAAGTTAGCTTATTGATTGATGCAGCGGTTCATTCGTCTACCCACGGTCAAGGAAATTTGGGAAGCTGTAGCAAAGACCTTCTATGTTGAATCGGATGAGACTTGTCTCTTTGAATTGAATAAAAAATCCTTCTCCATCACACAGAATGGTAGACTATTATCCACATATTATAATGAACTTGTTGCTATTTTCCAGGAAATAGATCACAGGATGACCTCTCAGGAAGAAACTGTCGAAGGGATGGTCCAATTGCATTCCGCAATGGCTAGGCTTCGAGTCCATATTTTTTTAAGTGGGCTTGATCCTGAGTTTGATCACGTTCGTGGAGAAATCCTTTGAAAGGACCCCAAACTTAATCTAGAAAGCACTTATGCATATGTACGAAGAGAATACCAGCAAAGACAGACGATGGGAGGTTCTCAACCTATCCACGGAAGCTCTGTTATGGTAGCCAAACGAATTCAGCAAGGACCTTCATCTGGCTCAACAAAAACTCAAAGTGCCAAGTCTAATAATTTGGTCTGTAGTTATTGTGGCGAAACAGGACATTCAAAACAAAGATGCTATGAAATCATAGGCTATCCTAAATGGTGGGACTTCACAAAAAAACCAAGGAAGAAGATTGCAGGAACGCCTATGATGGCAGCCACAAGAGGTCCAATAAAATATGGAGGACAAATCACAACCCAATGCTAATGTTACCCACCCGGGGCAGTTACATGTGACCTTGGATGTGTCATTTCGTGAATCAGAACCATACTATTCTGGGGGAATCACACCTCCTTTTCTTCAGGGGGAGAGCTTTAGTGAAGAGAATGTGCCATAAGAAAACATGACAGATTTCCTAGAACTAGAGGAAGTTAAAGTTTTCAGCATAACAGTCAGCAAGGTCTCCCTGAAAGATGTGATGAAGATTTATTAGTTCCTTCTGAAAAATTACAAATGCCAACGTCTGCTGAAGAATCATCAACATCTGAAAAGTTGCCCATGATAACACCATTGACCAAAGAATCAACTCATAATGGAAAATTACAAATACCAACGTCTGCTAAAGAATCACTAACATCTGAAGAGTTACCCATGATAATAACATTGATCAAAGAATCAACTCAGAATTTCCTGGACACCAACATTTCTACTCAGGATGCCTTAGCAGATCCAAAATGGACAAAGGTTGCAATTGAGATTGCACAGAATCACATACAACACGATCGCACCAAACATGTTGAAGTTGATCGGCATTTCATCAAGGAAAAGCTAGACCAGAAGATTATACAGTTCTCGTTTATCAAGCCAAAAGACTAGTTATCTGATAAACTCACAAAAGCAGTGTCATGGAAGATATTCCATGATATGGTTGACAAGTTGGGCATGATAGATATCCATGCTCCAACTTGAGGGGGAGTGTTGGAATGAACTGCCTAATTAAGAGTAAATTACGTAATCATAGGGATTTGCACAATTAATAGATCTGATATATATTGTTTCCTGTACAGGCTTATCTTGTTTCCTTAGAATAGGATTGCTTCCTTTTTCTCTCCTAATTTTGTGTTGTAAATATATCTATATATAATCTCCTTTCCGTAGAAGAATATACAACAACTGAATCATTCACATATTCCATCGTTCAACATATTATTAATATCTAATATAAATTCCATTCAAGGGACTATATTCTCAGAAAAATAAAATTTATTAAACTCTAACAATAGTGGATGACAGTGACAGTAGTTGTGGTGATGGATGACAGTGGCAGTAATGGTGGTGGTGGGGGAGAATCATCGGCTTGCTTTATCACAATATCCTTCAAGTATGTCAATTTCTTGAGATCTAAATATATTTCACTATTGAGAAATAATAGGATAATCTCTCCAAAAAATTTAAATGACTCATCGTCTAATTTCAATTTTTGAGTTAGCTGTTGAGAATTGTGCAACCATGCATTCCCTGCTATATACTAGGAAAATAATAAGAAAGAAAAATTTCAAAACACAAATTTTGAAAATAGATGAGAGAGAGCTATGCAAAAAAATATATGGAATAGACATTATGCTAATAGTTTTGCACAATGGTTTTATGTAGAACGGATAATGAATGTTACATTTTTATGGAAAATAAAAAAATTAAAATTATTACAATTATTAATATAATAAATTATAATAATTAAAATTTAATAACTTAATTGTTTAATATTTGTAATACTCAACTTAGAATATTAGAATCACAATTTCACATTTTATTATACTTTAACCATTTATATTTATTAACTTTTTTTATAGTTATTTGAATTGAATAATAAAAATAAAATATATTAAATGTGTCATGTATGAATTTAAGCATTTGTCAATCTATCCATGACCTATTTTAGATGCTAACTATATTTATATATATAGGAAAATAGATATGTATTAATTTTTTTATTGATTATTTTAAAAATATAGTTAATTTTTAGTTTTAAATTTTTTTAATTATAAATTAATATATTATATTTAAAAAGTTATAAAAAATTCAAAAATCACATATTAATAATGGTAAGATGATTTTTCTAAAACATTTAGATAACACATCATCCAACTTCAATATAGTCAATAGAGTTGAATTGGCTGTTGAAAATTGTGCAACCATCGCATGCTATATGCTAAGAAAATAATAAAAAAGAAAAGTTTCAAGATACGAGTTTTGAAAATGGATGAGAGAGCTATGCGAAAAAATATATAGAATAGACATTATGCTCATGGTTTTATGTAGAGTGGATAATGAAGGTTACATTTTTATGGAAAGTGAATCGACTAAAATTATTACAATCATTAATATAATAAATTATAGTAATTAAGATTTAATAACTTGATTGTTCAGACTTAGTTTGGTGGTAAGTGTATCTGAATAAATTTAAGAGATATCAGGTTCTATTTTCCCAATTTCCAATTTCCATTTCAAAAAAAAAAAAAACTTGATTGTTTAATATTAGTAACCCTTAGATTTAGAATATTAAAATGACAATTTTACTTTTTATTATACTTTATCCATTTATATTTATTAAGTTTTTATAATTATTTAAATTAAATAATAAAAATAAAATATATTAAATGTGCACTTAGTATAAGTATATGAACTTAAACACACTTATTTTAAACCCTATATATTGGAAGATAGATATGTATTAATTTTTTATTGATTATTTTAAAGATATAGTTAATTTTAGTTTTAAATTTTTTTAATTATAAATTAATATATTATATTAAAAAAGTTATAAAAATTTAAAAGTCACATACTAATAATAATGGTAAAAAATTTGAAAGTTATGTATAAATTGTAATAATAAAGATATAATATTAAAGACATATTAATTAATAACATTATTAAATATAAAATTATAAATTAAAAATAAAAATAAAATATATTAAATGTGTCACTTGACACAAATATATAAGTTTAGACATATGAATTTAAACATGACACTTATCAATCTCTCCGTAGCCTATTTTAAATCCAACTTTATATATATATATATATATTGGGGGCACAAAAAGTACTTATATCGCTTCGACTCCATCCTGTCTCTTCAGTTCTTTAGACTTGCAATTATTCGCCATTAATGATCTTCAAAATATGGCTTAGAGAACTTTCTGATTATTCCATTGCTTTTGCAAGAAATAACATTTTGTTGCTATTTTCTTCCTTCTGTCTTACTCTATATCACGATCCAACTTCATGGGCCAAACTAGCACTAGGATTTATGCGGCACTTAAAACTCGTAGCAAGCTTCATTGTACATTAAATCTAAATTTGGTCCCACTCAAATAATAAGATATATTTTTAAATAAAATCAAACAATATGACACAAAACAATTTAATTACTGCTGCTATATTTTTGTAAAGTTTAACTCAATGCAGTATACATTTCAAAATAAATATAAAAGAAAATTGATATTTATCTTTTCAAATTTTGTCATTTAAAATATTAGTTAATGATAGGTGTCAAAACTATAAAAAATAACATATCCAAATCTAATCAAATATAAATTTGTATAGGGTGAATAAGATCGAATTCACAAGAAATTAACACTAAAAGCTCCAATCATTAACTAGGAAAAGTAAGCAAATAAGTAAAAGGGGGTTTTGATGAAAAGTGAAATCAAAATATAAATCAAGACCATACAAGAGAAAATAAAATCAATGCAAATAAATTCTAGTTGAAGATTATGATTCATTTCAATTGTAAGAATTGGTCATAGAAACAAAAATATTTTTATTCGTTCCAATAAATTAGTTCTAGTTATGAAAGACGCTCTACATAACCAATCTCTTCTTATGTATAAATTAATTAGGAAACATTTGCTAATTAACACTAGTACTAAAAAACGTCTATTGGATTTAATTTATCAACTACCTTAAGAAAAGAGAGATCTAATTCTAACCAACAAAGCAAACCACGTAGTGAGTTCAAACTAGATCATGCAATTCCTTAGTGGGATACACTAATTGTTACTTATTGAATAACTCAAGTCATTACGGACTTCACGTATCCAAACTAACAATGTATTATCTTGAAAATATGAACAACGGGCCTGATCAATTAACAAAGCAGTATTAATAATAAGAATTGAAATTGCATAAATATTGAAGAATAAAAGATGAACAATAATATTTAGGTCTCACAATTCATGAAAAAACTGAAACTTTAACCTACCTACAACTAGATATAAAGAAATTAGCTACACATGATTGAAAGAAAACATAAAATAAAGAAAATAATTTAGCTAGAAGAGAGATGATGTGCTGCTGTTGCCAAGCAGGGTATTTATAGCAGCTGAACCTTAGCAGAATCCTTACTAAACTTTTCTTAAGATTTTGATTTAAATTACTTTAATGAGAGATCTCTTTTTTATCTATTTCCTTAAGGAGAGATTCCTTGATTTTTGGGAGAGATCATGCCGCACTTAAAGGAGTGAAATCGCGTGAGATTTTGCAGCTTTAAATAAGGAGATCTGATTTTCCTTACAAATCTGAGTCAATCGCACTTTCTATCGTGGACTAGCATGGGCTGGCGGTTTGCTCAGAGGTTTGGGAAAGTCTCTAGTCCAATATTGATTAGGTCATGTGCCTTTCTATTTAGAGCCTCTGGGCAAATTCTGACTCTAGCGAAGAAGGATCAGCAAGTAGGTTTGCCTAAATCGTTGGTCAAGGCTTGTTCAGTAAATTTTCTCGGGATATTCATTAAATCAGCCGTCCTTATGCTTTTCTATGAAAGTACGTCAAAAAGCATAAGATTAATCAGAAAGCACTCAAATCAGTGCTAAAGATAGAGTAGTATGTGTGCTAAAATTGTGCCTTATCAAATACTCCCATACCTAAACATTTGCTTATCCTCAAGCATATAATAATTTGGACCATCAATTCCTCCCTTTTTGTCCCTACATTCCACTTAATCTACCAACTAAGACTCCAAGATTGAAGTGTTATAGTGTAACCAACATGCACTAAGATGATCCTTCCCTAAGTTTCCCTTTGCAAACCATGGCTCAAAGATGCTTTCTTCACAAGAGAGAGAGTTTGTTAATGTTTATTCAAGCATTTAAATTTTTGGATCAACTACGTAGCACTTACCACACCCTGTCTTTACCATTTCAATGCAATTTTAACTGGGCTCTAGTGTACTTACAATTTAAGCACTTGTTCTTACTTGAAAATATCATAACCTTTTTATACGAAAGTGCATATTTGTGATACCTACTCTCGGTTACTCAGTTAGTCATAATTTTCAAGTGGCTATTAGCTCTGCTCATAGTCTTGGACCAGTGGAGCAAGTTTAATTTGTGCTGCACACCCCTTTCTTTCTATCTTTTTTTTTTATTTTTATGGTTTAGGCAAGTTTCTGCAGCAGTTACTAAGCATGCCTTCCCTATCACACAATTATAAAGCTTGCTCATCTCACTAATAATTTAAGACAACGATTTAATCCAAGGTGAGCAAAGAGAAACCGAAAGAAGCTTCCCTAGTGAATGCAAATCCATTGTAAGTGATTCAATTAGGGTTTGAGAGTGAGCAAACAAATAGGGTCACAAGAGTGGCTTTGATGATCTCAATATCATGCTTTTATATGTGTATAAGAAATAAAGAAAAATGTGTAAAAAGCAGTAATTGTGTTAAATAAAATGCAAAGAATGTACATTGTGTACTAGTACTTTCATCTTAATGTCCTCAAATACCCCCACACCTAACCCAAACATTGCCCTTAATGGAAAGAGAAAAAAAAGTAAGAGAGTAACTTCCCTGGGCATGTCGATTTGGGCAAGCTTGTGGTGGAATCTCAAGGTTGCTCTCCTCCTCTAGGGAAAAAATGATTAATTTAGAGTTGGAGCATGCCCTTCATGTGTTGCATATGTTCATCTATCCTGTTTAAATGAGCAGCAAGGGGGGATTCAGGGTGTAGGGCGACAGGGTTCGCTGCAGCTGCCTTAACATGGTCTGCCCAATCTCCGGGAAACACACACTTATGGCGTGGTACAACTAGACCTGCAGGAGACAAAGAATAAATGCCACTAATCCTACAAAGCAACCCTATGTAATCTAGACACGTAAATCCAGTAGAGTTGGTTCACTGGCTTAGTGAAGGTTAGTACACTCTAAATAAAAAAGATGCATATTGACAGCTAGAAGGGTGATAAAGGAGCCAAGGATAAGGGGGTGATGAAAAGATAGAGTGTTGGAGAATTGAGCTATAACCCAAAATCCAAAATTGAGCTTGTGCTCAGACACCATGCACTATAAGAAAAATAGCTTTGTTTTGGTGAGAATGTTGGATGCATCCTTGGGATCAAAATTGGATGCATCCTTGCGACTAAAAAATGAGTAAGCTAAGAACCTAAACTGTGCAAATATTTGAGGTAGGGGTTGCATAGAAACAAATCTTTGGACTTGTTTGGGCAATATGCATCAAGGGGGAGGTTATAGAAATCAACATACACAGAGGTGGCATCAAAGTTAGGAGGGAAATCACAGGTGAAAACTTGAGGGGTAAATTCTTGATGTAAAGTTGAATTTAGCTATGGATATATGAAAATGATGACCTAACAATCTAAAACTGACTATATCAGGTGTGTGGATGGTGAGCATGGCAGATTTGTGAAAGAAAAAAGTGCAATAGAATTCATAGATGAGTTCAATGAAAGCAGGTAATCGTAGGTGAAAAAATATGTCCCACCTAATGCAATATTTATTTAAGTTTTCCTTCTAAATAAAGGTAAAATACTAGGTGCAAACATGATACCCTAACTAAGGATTTTATTCATATAGCATTTTATTGCTCGTAGAGGGTAACTCAGTTGTATTACAAAACACTCATACATTATATTCATATACTCATGAAAAATGTTGTATATTCTAAGCATATGTCTCTAGATTTCTTTGTAAATCGCCCTTTGAAAAGTTATTTTTGTGTGTGTAGAATACTAAGCTCTCATTCTCTCTCAGTCTATTTGTTTCCCTTTTGTCCCATGTCCTCTTAGGCCTTCTTTCATCTGTTTCCTTCAAAACTTTTTCAGACTTGACAAACTTCTTCATTTATATCCATATTTCTATTATAAAATCTTAAATCTCATACTATCATGCTACAATATTTCACTACGAGCTCTCCCATTATTCTTGCCCTGTTCTCCTTGTTGTCCCTTGAAGCAACCCAAGAGGGGAGGTGAATTGGGTTTATAAAAATTTTAAGGCAAAAAGACAAAATAGAAGGCAATAAAGAAGAAGATAATCAACACAAGGATTTATAGAAGTTCAGCTATCTCAAGCCTACGTCCTCTCCTCAAGGCCCACCTTGAGAGTTCAACTCCACTATCAAATCTTCTTTGGGTGAAGATTAAAACCCTTACAATCTTAGAGCAAGCCTTTGCTCTTTACAAATCTCTTTTTCACTCAAGAGCAATTCTTTGCTCAATACCAAACCCACTGCAGTAGAATCACTTAACAACCTTTACTCACTCTAGAAAAGCCAAACAATTACAACTCAAAACGAGCTTTCAAGAAATTAATGCTTTGGCTCAAGGTTTTGAGAGAGAGAGAGAGTGAAAAAAGCTTTAATCACAATAAGTATTTGCTTAGATGGTTGTTGTAATCTTTTCATATCAAAAACTTATTGTATTTATAGTTCATTTATAAATATGGCCGTTGGAGGTGCATTAAATGCAAATAGAGCCGTTTATGTTCAGAAATAACTGTTATATCGTGCTCAGAAAAACTCAGGTTCGGCGGCCTAAGACTAAAGTTCGGCGGCCGAACCATTTGAGGTGAAGAAAATCATCTTTTAAAAAAGGGATTAGATTCATCAAAAACAACATGCATTGACTCTTCAACGATCAAGGTTCTTTTATTGAATACTCTATATGATTTACTAGATGTAGAGTATCCTAAGAAGATGCCTTCATTGGTTTTGGAGTCAAATTTCCCTAGATTATCCTTGTTGTTTAATATGAAGCATTTACAACAAAAAACTCTAAAATAACTAACTCTAGGTTTCCTTCCATTCCAAAGCTCATAAGGAGTCTTATTTAAGAGAGGTCTAATTAAACTCTATTTGAAATATAACAAGCCGTATTTATGGCTTCCACCCAAAAATAAGTAGGTAAATTATACTCTCTTAACATAGTCCTCTCCATATCTAAAAGAGTTCTATTTTTTCTTTCAACAACACCATTTTGTTGGGGAGTCCTAGGAGATGAAAAATTATGAGTGATCCCTAACTTATTACAAAAGATTTCAAATTTTTCATTTTCAAATTCTCTACCATGATCACTCCTTATTGAAGAAATTTGAAAACCCTTTTCATTTTGAACTTTCTTTGTAAAACTTTTAAAGGCATCAAAAAAATCATCCTTATGAGCAAGGAACACAACCCAAGTATACCTAGAGTAGTCATCAACTATAACAAATCCATAATGCATGCCACCAAGACTAGCTACTCTAGTTGGACCAAATAAATCCATATGCAAAAGTTGTAAAGATCTAGAAGAGATTAGCTTATTAATAGATTTAAAAGAGCTCTTAACTTGCTTACCCATTTGATATGCGTCACACACTTTGTCCTTTTCATATTTGATCTTTGGAAGGCCATCAACTAGCTCATCTTTGCTCAAATTTTTTAGGAGATCCATGCTAGCATGAGAAAGCCTTCTATGCCTGGGGTCTAACTTTCCCCTACCTGGGGTCTTGGAACCAGAAGGCTGTGCCACTGACTGTTTAACTTTTCCCTCGATTATTGCATTAGCCTCCATCCTCCGAGCCATATCCACTATGGCATGGAAACTCTCCCTCTCTGCTGACTGGATCAAGGAGGAATACCTGGAATGAAGCCTCATGATATACCTCCTAGTCTTCTTCTGATCTGTGTCAAGATTTTGCCCAGCAAACGGCAACAGCTCCAAGAACCTATATGTGTACTCATCTACACTCATCTCCTTCGTCTGCCTTAACTGCTCAAACTCAATCATCTTCAACTCCCTTGAACTATCAAGGAAAGCCCATCCTGCAAACTCATTAGCAAACTCCTCCCATGAAAGACTATCCACCCTCGGGTTCACATAATTTTTAAACCACTCTCGGGCCTTCTTGCACTTCAGTGTGAACCCAGCCATCTGAATGGCTCTACTATCATCAGCCCCTAACTCATCTATAATCATCTTGACCGTCCTGAGGTACTCGAACGGGTCATCACCTGCTTCATACTTAGGAGCATCCAACTTCAAATAGTCGGTCATCATGACCTTGCTCCTTCCAGATGAGCTAGGTTTAGGTGCTTGGATTTCTGGGACCATGGGTCCTGCTGGTGGTGGAGGAGGTGCAACATCCCCTGGGTTAGGGTTTGCTGTACCTGGGTAGAAAGATGAGGGTGGGTACATAGGGTACTGTGGGTATGGTGGGTAGAAAGGTGGATATGGCATGTGAGAAGGGTAAGGGTTAAAGCTGGGGTAATCCGATGTACCTCCCATCGAATACCCGGGGTTCTGAGAAAAGGGTGGGTATTGGGGTGGCTGAACAAACCCCGAGGCCTGAGTGCCTCCTTGAGACTCTCCCATGCCCTCTTCCGACATGCTCACTCCAAGACTGCCATCCCTCCTCTGATCCACATCCATATCATCCCCCACATCTTCTGACACTCCACCTTGAACTGTTCCCCTTCTGCTCACATCAAAAGACCTTCTAGGGTCTGTAATATCCGGCTAGACTCCGGTATCGAAATTCCTACCGTCCGGTGGAATCTCGGGTGTCGGAGACCTCTAGTAGGGTAGAAGCATGTTTTTACAAAATGTTTTAATGTATTTCATGATTTTAAGTAAAAAGGAAATGAGTTTTTGCATGAAAACAACCTTGGAGGAAAACCCAGGTTCGGCCGCCGAACCTCAAGTTCGGCCGCCGAACCTTAAGTTCGGCCGCCGAACATGCATGCAATTCGGGTGTGCCTTAGGCCCCCGAAGGCATAAGTGGGGGAAGTCCAGGTTCGGCCGCCGAACCTCAAGTTCGGCCGCCGAACATGGCATGCATGCGGAGGCACGTTCGGCCCCCGAACGTGGCCTGGCCAGCCACTATAAAAGGGTCCCTTAGCCGAAAACGGGCGAGTTTTTCTCCCCATTGTCGGCCAAGGTGAGCTCTCCGCCGTTCCTCACCAATTCTTGAGTTTTTCCTTCAGATCTTTCAAGATTTTCATGAGTTTTTGTTTGTTTTGAAGAGTTTCAAGTTTTGAGCAAGTTTTGAAGCTTTGAGGTTCGAGGAAACTCAACCCCTCCCATCTCCGAGTTTAGGTCGTCTCTCTCTCGATCTCCACGAGGTAAGAGCCGATCTTAAGCTCATTGCATGTTTTAAGTAAGTTTTAAGTAGATCTATGGGGTAGAATGCATGTTTAGCTCATGGTTAGGTTTATGAGTTTTATATGTGTTTATGAACAATGTGAGTTGTTTGATGTGTTGTAGTTGGGGTTTTTGATGGATTGATGCCCCTAGGAACTTGTATGCTTGTTTGTGTATGATTGGGAATGTTGTAGAATAGGTTTATGCATGATTGGATTAGTTTGGAGGCAAATGTGCATAAAAGAGCTGAGTTTCTGCCAAAATGGGAGAAACCAGGTTCGGCAGCCGAAGGAACTTTCGGCCGCCGAACATGCTTGTGGAGGCAGCCTTCGGCTGCCGAAGCTTGCCCCCGAAAGGAGACTTTCGTCTCTGTCTGGGAGTTTCGGCCGTCGAAAGTGCCGCCGAACATGCATGAGTTTCGCCTCTGTCTGGGAGTTTCGGCCGCCGAACCTACCTGACTTTCGGCTCTGGAGGGACTTTCGGCCGCCGAACCTGCCGCCGAAAGTGCCCTGTCCAGCCCTCTTTTGCATGTTTTTCTATGATTGTCTGGAGATGTTTTAGGGAGTTTTTGGGGAGTAGTTTAGAGTTATGTTCATGTATGTTTGGTCCCTCATTTGAGTCCACCTGTGTAGGTTCGGACCCGAGGAACCGAGGACCCCAGCAGTGAGTCAGCTGCTCCAGTGTCTGGTCAGAGCTATCCAGAGGTGAGTGGAATAAACCTTTATGTTTTTAAGTAAATCAATTGTACAGTTTTGAGCATGTTCATGCATCATGAATGCCATGTGATGTTTTAGGTTGTTTGCATTAGAATCCACGAATATGTTGCATTGCACATTTTAATGTTGATGTGGATGAATGTATGGATGATCCATAGCACTCGATCTATGATGTGATGATGTGATATGTACGGTACGGAATGTAAGACCAGTGGGACCCATTCTACGTTCGCTGGCACTATGTAAGAGAAAGACCAGGACCCATTCTACGTTCTGGCACAGTTGGACTATGTAGAGGGCTATTGGTGACAAGTTCATCCTTGATGTGATTAGCTGTGATGTGATGCATTCCATGTTATCATATGTTTTAAATATTTTATTATTCTGCTCACTGGGCTTTAGTAGCTCACCCCTCTCCCAATTTCCCCAGGATTGCAGGAACAGGGTAGACCAGGAGGGTCACAAGAGTAATGAAGTCATGTGTTTGTAATAGATAGAATGTGGACATGATGATTTGTAAAATGATGTAAAGTTATGAGTAGTTATGTAATGTAATAATATTGAGGATTAGAGGTTGTGCTTGACCTATGTGTAAGGTATCCCCTTTTAATGCATGATCCTAAATCTTTTACGATATTTTTGTAGACCAACTCAACAAATGATGTTTTGCCCATTGGGGCATTGAGGAGATCCCACTGAGGGGCCATGTTTATGATTATGTTTATGTACAGTGCATGCACAGGTTGGGTTTGGTGTATGATAGAATGAATGAAAGAAAAGTTTTAAATTTTTATGTATGTTGTTGATCATGTATGGGATTAAACAGGTTTTCAGGTTGTATGTCAGGCTTGCTACGGGTCTTGGCGGCCTTAAGCCGACCCGGATCCTAGCGCTGGTAGCGGTCCGATTTTCGGGTCGTTACAGAATGGTATCAGAGCCCTAGGTTCATAGGATCGGACCTAGAGTGTCGGGCTCATAGATGTTCTAGAAGGTCAAGCACAATAGGAAGATCATGTCCACTAAGATAGGATGTTGAGTCCTGTCTTGTATGATGATGTGAAATGTCATGATTATATACATGTACATTGATGCTATGATATGAATGATGTTTATGTGATGCGGGTTCATGTGTTTCCACATGAACCATATGATGCTAATGTTATGTGATGTGTACTGTTTTTCAGAAAACAGGATGAGAGGAACCCGTCGATCTGCGAGATTGACTGGAGTGCCGCCTGAGGATGAGGGCACGAGCGCCCGTCCTCCTACATTGCCTAGGGCAATGTCTTGTAGAGCAAACAGAGAAAGAGTGTCAAGGGACCCTAGAAGGTCTTTTGATGCTAGCAGAAGGGGGACTGATAGAGGAGGAAGTTCTTCAGATGTGAGGGAGGTTATGGAAGAGGACCAGAGGAGGGATGGGAACCTGGAGGTGAGCATGGAGGAAGAGGGGACAGGGGAGTCACAGGGAGGCGTTCAGGCCTCGGGGTATGGTTTTCCACCCCATTATCCACCCTTCCCGCAGGGTTCAGGGTATCCAATGGGAGGCACATCGGATTACTCCAGCTTTAACCCCTACCCTACCTACATGCCTTATCCACCTTTCTATCCACCTTACACATAATACCCAGCTTATCCACCCTCACCCTTCTATCCTAACCCAGCAAACCCCACCTCGGGGAATGCTGCACCCGCACCTCCACCACCTACAGAACCAGCAGCCCCAGTTACTCAACCTTCTAGACCTAGCTCAGCCGGTGGGAGCAAAGTAAAGATGACAGATTACCTTAAGCTGGATGCTCCCAAATACAAGTCAGGGGATGATCCCTTTGAGTACCTGAGAGTAGTGAAGACAATAATTGATGAGCTAGGGGCAAGTGACAGCAGGGCCATTCAGATGGCAGGGTTCACCTTAAAGTGCAAGAAGGCACGAGAATGGTTCAAGTGTTATGTGGACCCGAGACTAGACGGCATGACATGGGAGGAATTTGCGAATAAGTTCGCTGGATGGGCTTTTCCAGACAGTTCCAGAGAACTGAAGATGATCGAGTTTGAGCAACTGAGGCAGACAGAACACATGAGTGTAGAGGAGTTCACGGATAAATTCTTGGAGCTATTGCCTTTTTCAGGGCAAGCTCTAGATACAGATACGAAGAAAGCCAAGAGATATGTTATGAAGCTGCATTCTAGGTACTCCTCGTTGATTCAGTCAGTTGAGAGGGAAAGTTTCCACACTGTGGTGGATATGGCTCGAAGGATGGAGGCGAGTGCTATAGTTGAGGGGTCAGTGAAGCAGTCAGTGACCCAATCTTCAGGGGTTAAGACCCCAGGCAGAGGAGGGCCAGGTCTCTCTTCTCAGAGCTCAGGTAAGAAGAGATGGGATAACACCACCAAGAAGCCGAAGAAGAATAAGTTTTGGAATAAATTGAAATCCGGTCTGGGATTTGGCGGTGGCTCGAGCTCAGGCTCATATGGTACAGAATGCCAAAGGTGTGGGAGGCCGCACAGGGGAGTGTGTCGAGCTGGGACTAATACATGTTTCAGATGTGGACAGGAGGGACACATGGCTCGGGAGTGTCCTAGAGCACCTTTTATGGGCCAGCCCCAGCAGACAGCTTCTGGTAGTGTGGCACAGCCAGCAGCTCCAGCCACAACTCAGGGCAGTGGCAGAGGTAGAGGGAGAGGGGCAGCCTCTTCTTCTGGTTCCCGAGGTGAAGGTCCATCAGCTCCAGCCAGGATCTTCACCATGACTCAGCAAGAGGCTAACACATCCAACACCGTGGTGTCAGGTAATCTCGTCATTGGGTGTTCTGATGTGTATGCATTAATGGACCCGGGTGCATCTCATTCATTTATTGCTCCGAGAGCCGCCGAGAGGTTGGGTCTGATAGTCTCTGGGTTAGAGTGTCCCCTATAGGTCAGTGGACCCAAGTGTGACCCGTCAGTGGCAGAGTCGGTCTGCCAATACAGTCCAGTTTTTGTTGAGGGAAGATGCCTCTCCGCCGACCTTGTGGTTCTAGATTTGACAGACTTTGACGTCATTCTAGGGATGGATTGGCTATCTACCCATGGTGCTACCTTGGACTGCAGAGACAAGGTAGTCAGGTTCAGAGATCAGAACGGGTCAGAGGTCGTCTTCAGGGGAGACAAGAGGGGCACACCTAGAGGTCTGATATCAGCTCTTCAGGCTCGTAGGTTGCTTAGGAAGGGATGTCAAGGGTATTTGGCTCATGTGATAGAGCTAGACAGTCAGGTCAGGGAGCCAGCCTCGGTGCCAGTTGTCAGAGAATTTCAGGATGTTTTTCCAAATGAGCTTCCAGGTTTACCACCTGCTAGGGAGATAGAGCTCGAGATAGAGTTGATGCCTGGAACTAGACCGATCTCTATCCCTCCCTACAGGATGGCCCCAGCCGAGTTGAAGGAGTTGAAAGAGCAATTGCAAGAGCTGGTAGAAAAGGGCTTCATCCAACAGAGTACCTCACCTTGGGGTGCTCCGGTCTTGTTTGTGAGGAAGAAGGATGGATCCCTTAGACTTTGTATCGACTACAGGCAGTTGAACAAAGTCACTACCAAGAATAGGTACCCTCTGCCAAGGATCGATGATCTATTTGACCAGCTAGCCGGAGCGAGTTGTTTCTCCAAAATAGATCTGAGATCTGGGTACCATCAGTTGAGGATAAGAGAAGAAGATGTGCCAAAGACAGCTTTCAGGACCAGATATGGGCATTTTGAGTTCCTTGTAATGCCGTTCGGGTTAACCAACGCCCCTGCAGCATTCATGGATCTCATGAACAGAGTGTTTAGCCAATACCTGGATCACTTTGTTATTGTCTTCATAGATGATATCTTAGTGTATTCTAGGAATGCAGAGGAGCATGCCCATCATCTGAGGTTGGTTCTGCAAACCTTGAGGGAACATGGCTTGTATGCCAAGTTCTCTAAGTGTGAGTTCTGGCTGAGGAGCATTTCATTCTTGGGGCATGTTGTGTCAGAAAATGGAATAGAGGTGGACCCCAAGAAGGTAGAAGCTGTGGCTAACTGGCCTAGACCCACTTCAGTGACAGAGATTAGGAGTTTCTTGGGTTTGGCAGGTTACTACAGGAGGTTCGTTCAGGACTTCTCAAAGATTGCAGCTCCTCTGACCAGACTAACCAGGAAGAATCAGAAGTTTGTATGGACTGACCAGTGCGAAGAAAGTTTTGAAGAGCTTAAGAAGAGATTGACTTCAGCACCAGTGTTAGCTCTGCCATCTAGTGATGAAGACTTTACAGTCTTTTGTGATGCATCCCGTGTGGGACTGGGTTGTGTACTAATGCAGAATGAGAGGGTAATTGCTTATGCTTCTAGGCAGCTGAAGAAGCATGAGTTGAATTACCCCACACATGACCTAGAGATGGCAGCAGTAATCTTTGCACTCAAGATGTGGAGGCACTACCTCTATGGGGTTAAATGTGAGATCTTCACGGATCATAAGAGCCTACAGTACATCCTGAGTCAAAGAGATTTGAATTTGAGACAGAGAAGATGGGTGGAGCTGCTGAGTGACTATGATTGCAAGATTCAGTACCATCCGGGTAAGGCGAATGTGGTGGCAAACGCCTTAAGCCGGAAATCACTCGGCAGTTTATCCCACATATCGGCAGAGAGGAGGCCAGTGGTGAAGGAGTTTTACAAGCTCATTGAGGAAGGTCTACAGATGGAGTTGTCTGGTACAGGTGCCTTGGTAGCCCAGATGAGAGTAGCACCCGTGTTTCTGGAGCAGGTGGCTCAGAAACAGCATGAGGACCCGGAGTTAGTGAAGATTGCCAGGACTGTTCAGTCAGGCAATGATAGTGAGTTCAGATTTGACAGCAAGGGGATCCTCCGCTATGGGAGCAGACTATGTGTACCGGATGACATAGGGCTAAAAGGAGACATTATGAGAGAGGCTCATAATGCAAGGTACAGCATTCACCCCGGAGCCACCAAAATGTATCAAGATTTGAAGAAGGTTTATTGGTGGCCAGCCATGAAGAAAGAAGTGGCACAATTTGTGTCAGCCTGCGAAGTGTGTCAAAGGGTGAAGCTGGAACATCAGAAGCCGGCTGGAATGCTTAACCCGCTACCTATTCCAGAATGGAAATGGGAAAATATAGCTATGGACTTCGTAGTGGGGTTACCGGCGGCGTCCAACAGATTGGACTCCATATGGGTGATTGTGGACAGACTCACCAAATCTGCTCACTTCATCCCTGTCAGGAGTGGCTATTCTGTGGACAAGTTGGCGCAGGTGTATGTTGATGAGATCGTCAGGCTGCATGGGGTTCTTGTTTCGATAGTGTCAGATAGAGGGCCCCAGTTCACCTCCAGATTTTGGCGGAGTCTGCAGAACGCCATGGGTACCAGGTTGGATTTTAGCACTACTTTCCATCCACAGACAGACGGACAATCAGAAAGGACCATCCAGACCATAGAGGATATGCTCAGAATGTGTGTGCTGGACTTTGGCGGTTCTTGGAAGCAGCATCTACCTTTGGTGGAGTTTGCCTATAATAACAGCCATCATGCTAGCATCGGGATGGCTCCATACGAAGCCTTATATGGAAGGAAGTGCAGATCACCTGTTTGCTGGGAAGAAGTTGGAGAAAAGGCCTTGGCAGGGCCTGAGCTAGTGGAGATTACCAGCAGGGTAGTACCCATAATCAGAGAAAGGATCAAGACTGCTGCAAGCAGACAGAAGAGTTATGCAGACATCCGCAGAAGACAGGTAGAGTTTCAGGAGGGGGATCTGGTATTGCTCAAGGTGTCTCCTATGAAAGGAGTGGTTCGCTTCGGGAAGAAAGGTAAACTAGCCCCACGATACATCGGACCCTTTGAAATCTTACAAAAGATTGGGAATGTGTCGTACAAGCTGGATTTACCTGCTTCAATGGAAAGAATCCATCCGGTTTTCCATGTTTCAATGTTGAGAAAGTTTGTGTCAGATCCGAGCAAGGTTCTTAGTGAGCCTGATGTGGAGGTCCAAGAGGATCTCACTTATGTTGAACAGCCAGTACGGATCATAGACACCCAGATCAGAAAGCTAAGAAACAAGGAAATCCCGATGGTGAAAGTCTTGTGGAACCACCACAAATTGGAAGAATGCACTTGGGAGACACGGGAGTCTATGCTCCAGCAATACCCTCATCTCTTTTAAGGTTAGATCTCTATGTATTTATGTGCTATGTATGTATATTATGTTTTATGTCATGCTATGTGCTAGTTGAGGAACATTCGGGGACGAATGTTCTTAAGGGGGGGAGACTGTAATACCCGGCTAGACTCCGGTATCGGAATTCCTACCGTCCGGTGGAATCTCGGGTGTCGGAGACCTCTAGTAGGGTAGAAGCATGTTTTTACAAAATGTTTTAATGTATTTCATGATTTTAAGTAAAAAAGAAATGAGTTTTTGCATGAAAACAACCTTGGAGGAAAACCCAGGTTCGGCCGCCGAACATGCATACAATTCGGGTGTGCCTTAGGCCCCCGAAGGCATAAGTGGGGGAAGTCCAGGTTCGGCCGCCGAACATGGCATGTATGCGGAGGCACGTTCGGCCCCCGAACGTGGCCTGGCCAGCCACTATAAAAGGGTCCCTTAGCCGAAAACGAGCGAGTTTTTCTCCCCATTGTCGGCCAAGGTGAGCTCTCCGCCGTTCCTCACCAATTCTTGAGTTTTTCCTTCAGATCTTTCAAGATTTTCATGAGTTTTTGTTTGTTTTGAAGAGTTTCAAGTTTTGAGCAAGTTTTGAAGTTTTGAGGTTCGAGGAAACTCAACCCCTCCCATCTCCGAGTTTAGGTCGTCTCTCTCTCGATCTCCACGAGGTAAGAACCGATCTTAAGCTCATTGCATGTTTTAAGTAAGTTTTAAGTAGATCTATGGGGTAGAATGCATGTTTAGCTCATGGTTAGGTTTATGAGTTTTATATGTGTTTATGAACAATGTGAGTTGTTTGATGTGTTGTAGTTGGGGTTTTTGATGGTTTGATGCCCCTAGGAACTTGTATGCTTGTTTGTGTATGATTGGGAATGTTGTAGAATAGGTTTATGCATGATTGGATTAGTTTGGAGGCAAATGTGCATAAAAGAGCTGAGTTTCTGCCAAAATGGGAGAAACCAGGTTCGGCAGCCGAAGGAACTTTCGGCCGCCGAACATGCTTGTGGAGGCAGCCTTCGGCTGCCGAAGCTTGTCCCCGAAAGGAGACTTTCGTCTCTGTCTGGGAGTTTCGGCCGCCGAAAGTGCCGCCGAACATGCATGAGTTTCGCCTCTGTCTGGGAGTTTCGGCCGCCGAAGGTGCCGCCGAACCTGCCTGACTTTCGGCTCTGGAGGGACTTTCGGCCGCCGAACCTGCCGCCGAAAGTGCCCTGTCCAGCCCTCTCTTGCATGTTTTCCTATGATTGTTTCACGATGTTTTAGGGGGTTTTTGGGGAGTAGTTTAGAGTTATGTTCATGTATGTTTGGTCCCTCATTTGAGTCCATCTGTGTAGGTTCGGACCCGAGGAACCGAGGACCCCAGCAGTGAGTCAGCTGCTCCAGTGTCTGGTCAGAGCTATCCAGAGGTGAGTGGAATAAACCTTTATGTTTTTAAGTAAACCAATTGTACAGTTTTGAGCATGTTCATGCATCATGAATGCCATGTGATGTTTTAGGTTGTTTGCATTAGAATCCATGAATATGCTGCATTGCATATTTTATTGTTGGTGTGGATGAATGTTGGATGATCCATAGCCCTCGATCTATGATGTGACGATGTGATATGTACGGTACGGGATGTAAGACCAGTGGGACTCATTCTACGTTCGCTGGCACTATGTAAGAGAAAGACCAAGACCCATTCTATGTTCTGGCACAGTTGGACCATGTTATGTTATGCTATGTAAGAGAAAGACCAGGACCCATTCTACGTTCTGGCACAGTTGGACTATGTAGAGGGCTATTTGTGACAAGTTCATCCTTGATGTGATTAGCTGTGATGTGATGCATTCCATGTTATCATATGTTTTAAATGTTTTATTATTCTGCTCACTGGGCTTTAGTAGCTCACCCCTCTCCCAATTTCCCCAGGATTGCAGGTACAGGGTAGACCAGGAGGGTCACAAGAGTAATGAAGTCATGTGTTTGTAATAGATAGAATGTGGACATGATGATTTGTAAAATGATGTAAAGTTATGAGTAGTTATGTAATGTAATAATATTGAGGATTAGAGGTTGTGCTTGACCTATGTGTAAGGTATCCCCTTTTAATGCATGATCCTAAATCTTTTATGATATTTTTGTAGACCAACTCAACAAATGATGTTTTGCCCATTGGGGCATTGAGGAGATCCCACTGAGGGGCCATGTTTATGATTATGTTTATGTACAGTGCATGCACAGGTTGGGTTTGATGTATGATAGAATGAATGAAAGAAAAGTTTTAAATTTTTATGTATATTGTTAATCATGTATGGGATTAAACAGGTTTTCAGGTTGTATGTCAGGCTTGCTACGGGTCTTGGCGGCCTTAAGCCGATCCGGATCCTAGCGCCGGTAGCGGTCCGATTTTCGGGTCGTTACAGGGTCCCTTGACGTTCTCTCCCTGCTAGACCTGCAGGACATTGCCCTAGGCAATGCTGGAGGACGGGCATCCGTGCCCTCACTTTCCAGTGGGACTCCAGTCAATCGTGCAGATCGACGAGTTCCTCTCATCTTGCTTACTGAAAAACAACACACATCACATAAAACATTAGCATCATATGGTTCATGTGAAAACACATGAACCCGCATCACATACATCACATACATAGCATATCATCAATGCACATGCATAAAATCATGGCATTTCACATCAACATTCAAGACAGGACTCTACATCCTATCCTAGTGGACATGATTTTTTCTATTGTGCTTGACCTTCTAGAACATCTATGAGCCCGACACACTATAGGTCCGACCATATGAACCTAGGGCTCTGATACCAATCTGTAACAACCCGGAAATCGGACCGCTACCGGCATTAGGATCCAGATCGGCTTAAGGCCGCCGGGACCCGTAGCAAGCCTAACATACATCCTGTATACCTGTTAAATCCCATACATGATCAAACATAGACATAAAACATTAAACTTTTTCTTTCTTTTACCAAGCTCAACCTGTGCATGCACAATTCATAATCATAAAACCCCACATTGGAGCCCCCATCAAATGCTCCAATGGGGCAACATATCATACATTAAGCTTAGTTTACATAAACATCATTAAAAAGATCATGTATCACAAAGGGATTAACCAACATACTAGGGTCAAGCACAATTCTAACTTCCATAAACATCAATACATTACATTACTGTACTATACTTAACATTACATCATTCTCATGTCCACATCTAGCTATTACATAAATCATGACTTCTTATTCTTGCTGACCTCCTGATTCTATCCCGTACCTGCAACCTGGGGGATTAAGAGAATGGGGTGAGCTACTAGAGCCCAATGAGCAGAATAATAAAAACATTTAAAACATATGCTATCATGGAATGCATCACATCACAGACAAATCACATCAAGGATGAACTTGTCACCGATAGCATACTACACATTCCAATAGTGCTAGGGGCGTAGAATGGGCCTCACTGGTCTTTCTCTTACATTAACATAACATAACATTCCAATATGCCAGGGGCGTAGAATGGGCCTCACTGGTCTTTCTCTTACATAGTGCCAGGGGCGTAGAATGGGCCTCACTGGTCTTTCATACCGTATCATCACTATCTCATTCATATCATAGTGCGGGCTAAAGGATCATCCAACATTCATCCACATCAACAACATAATATGCAATGTAACATATTCGTGAATTCTAATGCAAGCACCCTAATATATCTCATGGCATTCATGATACGTGAATCATGCTAAAACTTTCATTATTTACTTTGAAACATAAAGAGTCATTCTACTCACCTCAGGCTAGCTCTGACAAGACACTGAAGCAGCTATCTCACTGCTGGGGTCCTCGGTTCCTCGGGTCCGAACCTACACAGGTGGACTCAAATGAGGGACCAAACATACATGAACATGACTCTAAAATACTCTCCAAAAACCCCCTAAAACACCTTAAAACAATCATAGGAATCATGCAAAGGAAGGCTGAACAGGGCACTTTCGGCGGTAGGTTCGGCGGCCGAAAGTCCCTCCAGAGCCGAAACTCAGCCACTTTCGGCGGCACCTTCGGCGGCCGAAAGTGGTTCCCAAGACGAAACTCATGCATGTTTGGCGGCACCATTGACGGCCGAAACTCCCTTCCAGAGCCGAAAGTCCAGCTTTCGGGGGCAGGGTTCGGCAGCCAAAGGCTTGCCTCCACAGGCAGGTTCGACGGCCGAAAGTCCCTTCGGCTGCCGAACCTGAGTTCTTCCAAATGGCAAAACTCTGCCTCTTCAATGCACATTTGCCTCCCAAACCATTCAACTCAAAACCAACACTTCCAAAACATGCATACATACTTCCATAAGCAAATAGGGGTCTCAAACTAACCTAAACCCCAAAACAAACACATCAAAGATACATATACATCACACATTTCCCATATATTCAACATTAACAAAAAATTCAACATTAACCTAAACATGCATTTCTACCCCATAAACTTTCATAAAACTTGTTTAAAACATACCAGAAAGGTAGGATCTAAGCTTACCTCTTGAAGATCGAGAGGAAAGACGATCCTAACTTGGAGATGAGAGAAATCTAGCTCATTGGGTCTCCAAGCTCCAAAACTTGATCTTAGCTCCAAAACTCTTCAAAACCAAGTTAGAACTCGTTAAAACTCGAAAGATTTGAGAAAAATCAACAAAACCAACCATGGGAGAGCATGGACTCACCGTTGGCCGAAAATAGGGGAGAAAGCTCGCCTATTTTTGGCCACGGGGCCTTTTATAGGTGGCAAGCCAGGCCACCTTCGGAAGCCGAAGGTAACTCCAAAACGCATGCATGTTCGGCGGCCGAACATGAGCCACGTTCGGAAGCCTAATGTGCCCCCCTAAACTATCCCACGTTCGGCGGCCGAACTTAGAAATGCTTTCATGGTCTTTTCCATTCAAAACTCCTTTTCTTTCTTACTTAAAACCTTAAAATATATGAAAACATTTTATAAAACATGATTTTACCCTTCTAGAGGTTTCCGACATCCGAGATTCCACCGGACGATAGGAATTCCGATACCGGAGTCTAGCCGGGTATTACAATTTTTCAACTCAAGGATTTCATTTTTCAAATTTTTATTTTCTAATGAGAGCTCATATAAGGATTTTTGTGAAGGATCATTTGAGGGTAAAGGTTCCTTAGGTGAGTTCTCACTTTCCCTTTTTAAGCTAGCTAACTCACATTTCAAAATTTTATTCTTCTTATGACTCTTTTCAAGCTCATCATTCATCAATTTTAAAGCACCTACAAGTTCATCATATGAAAACTCAACAACATCATCATTTAAAGTAGAGTCATCAAGTATAGTTACCTCATCAGAGCTTTCCTCTAGAGCCATGAAGCACATGTTGGCAATTTCATCACCAACGTCCTCCTCTTCGGTATCACTTGACTCATCCCATGTTGCTTTGAAGGCCTTCTTCTTGAACTTTTTGATAGGCTTCTTCAACTTGGGACAATCCACTTTGTAGTGACCCGGCTTATTGCACTCATAGCAAATGACTACTTCCTTTTTGCTTGATTCACCTTTTTCCTTTCTAAAATTCTTCCTTGGGATGAACTTTTTATTTTGGAAAAGCAACTTCCTTATTCTCCTAGTTACCAAGGCTAATTCTTCCTCACTTATTTCTTCTTCTTCCTCACTAGTATCTTCGGAGGCTACCCTTAGAGCAATGTTCTTTTTCATTTTGTTAGGTTCCTCCACTTGCTCTCTCTTTAGAGTCATCTCATAGTCAATGAGGTTCCCCAAGAGTTCATCCAATTGCACTTTGCTCAAATCTTTGGCATCCTTTAAAGAAGTTACCTTTGGTAGCCATTCTTTAGGTAGACATCTAAGGATTTTCTTCACCAATTCTTCATTTGTGAAAGTCTTCCCAAGAGATTTCATCCCTCCAATGATCTCAATGAACCTATCATACATTTAGCTAATAGTTTCATCGGATTTCATCTTGAATAACTCATATTGATAGATGAGGAATACCATCTTGTTTTCCTTGACTTGATTGGTACCTTCATGAGTGACAACCAAAGCATCCCAAATTTCTTTGGTAGTAGACTTCATGCATACTTTGTTGTACTCACTTCTACTAAGAGCACAAAACAATATGTGAATGGCTTTGTCATTAAGGGCTACTCTTCTCTTCTCTAGTTCACTCCATTCACTCTTAGGTTTTTGCTCTTGGTTTTCATCTATCACTCTTGTAGGAAAGAAAGGGCCATTTTCTACAATGTCTCACAAGTCAACTCCTTCCGATTTGAGGAAATAATACATTCTATTTTTCCAATATAGAAAGTCATTTCCATCAAAGAAAGGTGGTCTCACAACCGATTGACCTTCTTGAGAATTGAGGGTTGCCATTCGATCTTTACTCCAAGATAGTTATATCTTCAAGATGGGGAGACTTAGCTCTGATACCACTTGTTGTCCCTTGAAGCAACCCAAGAGGGGGGGGGGTGAATTGGGTTTATAAAAATTTTAAAGCAAAAAGACAAAATAGAAGGCAATAAGGAAGAAGATAATCAACACAAGGATTTATAGAGGTTCAACTATCTCAAGCCTACGTCCTCTCCTCAAGGCCCACCTTGAGAGTTTAACTCCACTATCAAATCTTCTTTGGGTGAAGATTAAAACCCTTACAATCTTAGAGCAAGCCTTTGCTCTTTACAAATCTCTTTTTCACTCAAGAGCAATTCTTTGCTCAATACCAAACCCACTGCAGTAGAATCACTCAACAACCTTTACTCACTCTAGAAAAGCCAAACAATTACAACTCAAAATGAGCTTTCAAGAAATTAATGCTTTGGCTCAAGATTTTGAGAGAGAGAGAGAGTGAAAAAAGCTTTAATCACAATAAGTATTTGCTTAGATGGTTGTTGTAACCTTTTCATATCAAAAACTCATTGTATTTATAGTTCAGTCATAAATATGGCTGTTGGAGGTGAATTAAATGCAAATAGAGCCGTTTATGTTCAGAAATAATTGTTATATCGTGCTCAAAAAAACTCAGGTTCGGCGGCCTAAGGCTAAAGTTCGGCGGCCGAACTATTTGAGCTGAAGAACATCATCCTTTAAAAATGGACTTTTGGCGGCCTAAAGTCAAAGTTCGGCGGCCGAACATGTGGAACTTTCGTCTCTGTCCCTTGCTTTCGGAAGCCGAAGTTTTGAGAAAGCCTTTTATGCCAAATCCAAGAGTTATCACTAATAGAAACAAAACACTTCATATCTAGGTTAGTCATAGCTTGTAAATCAATAAGATAGATATTTTCAACTCTTTCACCAACAAACAATATTTTGTTATCCGACATTCTAGAGGCAAAACATGATTTTGGTTCAAAGATAACTCTACAACTTTTATCACATAATTGACTTACACTTAATAAATTATGCTTCAAACCATCAACTAAGAGAACTTTATCAAGAATAGGAGAGTTTTCCTTACCGACTTTACCTATTCCAACAATTTTACCTTTTCCATTATCTCCAAAAGTTACTTGTCCACTTCCGTCTTTCTTTTCAAGAGAGATGAAGTGACTTGAATTTCCGGTCATGTGCCTTGTACATCCACTATCTAGATACCATTTGCTTTTAATTTTTAAGGATTTCAAGTAAACCTAAAGAAAAGAGATTCAAACACTTTTAGGTACCCAAATGTACTTGGGTCCTTGGGGGTTAGTCATTTTATTTTCAAATTTCCATATGCTATCATATCCAAGATGTAATTTTCTAATAGTACACCTATAGTTGGTATGGCCAAACTTGCCACAATAGTGACAATGACCATTGAACTTCCTTATTCTAGGTCCATAGGTGAGTGAGTGTGTTTGAGTTCTCATGTGGCTAGTTCTCCCTTGTTTATTAAAAGCATGTGAGAAAGAGATATGATGAGAGTGGTGATTGCGTGAACTAGAAGTGTGTGTTCTATAATGATCATTTCTTTTATATGCAAATTGCCTAGGTGTGTGTCTTATATGAGTATTGTAACTAGTGGATTTGTGTACATGTGCATTCCTTATAGACATATTACTACTAGAGACTTTAGGTATGTTGTCATTAGAGCTAGATACCTTAGGTTCTTTTAAATTAGTAGCTTTAACAAAAACAGTTTTAGAAGAGTTTGCTTAAGTTGATTTTTCATAGCCAAGGCCATACTTGATGCTAGGAGACCTTTGAGAGCCCAATATTTCATCAAGTTTGTCCTTGCCTCTTAAAAACTTTGAAAGAGAATTTTTCAACTCAAGGATTTCATTTTTCAAATTTTTATTTTCTAATGAGAGCTCATCTAAGGATTTTTGTGAAGGATTATTTGAGGGTAAATGTTCCTTAGGTGAGTTCTCACTTTCCCTTTTTAAGCTAGCTAACTCACATTTCAAAATTTTATTCTTCTTATGACTCTTTTCAAGCTCATCATTCATCAATTTTAAAGCACCTACAAGTTCATCATATGAAAACTCAACAACATCATCATTTAAAGTAGAGTCATCAAGTATAGTTACCTCATCGGAGCTTTCCTCTAGAGTCATGAAGCACATGTTGGCAATTTCATCACCAACGTCCTCCTCTTTGGTATCACTTGACTCATCCCATGTTGCTTTGAAGGCCTTCTTCTTGAACTTTTTGATAGGCTTCTTCAACTTGGGACAATCCACTTTGTAGTGACCCGGCTTATTGCACTCATAGCAAATGACTACTTCCTTTTTGTTTGATTCACCTTTTTCCTTTCTAAAATTCTTCCTTGGGATGAACTTTTTATTTTGGAAAAGCAACTTCCTTATTCTCCTAGTTACCAAGGCTAATTCTTCCTCACTTATTTCTTCTTCTTCCTCACTAGTATCTTCGGAGGCTACCCTTAGAGCAATGTTCTTTTTCATTTTGCTAGGTTCCTCCACTTGCTCTCTCTTTAGAGTCATCTCATAGTCAATGAGGTTCCCCAAGAGTTCATCCAATTGCACTTTGCTCAAATCTTTGGCATCGTTTAAAGAAGTTACCTTTGGTAGCCATTCTTTAGGTAGACATCTAAGGATTTTCTTCACCAATTCTTCATTTGTGAAAGTCTTCCCAAGAGATTTCATCCCTCCAATGATCTCAATGAACCTATCATACATTTGGCTAATAGTTTCATTGGATTTCATCTTGAATAACTCATATTGATAGATGAGGGATTCCATCTTGTTTTCCTTGACTTGATTGGTACCTTCATGAGTGACAACCAAAGCATCTCAAATTTCCTTGGCGGTAGACTTCATGCATACTTTATTGTACTCACTTTTACTAAGAGCACAAAACAATATGTGAATGGCTTTGTCATTAAGGGCTACTCTTCTCTTCTCTAGTTCACTCCATTCACTCTTAGGTTTTTGCTCTTGGTTTCCATCTATCACTCTTGTGGGAAAGAAAGGGCCATTTTCTACAATGTCCCACAAATTAACTCCTTCCGATTTGAGGAAATAATACATTCTATTTTTCCAATATAGAAAGTCATTTCTATCAAAGAAAGGTGGTCTCACAACCGATTGACCTTCTTGAGAATTGAGGGTTGCCATTCGATCTTGCCTCCAAGATAGTTATATCTTCAAGATGGGGAGACTTAGCTCTGATACCACTTGTTGTCCCTTGAAGCAACCCAAGAGGGGGGGGGTGAATTGGGTTTATAAAAATTTTAAAGCAAAAAGACAAAATAGAAGGCAATAAGGAAGAAGATAATCAACACAAGGATTTATAGAGGTTCAGCTATCTCAAGCCTACGTCCTCTCCTCAAGGCCCACCTTGAGAGTTCAACTCCACTATCAAATCTTCTTTGGGTGAAGATTAAAACCCTTACAATCTTAGAGCAAGCCTTTGCTCTTTATAAATCTCTTTTTCACTCAAGAGCAATTCTTTGCTCAATACCAAACCCACTGCAGTAGAATCACTCAACAACCTTTACTCACTCTAGAAAAGCCAAACAATTACAACTCAAAACGAACTTTCAAGAAATTAATGCTTTGGCTCAAGATTTCGAGAGAGAGAGTGAGTGAAAAAAGCTTTAATCACAATAAGTATTTGCTTAGATGGTTGTTGTAACCTTTTCATATCAAAAACTCATTGTATTTATAGTTCAGTCATAAATATAGCCGTTGGAGGTGCATTAAATGCAAATAGAGCCGTTTATATTCAGAAATAACTGTTATATCGTGCTCAGAAAAACTCAGGTTCGGCGGCCTAAGGCTAAAGTTCGGCGGCTGAACCATTTGAGGTGAAGAACATCATCCTTTAAAAATGGACTTTCGGCGGCCGAACATGTGGGACTTTCGTCTCTATCCCTCGCTTTTGGAAGCCGAAGTTTAGGCTTCGGAGGCAGACTTAAAACTCACTTTCGGCGGCCGAAGGTCAATGTTCGGCGGCCGAAAGTGTGGGACTTTCGTCTTTGTCCCTCAATTTCGGAAGCCAAACTTTTGACTTAGGGGGGCATACTGAAATCCCACTTTTGGCGGCCAAAGGTTAATGTTCGGCGGTCGAAAGTGTGGGACTTTCGTCTCTGTCCTGCACTTTCGGAAGCCGAAGGTTTGGCTTTAGGGGGCACAAAAATAATTCTTAAATCTTTGAAAAATCATAACTTAGGCTATAAAACTCCATTTTTCAATCCGTTTAAATTTTTGCAACCTATATTTTTAGATCTTTTATTTTGATAAAAAATCATTTCAAAATCACTTCTTTTGAAAAATTTCATTTTTGTCCCCGAAAGTCAATTACTTAAAAAATTGGCCATATCTAGAAATGTAAGAAATCTTGAGCCATCACAATTAATTAATTGAAATTTACAATGAATAAATTGACAAAATATAAATAAGAGATTACTTTCTGATCACTCTCTTGTGGTATGCTTCCAAAATAGGCACTTTTCACTTTTGGAGACTAAAGCAATTTCTTTCATATTAGTAAGGGACCTACAAGCTCAACACAAACACTTTTGAAGACAATTAGTAGCACACCAATTGTTTATTAATCATCAAAACAAGGATTAGAACATTTAGGTCCAACACTCCTTATAACTTCTAGTATTATTTTTTATAGGAGAAGAATTGTTTACTTTTTCATGTGGATCTTAGTTGAAAACTCCAGATAAAAAAAGATCTCCTTCATCTCCACAGATGGTGACAATTGATGATCATGAGACCTTGGAGTCTATGAGATGATGACATGTGGAATGGCGTTAGGATTTAAAGTGGTGGCCCAAGAGCTTGGATTAGTAAATAAGGGTATTAATAAAGCTAGGTGTATCCTTCAGAGAGGTTAAGATTGGAGTTGCAAATGGGGTTAGGGAGTTAGAGAAGACAAAGTAGAATCTCCTTTTGCGATGGTGGATGGGGTATATATATCCTCGTCCATACTAGGTGATCCTGTGACATGTCCCTTCTGATGAGACGATTGCACTTTTGACAAAATTTTCAGATGGGCCATTAATGATGGGCATTTAGCTTATTTAAAGCTGAGTCGACTTAAGGCCATGCTATTTTCTGACACACGTTATGTTAGGGTAGCTAAAACTTGCACATTTAAGACTTTATATAGTCGTCCGAGCAAGTGACGATTCGAGCACCTTTACTCGCGTATTACGACGGTTGAATAATCTAGAGTACTCTTCATGTCCTAAACCCTATGGGGTAAGATTGCCACTCATGTCATTGCCATTCATGTCGAGGTGCACTTATTTATTGTTTATTCGAATGTTAATGAGAGAGAGAGAAATAACACACAAATCACAATCTAATGCACATTTTGTATGTTATCACTATTGAAGTGTAACGACCCGAAAATCGGACCGTTACCGGCGCTAGGATCCGGGTCAGTTTAAGGCCGCCAAGACCCGTAGCAAGCCTGACATTCATCCTGAAAACCTGTTTAATCCCATACATGATCAACAACATACATAAAAATTTAAAACTTTTCCTTCAAACATCCAACTCAACCTGAACATACATATACATAGTCATGATCATAATCGTGATCCCTCTGTGGGATCTCATCAATGCCCCAATGGGCGATACAACATGAGATGAGTTGGCTTTCATAAACATTTTAAAACATTTTTGATCATGTAATAAAAGGGATTCCTCATACATAATGTCAAGCACAATATCTAATCCTCAATATCATTACATGACTGAACTATACTTTTACATAACATTAATACATTTATCATGTCCACACTATCTATTACATATACCAGACTTCATTACTCTTGTAAACCTCCTGGTCTACCCTGTACCTGCAATCCTGGGGAAATGGGAGAGGGGTGAGCTACTAGAGCCCAGTGAGCAGAATAATAAAACATTTAAATCATATGGATCATGGAATGCATCACATCACAGCTAATCACATCAAGGATGAACTTGTCACCAATAGCCCTCTACATGGTCCAACTGTGCCAGAACGTAGAATGGGTCCTGGTCTTTCCCTTACATATCATAACACAACAGTGTCCAACTGTGCCAGAACGTAGAATGGGTCCTGGTCTTTCCCTTACATAGTGTCAGCGAACGTAGAATGGGTCCCACTGGTCTTACTTTCCATACCGTACATATCATATCGTCATATCATAGATCGAGGGCTATGGATCATCCAACATTCATCCACATCAACATTTAACATATGCAATGCAACATATTCGTGAATTCTAATGCAAACAACCTAATTAATCACATGGCATTCATGATGCGTGAAACATGCTAAAAGTTCATTCTTTGCTTTAAAACATAATAAGTTATTCCACTCACCTCTGGATAGCTCTGACCAGACACTGGGGCAACAGACTCACTGCTGGGGTCCTCGATTCCTCGGGTCCGAACCTACACAGGTGGACTCAAATGAGGGACCAAACTGTAACGACCCGAAAATCGGACCGCTACCGGCGCTAGGATTCAGATCGGCTTAAGGCCGCCGGGACCCGTAGCAAGCCTGACATATAACCTGTAAACCTGTATAATCCCATACATGATCAACAACATGCATAAAAATTTAAACTTTTCTTTCATTCATTTCTCATACACCAAACTCAACCTGTGCATGCACTAAACATAATCATAAACTTGACCCCTCTGTGGAATCTCATCAATGCCCCAAAGGGCGACATACATGTGTTGAGTTGGCTAACATCTGTATCAACAAATATCTAAGATCATGCATCAACAAGGGATTACAATACTCATAGGGTCAAGCACATCTATAACCTCAATATACCTCATTACATAACATACTGTAATCTCTTACATTACATCATAGCACAATTGTCATGTCTACAATCTAACTATTACATAGACATACTTCAAAACTCTGGCTAACCTCCTGGTCTACCCTGTACTTGCACATCTGGGGTTAGGGGAGAGGGGTGAGCTACAAAGCCCAGTGAGCAGAATAATAGAAACAATATTTAAAATCTCATGCCATTATGTAATGCAACACATCACAACTAATCACATCTCGGATGGTATTGTCACCAATAGTCCTCTACGTAGTCCAACTGTGCCGGGACGTAGAATGGGTACAACCGGTCTTTCTCTTAACATAACATATCATACAGTCCAACTGTGCCAGGGACGTAGAATGGGTACAACCTGGACTTCCATACCATATCATGCCATAACATCATCATATCACATGAGGACTAAAGGATCATCCAATGACCAATCCACATCAACATCATAAATGCAATGCAACATATTCGTGAATACAAATGCAAACAACCTACTATATCTCATGGCATTCATGATGCATGGATCATGCTCAAAATTCATACTTCATTTATTTTAAAACTTTAAGGTTTATTCCACTCACCTCTGGATAGCTCTGACCAGACACTGGGGCAACGGACTCACTGCTGGGGTCCTCGGTTCCTCAGGTCCGAACCTACACAGGTGGACTTCAATGAGGGACCAAACATACATGAACATAACTCTAATATACTCCCCAAAAACCCTCTAAAACATCATGAAACAATTACATAAAAACATGCAAGAAATGGCTGGACAGGGCACTTTCGGCGGCAGGTTCGGCGGCCGAAACTCCCAGACAGAGGCGAAACTCATGCATGTTCGGCGGCACCTTCGGCGGCCGAAAGTCCCAGACAGAGACGAAAGTCTCCTTTCGGGGGCAACTTCGGCAGCCGAAAGGCCTGTCTCCCCAGCCATGTTCGGCGGCCGAAAGTGCCTTCGGCTGCCGAACCTGGTTTCTGCCAAAGGGCAGAAACTCGGCTCCTTTATGCACATTTGCCTCCAAACTCTTCCAACATGCATATAACTCATCCAAATCATGCAAAAATACATACAATGGTTCCTAGGGGCCTCAAACTAACTTAAACCCCAACTACAACACACAACAACAACACAATCCAACATACATTGCTCAAAACATATCATTAACTCAAAAACCTAACTATGAGCTAAACATGCATTCTACCCCATAGATCTTGCATAAAACTTACTTTAAACATGAAATGAGCTTAAGATCGGCTCTTACCTCTTGAAGATCGAGAGAGAGACGTCCTAAACTCGGAGGTGGGAGATTTTGAGTTCTTGAACCTCAAAGCTCCAAAACTTGCTCTAAACTTGAAAATCTTCAAAACAATGTAAAAACTTGTGAAAATCTTGAAAGATTTGAAGGAAAGAACTCAAAGATGGTGAAGAATGGCTGGTCAGGCCACGTTCGGGGGCCGAAAGTGCTTCCGCATGCATGCCATGTTCGGCGGCCGAACTTGGACTTTCCTCACCTATGCCTTCGGGGGCCTAAAGCGCTCCCGAAGTGCATGCATGTTCGGCGGCCGAACCTGAGTTTCCTCCAAGGGTGTTTTCATTCAAAAACTCATTTAATTTTCATACTTAAAACCATGAAATACCTTAAAACATTTTATGAAAACATGTTTCTACCCTACTAGAGGCTTCCGACATCCGAGATTCCACCGGACGGTAGGAATTCCGATACCGGAGTCTAGCCGGGTATTACATTCTCCCCCCCTTAAGAACATTCGTCCCCGAATGTACCTCAACTAGCACACATAGCATGGCATAAAACATAACATACTTACATAGCACATAAAACTCACAGGGAACTAATCTCAGAAAAGATAAGGGTATTGCTGGAGCATGGACTCCCGTGTCTCCCAGGTGCACTCTTCCATATTGTGGTGGTTCCAAAGGACTTTCACCATTGGGATTTCCTTATTTCTTAGCTTTCTGATCTGGGTGTCTATGATCCGTACTGGCTGTTCAACATAGGTGAGATCCTCTTGGACCTCCACATCAGGCTCACTAAGAACCTTGCTCGGATCTGACACAAACTTCCTCAACATCGAAACATGGAAAACCGGATGGATTCGTTCCATTGAAGCAGGTAAATCCAGCTTGTACGACACATTCCCAATCTTTTGCAAGATTTCAAAGGGTACTGCTGGCTGTTCAACATAAGTGAGATCCTCTTGGACCTCCACATCAGGCTCACTAAGAACCTTGCTCGGATCTGACACAAACTTCCTCAACATTGAGACATGGAAAACCGGATGGATTCTTTCCATGGAAGCAGGTAAATCCAGCTTGTACGACACATTCCCAATCTTTTGCAAGATTTCAAAGGGTCCGATGTATCTTGGGGCTAGTTTACCTTTCTTCCCGAAGCGAACCACTCCTTTCATAGGAGACACCTTGAGCAATACCAGATCCCCCTCCTGAAACTCTAACTGTCTTCTGCAGACGTCTGCATAACTCTTCTGCCTGCTTGCAGCAGTCTTGATTCTTTCTCTGATTATGGGTACTACCCTGCTGGTAATCTCTACAAGCTCAGGCCCTGCCAAGGCCTTTTCTCCAACCTCTTCCCAGCAAACAGGTGATCTGCACTTCCTTCCATATAAAGCTTCATATGGAGCCATCCCGATGCTAGCATGATGGCTGTTATTGTAGGCAAACTCCACCAAAGGTAGATGCTGCCTCCAAGAACTGCCAAAGTCCAGCACACACATTCTAAGCATATCCTCTATGGTCTGGATGGTCCTTTCTGATTGTCCGTCCGTCTGCGGGTGGAAGGCAGTACTGAAATCCAACCTAGTACCCATGGCATTCTGCAGACTCCGCCAAAATCTGGAGGTGAACTGGGGCCCTCTATCTGACACTATCGAAACAGGAACCCCATGCAGCCTGACGATCTCATCTACATATACCTGCGCCAACTTGTCTACAGAGTAGCCACTCCTGACAGGAATGAAGTGAGCAGATTTGGTGAGTCTGTCCACAATCACCCATATGGAGTCCAATCTGTTGGACGCCGCCGGTAACCCCACTACGAAGTCCATAGCTATATTTTCCCATTTCCATTCTGGAATAGGTAGCGGGTTAAGCATTCCAGCCGGCTTCTGATGTTCCAGCTTCACCCTCTGACACACTTCGCAGGCTGACACAAACTGTGCCACTTCTTTCTTCATCGCTGGCCACCAATAAACTTTCTTCAGATCTTGATACATCTTAGTGGCTCCGGGGTGAACGCTGTATCCTGCATTATGAGCCTCTCTCATAATGTCTCCTTTTAGCCCTATATCATCTGGTACACATAGTCTGCTCCCATAGCGGAGGATCCCCTTGCTGTCGAATCTGAACTCACTGTCATTGCCGGACTGAACAGTCCTGGCAATCTTTACTAACTCCGGGTCCTCATGCTGTTTCTGAGCCACCTGCTCCAGAAACACGGGTGCCACTCTCATCTGGGCCACCAAGGCACCTGTACCAGACAACTCCATCTGTAGACCTTCCTCAATGAGCTTGTAGAACTCCTTCACCACTGGTCTCCTCTCTGCCGTGATGTGAGATAGACTGCCTAGTGACTTCCGGCTTAGGGCGTCTGCCACGACATTCGCCTTACCCGGATGATACTGAATCTTGCAATCATAGTCACTCAGCAGCTCTACCCATCTCCTCTGTCTCAAATTCAAATCTCTTTGACTCAGGATGTACTGCAGGCTTTTATGATCTGTAAAGATCTCACATTTGACCCCATAGAGGTAGTGCCTCCACATCTTGAGTGCAAAGATTACTGCTGCCATCTCCAGGTCATGTGTGGGGTAATTCAACTCATGCTTCTTCAGCTGCCTAGAAGCATAAGCGATCACCCTCTCATTTTGTATCAGTACACAACCCAGCCCCACACGGGACGCATCACAAAAGACTGTGAAGTCCTCATCACTAGATGGCAGAGCTAAAACTGGTGCTGAAGTCAACCTCTTCTTAAGCTCTTCAAAACTCTCTTCGCACTGGTCGGTCCACACAAACTTCTGATTCTTCCTAGTTAACCTGGTCAGAGGAGCTGCTATCTTTGAGAAGTCCTGAACGAACCTCCTGTAGTAACCTGCCAAACCCAAGAAACTTCTAATCTCTGTCACTGAAGTGGGTCTAGGCCAGTTAGCCACAGTTTCTGTCTTCTTGGGGTCCACCTCAATCCCATTCTCTGACACTACATGCCCCAAGAACGAAATGCTCCTCAGCCAGAACTCACATTTAGAGAACTTGGCATACAAGCCATGTTCCCTCAAGGTCTGCAAGACCAACCGCAGATGATGGGCATGCTCCTCTGCATTCCTGGAATACACTAAGATATCATCAATGAAGACAATAACGAAGTGATCCAGGTACTGGCTAAACACTCTGTTCATGAGATCCATGAATGCTGCAGGGGCGTTGGTTAACCCGAACGGCATTACAAGGAACTCAAAATGCCCATATCTGGTCCTGAAGGCTGTCTTCGGCACATCCTCCTCCCTTATCCTTAACTGATGGTACCCCGATCTCAGATCTATTTTGGAGAAACAACCTGCTCCGGCTAGCTGGTCGAATAGATCATCGATCCTTGGCAATGGGTACTTATTCTTGGTAGTGACTTTGTTCAACTGTCTGTAGTCGATACAAAGTCTAAGGGATCCATCCTTCTTTCTCACGAATAAAACTGGTGCACCCCAAGGTGAAGTGCTCGGTCGGATGAAGCCCTTTTCTACCAGCTCTTGCAACTGTTCTTTCAACTCCTTCAACTCGGCTGGGGCCATCCTGTAGGGAGGGATAGAGATCAGTCTAGTTCCAGGCACCAACTCTATCTCGAACTCTATCTCCCTAGCAGGTGGTAAACCTGGAAGTTCATCCGGAAAAACATCCTGAAACTCTCTGACAACTGGCACCGAGGCCGGCTCCCTGACCTGACTGTCTAGCTCTCTCACGTGAGCTAAGTACCCCTGACATCCCTTCCTAAGCAACCTACGAGCCTGAAGAGCTGATATCAGACCTCTAGGTGTGCCCCTCTTGTCTCCTCTGAAGACGACCTCTGACCCGTTCTGATCTCTGAACCTGACTACCTTGTCCCTGCAGTCCAAGGTAGCACCATGGGTAGATAGCCAATCCATCCCTAGAATGACGTCAAAGTCTGTCAAATCTAGAACCACAAGGTCGGCGGAGAGGCATCTTCCCTCAACAAAAACTGGACTGAACTGGCAGACTGACACTGCCACTGACGGGTCACACTTGGGTCCACTGACCCATAGGGGACACTCTAACCCAGAGACTATCAGACCCAACCTCTCAACGGCTCTCGGAGCAATAAATGAATGAGATGCACCCGGGTCCATTAATGCATACACATCAGAACACCCAATGACGAGATTACCTGACACCACGGTGTTGGATGTGTTTGCCTCCTGCTGAGTCATGGTGAAGATCCTAGCTGGAGCTGATGGACCTTCACCTCGGGAACCAGAAGAAGAGGCTGCCCCTCTCCCTCTACCTCTGCCACTGCCCTAAGTTGTGGCTGGAACTGCTGGCTGTGCCACACTACCAGAAGCTGTCTGCTGGGGCTGGCCCATAAAAGGCGCTCTAGGACACTCCCGAGCTATATGTCCCTCCTGTCCACATCTGAAACATGTATTAGTCCCAGCTCGACACACTCCCCTGTGCGGCCTTCCACATCTCTGGCACTCTGTACCATCTGAGCCTGAGCTCGAGCCACCGCCAAATCCCAGACCGGATTTCAACTTGTTCCAAAACTTATTCTTCTTCGGCTTCTTGGTGGTGTTATCCCACCTCTTCTTACTTGAGCTCTGAGAAGAGAAACCTGGTCCTCCTCTGCCTGGGGTCTTAACCCCTGAAGACTGGGTCACTGACTGCTTCACTGACCCCTCAACTATAGCACTTGCCTCCATCCTTCGAGCCATATCCACCACAGTGTGGAAACTTTCTCTCTCAGCTGACTGAATCAACGAGGAGTGCCTAGAATGCAGCTTCATAACATACCTCTTGGCTTTCTTCGTGTCTGTATCTAGAGCTTGCCCTGAAAAAGGCAATAGCTCTAAGAATTTATCCGTGAACTCCTCTACACCCATGTGCTCTGACTGCCTCAGTTGCTCAAACTCAATCATCTTCAGTTCTCTAGAACTGTCTGGAAAAGCCCATCCCGCGAACTCATTCGCGAATTCCTCCCATGTCATGCCGTCTAGCCTCGGGTCCACATAACACTTGAACCATTCCCGTGCCTTCTTGCACTTTAAGGTGAACCCTGCCATCTGAATGGCCCTGCTATCATCCGCCCCTAGCTCATCAGTTATTGTCTTCACTACTCTCAGATACTCAAAGGGGTCATCCCCTGACTTGTATTTGGGAGCATCCAGCTTGAGGTAATCTGTCATCTTTACCTTGCTCCCACCAGCTGAGCTAGGTCTGGAAGGTTGAGTAACTGGGGCTGCTGGTTCTGTAGGTGGTGGAGGTGGGGGTGCAGCATTCCCCGAGGTGGGGTTTGCCTGGTTTGGATAGAAGGGTGAGGGTGGATAAGTTGGGTACTGTGTGTAAGGTGGATAGAAAGGTGGATAAGGCATGTAGGTAGGGTAGGGGTTAAAGCTGGAGTAATCCGATGTACCTCCCATCGGATACCCTGAACCCTGTGGGAAGGGTGGATAGTGGGGTGGAAAACCATACCCCGAGGTCTGAACGCCTCCCTGAGACTCCCCTGTCCCTTCTTCCTCCATGCTCACATCCAGGTTCCCATCCCTCCTCTGCTCCTCTTCCATAACCTCCCTCACATCTGCCGAACTTCCTCCTCTATCTGTCCCCCTTCTGCTAGCATCAAAAGACCTTCTAGGGTCCCTTGACACTCTTTCTCTGTTTGCTCTACAAGACATTGCCCTAGGCAATGTAGGAGGACGGGCGCTCGTGCCATCATCCTCAGGTGGCACTCCAGTCAATCGTGCAGATCGACGAGTTCCTCTCATCCTGTTTTCTGAAAAATAGTACACATCATACAAACATTAGCATCATATGGTTCATGTGGGCACACATGAACCCTCATCACATAAACATATCATTCATATCACAGCATCAACGCACATGTATATAATCATGGCATTTCACATCATTATACAAGACAGGACTCCACATCCTATCCTAGTGGACATGATCTTCCTATTGTGCTTGACCTTCTAGAACATCTATGAGCCCGACACTCTAGGTCCGATCCTATGAACCTAAGGCTCTGATACCATTCTGTAACGACCCGAAAATCGGACCGTTACCGGCGCTAGGATCCGGGTCGGCTTAAGGCCGCCAAGACCCGTAGCAAGCCTGACATTCATCCTGAAAACCTGTTTAATCCCATACATGATCAACAACATACATAAAAATTTAAAACTTTTCCTTCAAACATCCAACTCAACCTGAACATACATGTACATAGTCATGATCATAATCGTGATCCCTCTGTGGGATCTCATCAATGCCCCAATGGGCGATACAACATGAGATGAGTTGGCTTTCATAAACATTTTAAAACATTTTTGATCATGTAATAAAAGGGATTCCTCATACATAATGTCAAGCACAATATCTAATCCTCAATATCATTACATGACTGAACTATACTTTTACATAACATTAATACATTTATCATGTCCACACTATCTATTACATACCATACTTCATTACTCTTGTAAACCTCCTGGTCTACCCTGTACCTGCAATCCTGGGGAAATGGGAGAGGGGTGAGCTACTAGAGCCCAGTGAGCAGAATAATAAAACATTTAAATCATATGGATCATGGAATGCATCACATCACAGCTAATCACATCAAGGATGAACTTGTCACCAATAGCCCTCTACATGGTCCAACTGTGCCAGAACGTAGAATGGGTCCTGGTCTTTCCCTTACATATCATAACACAACAGTGTCCAACTGTGCCAGAACGTAGAATGGGTCCTGGTCTTTCCCTTACATAGTGTCAGCGAACGTAGAATGGGTCCCACTGGTCTTACTTTCCATACCGTACATATCATATCGTCATATCATAGATCGAGGGCTATGGATCATCCAACATTCATCCACATCAATATTTAACATATGCAATGCAACATATTCGTGAATTCTAATGCAAACAACCTAATTAATCACATGGCATTCATGATGCGTGAAACATGCTAAAAAGTTCATTCTTTGCTTTAAAACATAATAAGTTATTCCACTCACCTCTGGATAGCTCTGACCAGACACTAGGGCAACAGACTCACTGCTGGGGTCCTCGGTTCCTCGGGTCCGAACCTACACAGGTGGACTCAAATGAGGGACCAAACAAACATGAACATAACTCTAAACTATTCCCCAAAAACCCCCTAAAACATCATGGAATAATCATAGAAAAACATGCAAGAAAGGGCTGGACAGGGCACTTTCGGCGGCAGGTTCGGCGGCCGAAAGTCCCTCCAGAGCCGAAAGTCAGGCAGGTTCGGCGGCACCTTCGGCGGCCGAAACTCCCAGACAGAGGCGAAACTCATGCATGTTCGGCGGCACCTTCGGCGGCCGAAAGTCCCAGACAGAGACGAAAGTCTCCTTTCGGGGGCAACTTCGGCAGCCGAAAGGCCTGCCTCCCCAGCCATGTTCGGCGGCCGAAAGTTCCTTCGGCTGCCGAACCTGGTTTCTGCCAAAGGGCAGAAACTTGGCTCCCTTATGCACTTATGCCTCCAAAACTAACCAATCAAGCATAAACCTATTCTACAACATTCCCAAGCATTCACAAGCAGACATACAAGCTCCTAGGGGCATCAAACCATCAAAAACCCCAACTACAACACACAAGCAACACACATTGCTCAAAAACACATATAAAACTCATAAACCTAACTATGAGCTAAACATGCATTTAACCCCATAGATCTAGCATAAAACTTACTTTAAACATAAAATGAGCTTAAGATCGGCTCTTACCTCTTGTAGATCGAGGGAGAGGCGTCCTAAACTCGGAGGTGGGAGGTTTTGAGTTCTTGAACCTCAAAGCTCCAGAACTTTGCTCAAAGCTTGAAAATCTTCAAAACCAAGTAAAAACTCATGAAAATCAAGTAAGATGGGAAGGAAAGAACTCAAGATCGGTGAGGGGCGGCGGAGAGCTCACCTTGGCCGGAAATGGGGAGAAAGCTCGCCTATTTTCGGCTAAGGGACCCTTTTATAATGGCTGGCCAGGATACGTTCGGGGCCGAACGTGCCTCCGCATGCATGCCATGTTCGGCGGCCGAACTTGAGGTTCGGCGGCCGAACCTGGACTTTCCTCACTTATGCTTTCAGGGGCCTAAAGGCGCTCCCAAAGGCATGCATGTTCGGTGGTCGAACTTGAGTTTCGGCGGCCGAACCTGACCTTTCCTCCAAGGTTGTTTTTATGCAAAAACTCATTTTCATTTTACTTAAAACCATGAAATACCTTAAAACATTTTATGAAAATATGATTCTACCCTACTAGAGGCTTCCGACATCCGAGATTCCACCGGACGGTAGGAATTCCGATACCGGAGTCTAGCCGGGTATTACATGAAGCCTTTGTAATAGATAAAATTCCTTTATCTTTAATGATTATTCTAAGAGCATTCATAGAATTGTTCACAAAGAAGTCTAAATCTCGCCAAGGAATCCTAACAAGTATGGCAAAGAGCTCTACTAAATAAAATTTCCACAACAACCCTCCAATTTAATGTTAGTTGGATGAAACCTAAGGATGGTTTTGTTAAGTTGTATGTCGATGGTTCTCAAGGCTCTCATGGTGCTTCTAGGATTGGGCTACTTCATGACCACACTAGAGGTTAGATCAAAGGATTTTTAGCTTCTTTCAAGAACCTCTCAATTTTAAGAATTGAGCTCTAATCAATGTATGAAGGCATCGCGTTAGCATCACTAATTTCATTGTGGAGTGTGATAGTAAAGACACAGTAGAGTTGGTGATTGAGTCGACCTTAGCTAGTTAATCTCTTGGAACATGTCCATTTAGCATATTTATAGGAAAGCCAATTGTAACACCCCTTACTATGTCCAAGTGTAAACTAAGCAAGGACTATCACAAACTATACTTTTTTAGTCATTTCTAAATTAAACCATGTATTTAATATATGTAACTAAAATGTCATTGCATAGTTCATGTAAATTTTTTAATATGAATAAAGTAAATGTGAAAGATTTTAAACTAAAATTTTGGCAGAGTTTCCTCTATTTTTATCAACATCTTAACCTATGGTACATATGAAAAACACATTAATAATTATACTCTCATTTGTCATTTAATGCCATATATTTTATTAGTTAATCAAACATTACAAAATAATATTATTTCTCATTTTTTTGAGATTATTATCATATGTATATATTTAGCTTTTTTTTATATGTGCATGATTACAGCTCATTAACCTACATAATTTTTATAACAATCTCTACTTAATATGTACATGTCAAAATATAATTGTGCAATGATCCGAAAACTCAAAAGAACTAGTTATGATAAAAGTCTTAATATCTGATGCTAATCTCAAAGTCACCTTTGCAGTGATTACTTTATCTATAATTTGTATGAGGTAAAAACAACACGCTGAGTTTATGCCCAGTGGGTGATTGCAGAAAAATAATAACATAAAACAAACATATTCATATATACATAATATAAAGTAAACAGTTACAAGTATGTAAAGTATAATTAACATAATGCATAGCATACTTGGCATAATTATAGTATAAGATATAAATGAAAATGTGCTCCCTTGTGCATATTAAGTATTTTCCTTACAATCTTTAAAAAATATTATCATTTGCAAAAATATTATCATTTGCTATAATTGTACATTTTATGGTTATAGTAAGTTATCAAGGCTTAAAGTAAGCAATATAGATAAACATGTCAGCTTTTACTAATAAATTCATAAAATTTAGTATCAAATCTTAATTAAGTTCTCAATCCTTATAACACATAGTAGGATCGACTAATTAGATAAGGGACAAACTGTGTCTATATGGCCTGAAGGCTAAAAGCTATGACTATATAGCTCAAAAGCTAAGAATTATATGACATATAATGTATCAAAAATATCATATCATGTAACCCATTAGGGTACAATACTGCTAAACTGTATATGGCATGCCACATTCTTATTCTTTCTATGACTCCTACTAAGTTTACTAGGGCCAAGTATCTTAGTTCAATGTCTCAAATTATTTAAAGTAAATATATGTGTCATTTGAAGTCATTTCGAGTAATTTCCCAAACACATATATCATATATCAATGATAACAAGAAGTGAAATTCATAGCAAATAGTGCATAACTTTGTCAACTTAGCATTCCATATATTGCATCAATCAATTTGGCTTTTGCATTTTATACCACTAACAAGTATAGAATAGTAAATTTTACTCACTTCATAATGCATAATAAGTTTGGTTGAAAAGCAAGCACGTGAGTAAAAAAAGCATGTGTTCCCACCGATTAAGCTAGCATGACAAACTATAAGTTCATAAGCAAGCATATTGATAAAATGAGCTCTTAAAAGCATATATATGTGTGTAATAAACCATATTTAGTTATGAGTGTATTGCTAATTTATTAAGAAAATATGTATAAATTTTTAGTTGATTAAGCTAGCCGTGCATAAAACAGGTACGTCAAACTAGCATGTCAATCCCCTTTAGATCAATATTCAAATTTAGGTTTATTTCTACATGATTTTGTGTCACAATTTTAAGTGTCTTGGGGATATAATTTCATTATCCTTTCTTCATGAATACAATGTGTTTATTTCTTAGCTTTCTAACAAGATATGGTACATCTAATGCTGACCTTGCTATAACTCAAGTTATGAATTTTTATTTACAAGTTGCCCAATCAGGTTTTAACCAGTCTAGTATTGGTACTTATTTCTAGTCTAACAAAACATATCAGATGCATTCATTTGCATACAGATTCAAGGTTAAGTGTTTCCTACAAAGTTTTAGATATAATTCACAAGATTCATTTAACACTAGTCTTAAATCATTTCATTGAGTATATAATTAGTTATGGTATAAAAAATAATATAGACTGTTCCGAATGCACCATCCTTGTGACCAATTTAAGTTCACTTGTAATTTACATAAAGTTAACTATAGATTCAGAATTTCATTACTTCATGAAAACTTTAGCTCTTTGTCTCAGATTTCATTTGGTATATTTTATGCCTAATTTTAATAATTATACAATGATTTATGGAGCTACCAACACAGGATGCCTTGTTAAAACCTATTTTACTAAGTTTGTACTTTTAACTCCCATGTTAAATTTCTTTGTTTTAAGTCTTCCAACACCATTCCATCATTCATATTACATATTTATACAATCAAAATAATATTTTTAGCAAGTAAAATCAATCCCTAATTTTACATATTCATGAGAAAATTAAAGGAAAATAGAAAATCATACAAACACTAAATCTTTTTGCAACATTCTTTTCTTTTGAAATTTCTTTGGTTTTCAAGCTTTAGATACTTGGAACTCTAATTTTTTTCTTCTTCAAATATTTCAATTTATGACTTATTTTCTTGCTCTTGATATGAGGATGAATTTTGGTTGAAGAAAAGAGTTGATTTGATAAAAAAAATTGGCTTAAATTTGATGGAAATGAAGAAAACTAAGCTCACCTTTATTCTTTTGTGAAGGAATTTTGGCCAAAGATTCCAAAATAAAGAAGATAAAATTTTATTTTTTACTTTGTCACTTATTTTAAATTTATTTAGATGCCACATTGAAGGCTAAGTTGAAGATGTAGCAAAAATGAAGGGCTAAACTTGAATTTTGCTTTTAAACTATTTATTTTACACTTTAACCTACTAAACTTTTTACCATATTTCAATTTAGTTTTTAATCTTTCAATATTCATAGATTGAACTACTAATATTACACTTTTAACCTTTAGAATTCCATTTCATTTCGGTAAGCACGTCGAATTTAATAAGCACCTCAAGTTAGCATGTTGGAAAAACCCTAAGCACCTCCCGAAGGTAACTTAATTCCAACTTGCTTATTATACTGTCTGCGTTATTTTTAGATGCGCTCGTTTCCTTATTTGAATTTTCTATAGTCCAAGTATTAGGACTTGAAAATATTAAAATATTATTATTGGTCATTTTTATTTTAATTCTATTTCAAAATGTTTAACTCTTTCAATGCAAAAAAAGCTTCTAAATATAACTTTTGACACTCTATCAGTGGTTAGTAGTTTGAGATAAACTAACACCTCCCTTAAATAGTTCACAGTTAATTAGCACCTCTCTAATGTCACTTGTTCTAACTATAAAAAAGACTTTACTCAAATATAGTGGTATCACTATTTTTAACTATGAGTTTTAGGATATTACACCAATTCTTATGCAAATCGACTTGACTGGAAACTTAAGTATTATCATATCTCTTCCTTAACTACTAGTTAGAATGTTACAAGATGCGCTCAACATTAGTCATTCATAGTATTATCTCCCATATTGAAAAAGGTGAATTATTTTATTTATTGTATTGATTTTTCAAAGAAATCCAACTAAATTAATAACAAGTAATTTACAAATTAAATTAAATAAAATTTTCAAATTAAATTAATTCATCAAATTTTTGCAACTTAAATTAAAATCTACACACTTTTTAAATCCGCTCACCTTTAATTAATTATTTTGTTTATAGTATTGATTTTTCAAAGAAATCGAACTAAATTAATAAAAAGTAATTTACAAATTAAATTAAATTAATTCATCAAATTTTTGCAACTTAAATGAAAATCCACACTTTTTTAAATCCGCTCACCTTTAATTAATTCCATTCTTATTTGCTTGAAAAACCTAAACTTTTCATTATTTTATTTAATTTAAAATTTTAAAAATTAATAAAATTATCTAAAATTGCAAACTTTATTACTATTATATCTAACCAAAAAACTTGAAATGGAGATACTGTGTTTGTTGTTGATGTGGCAAAATAATGTAAATTATTTTATTATATTTATATGGCATGTAGATAAATGCTATTCATAAAAAAATTCAAAATTTTTAGTTATTTACAATTTAATCCAAAATTTTAAAAATTATTGTAATTCAACTTAAAATCTTTAAATTTATTTGTCTTCATCCTCGTCTACCCTAATATAAAAAATCATAACTTTAACTTCTTTCTATTTGTTATTAATTCTAATAAAAATTACAACAGTATCATATTTATTGATTTCTAATTTCTAAATATTTTATTAGATATCCATCATAATAAATTTCACTATATTTATTATAAAAAATCATGTTAATATAATAAAAAATAGAAATTATAGTCTTATTATTCACAATTGTTCAATTAATTTTCTGTTACGGCTTAATAGTATAAATCGGCACATGGAGGCACAAACAGAAATATTGTATTAAGAATAGACATAATTAAAACTTAAAAGAATTAAGAGAATCAAAACTAAAAAGTAAAAAGAAGTTCTATTATAATTTATTGTACTAAACAGATAGAAATAAAGTATAATAATATGATATAGAGATTTAATAGTGAATAGAGGTGAGCAGTATTCGGTTCAAACTGAAAAAATTGACCGAACCAAATTAATTTGAAAATTCAGTTCGATTTTTTATACATTTTGGTTCGGTTCGGTTCGGTTTTTAATCTAAAAAATTTATGTTATTTCGATTCTATTCGGTTTTAATAAAAAAATCAAAAACACCAAACTGAACTAATTAGTGATAATTGTATATTATTTTCAAAATATTAAAAATAAATGGTAAAAAATAAAAAAATTTATTAAAATTCAAATCGATCAAACCGAATTGAATCGAATCGAAACAGATTGCTTCGATTTGATTTTTAATCAAAATCGATTCAATTTGGTTTGTATAAATATTAAAATTTCAATTTTTCAGTTTATTCAATCTGATTCAGTTTTCAGTTTATTCAATCTGATTCAGTTTTAAATCGAACTAATCGAATATTTGTAATTAGTCACGAAGGATGATAAATTTAAAAATTTTGAGATGAAGTTTATTAATTTTTAAAATTTTAAATTAAATTGCAAAATAGCTAAAAATTTTAAATTTTTTATATTAATATTATTTATCTATATGACGTATGAATAAAATAAAATAATTTATGTTTATCTTGTCACATCAATAAAATACATTCTCTTCTATTCAAATTTTAAATTTAGATATAATTTTAAAAAAATCAAACAATTTAATCAATTTTTATAATTTTGAATTAAATTATAAATTTGTAAAAATTTTTAAATTTTTTATACTAATAGCCCTTATTTCAATTGAAATAGCATGTCCGGATCGATCTTGAACTAAAATCTACCGTCTACCACAAGTCTAACGAATTTAATAGGAAGTCAGAAATAATGTTATGAAAATAATAAAGTGTACAATATATACATTGTTTTTTATATTTTTAAAAATCAATTAGTTAATTCTTGTAATTTTAAAAAGTTACAAATTAATTCATTTCATAAAGATATAGTTAAAATTATTATTATTATATTATTTTTAGAGACTAATTTATTATGTATATTAAAATTATAAAGACTTAAAGTATTAAAATATATAAAAATATAGAAATTAAATTGTGGATAAAATAAAAAAAATTAATTTTTTATTTTTTTAAAATCATAAAAATTAAATAATTTAATTTTAAAATCACAAAGACTAATATATAGATTTTATTGAAGTTAAATTTTTTTTTGTGTTTAAATAAAATAAAAAATAACAAAGCAAAATTTTTTTTAATGAATAAAATTATTCTCTAAAATTATTAACTTTATTAATAATTTTTTTGAAAATAAATAAATATAGAGAAGTATTTATAATTTTAAATAATTTCCTCACAATCAATTTAGAGAGAAGATAATATAAATATTTCTTTCACCTCCCTTTTTATAATTAATTATGAAATAATAAAACTATATTTATTTTTCTTTTTTTTTTTTAATTTATGTTCCTCACAAGAGGCCACACGACAACTAAATGGCCTTTTTTTCTTAAAAAAATTTTAAATCGGAGCCAGTCCGAAAAACGCGGCGACGGGGTAACTTCACCATATGTAAGGAATAAAAGAAATAAAACCGCCGACCAACCAGAAAAACTAACGGCGAGCGCACGCAATATTAATTAATTAATTAATTTATTTATAATTAATTATATTAATGTTGTGTTTATTACTAAATAAAAAACTATTTATGATACCTAAACCACCGAAAGCAAGCTGACGTCACTGCAAACGGGACACGTGCACTTCTCAAAATATTCCTCAAACAAGTGGACTGGACACGCGTCGACTCTCTAGAACCTACTAATTACGTGGACCAATAACATCGCGGAAAGTGATCGGATCTCATCTCCCTCTCTCGTCCACGAATTCTGATATCTACGCTTGCTGGTTTTGATCTCCTCGCCACGTGTCAGTCTCATCTCGTCTCTCTAAAAATACTCCTAAAATAATAATAAAAAAATTTAAGAGATTGCTACGCTCTAGAACCTACCAGAAATTGCTGATTAGGGCAAAGTGACCTTTGGATTTGCTGGTGATTTTGCTTTGTGCTGAGACTCAGAGGCTTTTGATTTGTCTAGGGAAGTTTTTGAATTCTCTGCGGATGAAGGTTTCGGATTCCAGGTGAGTTTCTAACGGGAGATCCTTGCTGGTTGATTATTTTGCTGCAAATTCTGTGGTTTTATTGAATGTTTTCCCCCTTTTTGTGTTTTAATCTTTTCGTTAGTTAGTTTTGTTGTCTGTTTTGCTGTTGAGAGTTTCTTTAGAACTGGAGATTAATTTTAGGTCAAATTAAAACAAATAATAGAATCTGAATATTTTTTGTAAGTCTACTTAGTTGAATTATTATTGGTAGCATCATATCACCATGCTCTTAGGTTCATTTTCTGTTTGGTTGCAGAGAAATTACTAGAAAGTGGAAAAGGAAAGCTTGTATTTCTCGATTTTAAGAACTCGAAATTAGCCGAAGGCTAACAGAGTGAAATTGGATATAGTGCCATTGAAGTGTATCTTAATTGATTGATTAGGATGTGGAGTTTTGGTCCATTTTCTTATTGGTTGAAATGTCTTGGTTTTTCCTTTCTGCTATGATTTGGTGCTAGGAAAATGGGTTTTTTTTTTTTTGTCAAAAAAAAGCCTGTTTTCCCCGTTTCTAGTTTAGGTGTATTGAATGTTCTTATCATTTGGCTTAAGTGGAATTTGGTTCCTCCGTATCCTCTTTGATTCTCTGCAGACGTAAATTTAAAAAAATTTGGAATCCATTGTTATTTCTCCGAACTGAAAATTTTTCGAAGTAGAGGGTTAGGTCACGCAGGACCGCTTCTAGTTTTAAGTCTAAAGAAAATAGAAATTTATTTCCTATTTTTTTTTCAAAATAAAATAATATATAATAAAGTATGACCTGGAAGCAAAAGAGCATGAGAAAAGACTGTTCTTGAGGGCTATTTGAGTGCAGGCCTAGCACTGTGAATGGTAATAAAAAACAGAATACTAAAAGCGTTTAGCATCAGTACCTAAACTATGAAGGATCAGCTTGCCTTAGTTGTGCCAACATTACTTCTTGGTTTCATTTGTTCAAACTCTAGATTGAATTATTTCACCCTTTTCTTGTATCTGTGATTTTCTACCACCTGAATGCATGTACACTGACATCTATTCTTGTTGCCCAACTCAGAAAGCATAATTGAGGGCAGATTTTCCATAGTAGCCATGATATTTTATCAAATTGTTTGCATCTTCAGTGGTGGGTAGAAAATTCTGAGGAATGTCAGACTTGTGCATATATCAGGTAGGGATTCATCTATTTACAGTTTTGTTTTTATTTGAGTTATTTTCACCTTTTGTCTATTGTTAACCATGAAAATTACTTTATTAGATAATTCTTGCATGTTGTTTTAACTTGAGATAAATCAAACTATAAAATCTTGTACTTGGCTTTCTTTGTTCATATTGGCATGGACATTTTAACTTACTTTTTGGTGTGAAATATTGAGTGAACAACCTATCTGGGAGGATTTTGAGCTAAGAACTTATTTTGGCTGTGAAGAATGTATATTGTTAATGATAACGTATCTAGTTCTCATTTTTTTCGAAATGGTGGTTGTAGATTTTTGTTAGACAAAATACTAAGTAATATAATTTGAGGATAACTAGGAAACAAAACTAAACATTGTTCACTTATTTGCTATTAAGACAAGTTTTATTATTTTTGGTTGAGGAAGGATCAAGATAATTGTTTCCTTAATTACAATCCTTCTATTACAAAGGACAACCCTTTGATAACTAAGTTTTTCTGCTTTTAGAGTTCCAAAGATTTTATGAGATCTCTATACACTAGAATTTTTCCCCATTTTTTCAAAATTTTTATATATTAGAACTTATATATGAGCAGGTTTATGGTTTTCTAGTATTGTAACATGCTGGTGTTGGAGATGATAAAAATAAGGTCAGCAGATCTTTCATGACTTATAAGATGTATTATTGTATATTATAAGCATAGTTTTAAAACACAATCACATATTGTTGTATATTACAAGCATAGTTTTAAATCAGTCACCATTAATGAAAACAAGCATATAACTGTCATGATGTAATGGTAACTGTTAAATTTTGGGTAGGCCTGACTCACCCCAAAAGCTAGCTCAAGGGGGAGGAGGCTCTATGGCCCATATAAGGGGCACATTACCCTTTTCCACAACCGATATGGAATTCAACACACCCCCTCACGCCCATAATTTTTACTGGTGCGTGACATATTTATGGGAGGCTCAACATTGGATGGGGAGGCTCTGATATCGTGTTAAATTTGGGGCAGGTCTAACTCACCCCAAAAGCTAGCTCAAGGGGGAGGAGTGCCTATGGTCCATATAAGGGGTAACGATCAATATTGGATTCAACAGTAACAACTCGTTGCTACACAAAATTTTATAAAAAATTTAGGGAAAATTATATTTACAACGCTGAGGTATTTCAAAATTAACACGTCTCTCTATGTTTAAACCCAATAGTTTAGTCCCTGTACTTTGACTTTGTCAAATTGAAGGTCTCTCTATCAAAGCAATATTTTTTCCCAGTTTGATGAAGTTAAAATATAGGAACTAAATTATTTATTTATGAACAACATAAGTGTTAATTTTGACAGAGAAAGAACCCCAAATATTGCTGATCCGTTAATCCCTGCACTTGAGAGGCTAGAGCCACAAAAACATCAATATATTCATCTACCAATTTTTCTTGCTTAATCATGGCCAATCTCTCATGTGGATTAGCTCACTAATCTCCCCCATACATTTTTTTTAGTTCTGCACCAAGCTGGGCCCAAGAGAGTTCTGGAGTTCTAAGCTGTAACCATCGGAACCAATGGAACACAGGTCCCTCCATGCAAACTAGGGGAATCTGTACCTTCAGATCTTCTCTCGTATTGCTAATGAGAAAATATTGTTATGCCTTCGCCAACCAAACTACCGGATGTCTGGATCTTGTCCGTCGAAGTTGGTTAGCTCCACCCTTTTTACCGATAAAGTGGAGTCATCCAACATTGTGACATTTGCAGAAGTATCGGTTGAATGCTAGAGCTGTTCCCAGTTTGAGGAGTTCTGTTCGAAGTATTGCCTTCGTCTGTAATCCCCTTTCCACGAACCAAAGAAGTCAACAATGATGTTAACCTTGCAAACTTTTGATCCTGGTATGCTTTCATCGGAAGTAGCTTCTGTTCTTGATCCATCTTCATGGCAGCCAGTAACTCTTCAATGCTGCCCAGGTTCCTCTCTATCACATCTACTCTTCCCTCCATTCTAGTTTTGGTCATGGGTGGGGAGGGATCCAGCAAATCCAACCAATTTGATAGAGCTAGGAACTAGAAAAAGGGTTTAAGCTCAAGAAATAATAGAAAACTGGGTTTTATTAATACCCAAGCAGGAGTATCTCAATACAAAATCAATCCTTCTATAAAAACTCAATAAGGAAATAAACCAGGAGAGTTCCTTCCGTTCTAGCTCAAGCTAGCCAGCAAAGATGCTCACAGAAAAATGAGGAAAATCACTCCTACTCACCAAATTTCAGACTACTATTATTTAAATACAAGAGCGTTTCTCGGGAGGACAACCTCTCCAGAGAATCCCTCTAACAGCATAACTAAGAATATTCCTTCTCATTTGTCTCTTACTTTTCTAGAGATACCAGCTGTCCGGTTCCAGAACCTGCCCTTGGGCCCTCCATTTTTCTAAACTTCTTCCTAAAATAAACCTTCGGCTTCCTTGGGCCTGGACTTGCAGCACTCTTGCTATCAGAAAAGGTACTTGATCTACTTGTAACTCTCATCTTACTTATGATTATTGATTTATTACTGGTTCTGACCTTCATAACGTGGTTTCATTTTTCAATTCATCTACTATCCAATATCTAAGATTGTGGCAAAAGCAATATATCATCCTGGTTGGCTTAAGTTATGATTTAGAAAACAGTTGCAGTTCATGCTAATGGTACTCGGGAATAATTCTATTTAAGGCGAAACATTCAGTTAGTTTAGTTCCAAACTGAAAAGAAATATAGAAAAATCAAAAAACTGAATTGAACCAAATTGAAGGAAGAACCCCATCGAATTGTTTCAGTTGAAATGTCGGCTTTGTGCATGTCCAAAATTTTGCCCCTACCAAATAAAGGGTATCGTTATCTGCTAAGCTATATATATTGTAAGGCTGTCTTCCCTGCTGTCTTGTTCCCTTCCCCAAATGGACAAACTAGTGTGCCATTCATCAATCCAAAATCAACAATCCAGATTCAAGTATTCAGAAGCAGAGAATAAATCAACAATACTAACAAATATGAATTTCTACAAGTTTAAACACTTAATAGTCAAATTTAAATTTTCCCAAACCAACAATTGCAGAATGTTTACTTCCCTAGATGGGCAAGCTAGTCTGCCATCAATTCAATAACCCTAAATCAATAATGCAGATTCGAGTATTCAACAACCTATATTGGCGAGTCAATTAAAAATACAGATAAGTATGAATTTCAACAAATTTGTAAAACAACTTTAATGAATTCAAATACAATCAAATAGCTTGAACCATTTTGATCAACTGAATGTGAAGTAGCAGGTGCATGGGAATTTCACCAAATTTCAAACTTGATTGTTGGGTCAATGCATCATGCAAGTGTAGGAGAATAGTATTTTCAAGCAGCAGATGCCAAGCAAAACGGTAGCTTAGGTAGGCCAAGGAAGGAGTAGCATGAAGGTGTGCGAAGCGAAAGGGCATTGGGAAGGTGATTTTAAAAAATTTTGATTTCATTCTTTCAACAACAAACCGCACAACATTTGCTTCAATTAAAACATACATACAATCATAATACAAGTCATAACTCTTATGACTTCAATTGGACCTTTGCCCAATGGTGATTTGGTAATTTAAATAACACAACTTAAATTAAGGTTAGGCTTGCCTCTTGAATCACAAAATCATATTCTGTTTTTGGGTAAACCTCCAACTATTGGCCCTTTGATTCGTCCACACGAACACGACAACCAAGACAACCCATGCTTTGCATTCCTCCATCCTTTGTGCTCTCTTTAGGTTCAGCCACCAATTAGCACAGGGTTGGAATTTACATTTAACAAAAGGTTAGGGTAATAGGAGCTTGAGGAACCAATTCCTCCAAGCATAGGCTAAAGATTAAAGACATAATATTCTTTGAACCTTTTAATGAAACAAAAAAAGGTAGAAGGAGAAGAAATTGACAATTGTAGTCTCTAACAATTACACATGAGAAAAAGAAGCCATAGACAAGGCCTTCCTAGGAAGAACATTGGAATAAGACCCTTTCCTTTCTTCTTATGTTTCTTCCTTCTCAAGCTATATGGCTTAGTGAACTTTGAATATGGGCTAAGCCCATTGGACTTCACAAGGCCATAGTTTAAGCCCATCAAATCATTCTTCTTACTACCAAGATTAAGATCAAGCCAATTTAGAAATGATCTCTTTGGCCTATGTCTAAAACCAATTTAAACTAAGATCACCTTTCCCAAAGATATAGAGAAATTCCACTATGATCTAATTTCATGTCCAATATAAACTAATCCTATATAACATTTAAATGGTTTAGCCTAAAATTCACCTCATAAATAGTAATACTCCTTGAATTTTTTGTTTCAAGATGACCAATTTATATTCCGTATAAATCAAGTCTTTATGTCACCCATTTTTAATCTAGTCTTAAGTCATACTATGGACCTTGTAAATTTAATTACAAACTAAATTAATGAATTTAATTAACTACTTGAACATTTTAATTAATTAATCAATTTAATAGCATCTTGATTGTCGGAGTGTTTCTAGGTTCACTATTAATTGACAATGACTCTACAACATTTTGATATTTATAGAAACTCATTTATGTTATACCTAGAGTGAGTTCTCTATCCACTCTTAGTTTTCATAAGTTATGGTTAACGCCTAGCATATTGTAACGACCTAATTACTAGTGAATGAATTTATTCTTGTGCATCAAAACCACGATCATACATACTAGAGTGAGCAATTGGTCGGTCAGTTCAATCGAGATACTTTTTTTTACCAAGCTGAACTAAATATATTTCGATTCAATTTGGTTTGGTTGATCAATTCTTAATTTCCAACTGATCAATTTTTGTTTAGAAATCAGAGTTAGGACTTGGGATTTTTTGGCAACTTAAACTCCTCAACACATTCGCTGTGGCTTTTTTTGTGTGAAAATTACTACTTAGTCTTTATGGTATGGAGAAACTCACTAGTTGGTTCCTCAGTTTTGAAAAATGCATTAAAATATTTTTGATTTTTTAAAAAATCTATTAGTTAGTCTCTCGTTAGTTTTAGACGTTAAGTATTACAAAAAAGTTTAAAATACCCCTGATAAAACTTTTTAAAAATTTAAAGAATCAACTAATAAAATTTTCAAACCAATGAAGACTAAATAATAAAATACTTAACGGAAAAATTAACGGAGGACTAACTAGTGTAGACTTTTTAAAACGTCAGGGACGTTTAAATGCATTTTTCAATATTGAGAGACTAACTAGTGAGTTTTCTCATACCATAGGGAGTAAGTAGTAATTTTTCCTTTTTTTAATTTGGGCAAAAAACCTTTGACTAGCAACTTCTCTGGTATATTAGCCAAATGCTGCTTTGGGTGACTTAATCCTTCACTTATTCTTTTGCCACAAAAATTACAGTTCCCTATAGAGGTAGCAAAATTTCATCCAACATATTGACTTGGTTTTTCAGATCCTTTTCTTGGCATTTTCAAATTATCAAATAATATACTATAAAACAAATAATATATTATCAATTAATATGCAAATTAATTTAAATTTAAAGTATGTAAAATTATTTAAATATCAAAGTTATCACTGTAACTCTTAATTATTTTTATTTATGCATTCATTAAAAACTTTCAAAAGAATATCTAAAAATTGTTGAACAAATAATGAAGCATAAGTTCTAAATTTCTAATAAAAGTTATTTAAAATTCTAACTTCTAATTATTTTTATTTATGCATTCACTAAAAACTAAAAGGTATTCAAAATATATATAAAAATTGTTGAAAAAGTAATAATTCTTAAGTTCTAAATTTCTAATCAAAGTTTTCTAACATTGTAACTTCTAATTATTTTTGTTTTTGCATTCACTACAAAATGATTCAAAAAATATCTGAAATTTGTTGAAAAAAAAAAATCTAACCTTTTGCACTATAGCTTTTGAAACTTCTCTTGATTCTTTTGAACACAAAAATTTGCAATTCTTTTATTAATAGCACTTAAAAGAGTAGTGAAATTTAGAGAAATATTGAGAGAAAGTTGAGAAGAGAGCTTGATACTTGAGAGAAATCTGATTTTGTGAGTTTTGGCAATTTTGCTTGGGAAAATGAACTAATGAAGGCTGCTGTTAATGAAAAGAGGATCTTCAACCCTTCTATAATTCAAGCTTCACGTGAAGAAGGTTGTCTCCTGCAGAGAAAAGAAAGTAACTGTAGACCGTTAAGTCATGGCCTGCAACAGCTTTTACTTGCACAAATTTTTCTTGCTATTAAATAACGGACTTAACGGCCACGGTTTCTTTAAATACCTGTAGCTAATGGCCATTGCATTATGTAACATTATCTAAAACCATGGTTTTACTATCTTTAATTGATATTGTAGTTATAAATAAAGACTGTTACAATGTAGCTGCCATTTTTTAGGGGTTTTTGAGGCCTCTGTTACTGTAATCTTATTATTTATAGGAAAAAGCATATTTAATGGCCATTACAAGCTTTTACTTATATCTTTAAATATCTACTATTTCGCTTTTCGAAAAAAAAAATCATAGCAGTAGGTTGTGCTGTTACTGTCTTCTTCCTGTTCAACCGTCATTTAAATCCACGATTGATATGATTTTGCACTTGCACCTCCATCTAAGCTTTTTCAGACAAAAATAGTAGTAACTTTTGGTTAATTGTTTTCAGAAATCAGGAGCTTTTGATCTATGCATTTGTGCTTATACTATTTACAAGTTTCCATGTTCAAGAGAAATGTCTAAAATCCACAAAGGTGCAACCATTATGTAACATCTGTCATAGCGACAAATACGAGAGGAATATTTACAAGCACTTCTACTGTGTTAATTACTAATTGGTGTTGATATGTAAAATTTCTGCTGGCATTCAGCAATCAACAAATTATGATGTAGTAGAACACTTATATTAAAGAGACAATATGAATAAGTAGTCCACGAAATTAATCTCTAAGAGAGAAATGAAAAAATAAACCCCGTTGGTGCTTAATTATTGCCCATCAGGCAATGATGTTCTTTGTGGGACAACAAGAATGAAGGACTCTACTTGACGTTCTTGTGCACATGCAAAGGAGTGTAATATCACTCATTTACATGACATGCATGTTTTGAATGAGTGAGGAGGCATTTATGAAGTCCACTACCTCATGGTTTTAATTATTTCCCTTTTTTTACCATGTGTGTTTTCTACAGTGTTTTGTGTTGTCAGTTTTTGTTACTTAAAATAGAGAAAACAAGAAAGAAAAAAAGCAAACCACATTTAAAATGCATAATGGCTGTTATTTAAATCTATATTCCATGATGGGACCTTTTGCATCAGCTTTGTAACAAAAAGGTCCTATGACTTGGAGATGTAAAAATATTGAATTACTTATTTAGCTTTGCCAAGTGTAAGTTTAACATGATAGCAAGGAAGCTCGACTAGGCTTATGAAACTTGGATTTGAAGGATAGGTTGGTGAATTGCATTGGTTCGTTGTTCCCTGTTATTTGGACGAGAGAGAGATTTATTTAATATGCATTTAAATTTCAGCTAAGACAAATTTTTATTAGTAAAATTAGTTTTATTTTCCATATGGCATATACTACACTTTACTGCTTTACTGTGGGAAAAGGCATTTTTTTATTGTTATTTTGGAAATATATGCTAGATTTGACCTGATTACTCCTCTTAGTTGCGAATTTTGTATGTGTCTAATTTATTTTGTTTATATTTTTATTCTTCCTTCAATGAAGGTTAGAAATATATTTTTATGTGTTATTAAAAGAAAAACTAATAGATGAACTCTGGATTGTGTTTACTTCTCAACTGCAATTTCATGTGTGACCGAGTTAGGCTTTTTGATACACCACCCTCCTCACAACTTCTATAAACCTTCTCTATGTCTTCTTTCAAGATGATAATTTTACTCATTGGGTGAGCACTACTCAGTACTCATCCTATTTTCAATACTTAGATTCAATGACGTTCACCATTCCGATTGTTTCAGGATCTCAAGCCAATGATGAAAACTGGTGGAGGGCATATTTGGAATGACCTCTACCATCTGAGTTCAGGATAAAGAGTTCGTATGCTTCTCATCATCTAACATTTTGGGAAAATAGTGAAATTGTTTTTGTCGTTCCTAGTTTCAGTCTCTAGATAGTAACTCCACTTCTGTCCTCTCATTCTTCATCTTTCTTTACTAAAATGTGATGCTTGTCAATTACCCAAGCTTCACTTTGTCATATCCTTCTTTTGGCTTTCATACAAATACATAATCCTTTCTCATAGACAACTTTGGTGGATTTCTTGTAGATTATCACTTCTTGTTAGCAAATATGTTATTGTGAAGTTATATTGCTATAGGTTTAGATAGAGCCTTACACATGCTATCTGGCCTCCCTATCCCTTTTAATCAAAATGTTGCTTTATTAGATTTTGTTTATTGGTTTGTATGTTAAAATGAAGTGCTTGTTTGTAAACGTATTTACAAAGCATGAACAATGTTGTTCAATATGCATAATGTCACAAAGGAAGAGGAAAAGAAAATCTCATCATTTTCCCCCTTAGATTCTCTTGATGTTGTTGCTAAAGCATGATTCGTTCATTTAACCTCTATGAAGTAGCTTTTAGGATTATAGAAAGAACTTGTTCCTCTCTCCCAAGTGATTATCAGAAACTGAGTCATGAAACATTTTCTGCACCTTTCTTTGCACCTAGACTTAGAACCATTGGCATTTAGTATTTATAATGGCCTGTGGATAAATTAGGTTGTGAGATCAATGTCTTGAAATGGAATGGTGGCTGGAGTTTGGAAACAAGATAGATAGGATGTATTTTGAACAATGAAGTTAAAGCTATTTAATTGTAATTATGTGGATGCTTGAGGAATCAATGGTGTCAGCCTCTTTTTTAAACTAAGGAAGGGAAGAAAGATAAAATTTCAGGTTCCGGACTAAGGAAATGTGGACCGTATATTATTTTCATCTGGATTTGTGTACTATAGTCGGGAAAACACACTTAGGGTTTTTAAGAAATAAGGACTGGTTTACCTAGTTGGCATGACGAAACAATTATAATAGGACCGCCAATAGTAATAACAAAAAAATGCAAGAAAAAATGGAGGAAAAAGTATTCTCAAGAAAATAAGGATTTTTAACTTTTCGGGGAAGTTCCTAATTAGAAACTGTTGAATTCTCAAATTACTTTTCCTGGACACTCTAACTAAAGGAGCGGGAACATTATTGGTGGATGAGTTTCCCTGAGATATAAACTCATGGAACACAATAGAGAGGAAAGAGACTTCTCCGGTGATCGCTTGAGAGTCGAGACAAAAGTATAGCACCTTATGCGCATCATTTCTAACAAGTTAGTAGTTCCTTTGCTCGTTCTAGAGCAGGGGGAAGGTGATATATTGAATGGAAGGAAATAATGACTCGTATAAACCGAAAATTGGAGGATCCCATCCAAGTTTGCTTCTATAGTATGGTTTTAAATAATGGCCGTTACGCTTATGTAACAGATTTTGGGGAGGCCATTACCTATTACCCTATTATACAACGACCCCCTAATTTTCAGGGGTAACGGACGTTACCGTCGTTGCCAATAATTAAAATTCTTTTATATCATTCTTTTGCTCCCTATTTTCATTTACATTAGTTGCTACATTTTTCAGCAGATTTAAAGACTATATTTTTTAAGTTTTCTCTTCCCTTTCTCTTTCAAATTTCAATCTTCCTTGTATATTTCTCATATATAAGCTTAGATTCATTATAAGCTACTCTATTTCCAAGCTTATTTCTTTCAAAAAGTTAGTTAAATTTTATCTATTTTAGTTTTTAATTGTTGTTTTTTTTTTCCTTTTTTTAAAAAGTTTTTGTGGATTAAAGTATTAGTTTTGAGTTAAAATTGTACTTTGAGCTATTAGTTTACTCAATCTATAAAGATTATGTTGATTTTTCTTATTTTAAACTATATTATGTTTAATTTAAGTTAAATAATCTATATTTTATATATTTATATTTATTATGCATTTGTATACATTGTTCTGAATTAAATCTAATCAATATCATTTCATGAACTTTGCAATTTTTTTTGAAAAATTTGCGTAGCGACTAGGCTGTTACCATTACGTTACAGCCGTTACAGGTCTATTTCTGTTACCCACAACGTGGCTGGGACCGCAACCGCGAACGTGGTCGCTATCGCGATTTAAAACCATGTTCTATAGTTATTATGTTTTTGCATATAGGAATCTCCCCGTGAAAGTAAGCGGTCTACTTCTGTCCTTTGGAGCTCCTCCCAATTCTCTTGCAAATTGCTTAAAGTCTTGTCTCCAATGTGTAGATATAAATGTAATCATCCAAAGTCTGCATACGTTGTGTTTTATCTAAATTATTGTATTCATTTAATCCAATTTGTTATTACTCAAAATGGATCATGACCAGGGTTCTAATAATGGACAAGACATCATGAATCATTTATATCACAATAGGAATTTTGGTCGGCTGTTATGTTGCTGTGAACTTTAGATTAATGACATGGATAAAACATCTGATACTTTCTGTGATGGAACAATATGCAATGACTTTTTAGTCCTGGAAAAACAAGGAGGAAAAGAGGGCAGGAAAAAGAGGAGGAGAGCGATGGTGGCATACCTTTATGACCTGACTCTCTCTCTTCTTTCTTTTCCATTTAATGAATTTCGTCTCCTTAGAAACCCTAATTTTTATTTGTCCTCCTCTATTAAATTTGCCAGTGGGTCATACTTCGGGTCATATTATGCTAAGTTTACCTTTTATACATTGATAAAAAGATCTCTTGGCCCATTTACATGAAGCATCATTTTCTATCAATTATTATATACCTAATTTCACACCTTTTTTTTTTTCCATTTTATAATATACTCATAGTGCTCTGTTAAATGCTACCTTAATTTTGGTCAAATGGAAGTGAAATCTTTACCACATAAAGACTCATACTGATTTAACAATTCGCTGTTTGGACGTAGAAGTATACTTGATACTTCTTTTGCTTCAGGAATACCCACTGATACTTGAGGAAGGCTCTGATGTCTTTCTATAGATCATACTCCAATTACTGCAGACTAAGTATATTTAGCTCTCATGTGCTTTATTTGTTGCTTCGTTTCAAACACAAGTCCGAATGTCTTTGGGGATAATTCTGAACACCTTCTAGATCTTTTTCCTTTTCTTTTATTGCTCAATTTCACCTGTATATTTTTGAGGAAGTTCAGTTTAGACCATTTTAAACTTTTGGTCCAAATTAGAATTGAAATTTCATTTTGAGCTCAATTTAGCCTAAAAGTAAAAAATTTTTGTTTATATTTTTTCCTTTTCTTTTATCGCTCAATTTCACTTGTATATTTTTTAGGAAGTTCAGTTTAGACCATTAAAAGTAAAAAATTTTTGTTTATATTTCTTGATCTATTACTCATATAAAAAATCAAGGTGGTCAACTTCGTAAATTCTGAGCTAATTTTCTTGATTTCATTTATTCAGTCCAGAAATCAATAAACCCAATTTTTTAATTTTCTTTATTTTTGGGCTAAATTGAGCTTAAATTGGAACTTCTAGGCCAATATGGAAAAAAGTTGAAAGAAGACTAATTTGAACTTCCCCAATAAGTGGATGGGATAAGTTGAGCTTTAAATCTTTTTTTTCTTTTTGCCGACTTCCCAATTGTCCATGAGCCCATGTTGCTAAGATAATACAAGTTACTAAACTGATTAAATTGATATCTGTCCCCCTAGTTTGCTACTGTTATCTTCTTGAAATTGTTTGCCAGCTTTCTTATTTATGTATTCTGAATATGTTTGTTTACTGCATTTTTAAGAAATTAATTAGCTATTGACCTCTCTTTTGTTGGCTGATATCTTTTTCCACTGTTACAGTTTGATGATAATGTGTGGGATGAATTTAGTGAGACTGACGACCATATAGTACCTCATCCTGCTGAGGAATGTGAGGATCAATTTAGAGTTCACAGTGATAAGAAACCAAGGCTCGAAGTAATTGGCGTTTTGAGTAATGCTGGTGATGCTACATGCACACAGAGAAAAGAGGAAACTAGCTTGCTTACCCTGACCAAGAAAGATAGGATGCTAGATAAGGGCTCATGGTCTCATGCACCTGATGGTGCTTTTCCTGCTTCTTGTGATAGTGGCCCAGTCAAAGAGTTGTCAAGTATTGCCTCTGAAGAAACAGGAGCATCCTATCACTTCTTGAAAATTGGGAATACTGATTCAGTTGGTAGCGAGTTTTGTTCTGATGATCCTATCTTGGATGACAAGAGTGGTGCAGACAATACTGACAGACATCGTTTTCCACTCAGTCACATGTCTCAGACAGACGATGGTCTTAACTTTTTTGACAATGATCATGAAGATAAAGAAAACAGTGATCTACTATATTACGGGTGGCCTGATGACATTGGGAATTTTGAAGATGTTGACAGGATGTTTAGGTAGTTAATGCATTGCCCTTCTTATTTTACAATATGCTTTTATTTATCCTGGTTAAATTTTTTACCTGGCAGGACTTTTGCAATTACGTAATTTGGGTTCCTTATGAAACAAATATATAACAAGTAAGATACATGTACTCGTGTGTCCTTTAGATGACATTTCACGTGTATGTGCTCTTTTTTTTTTTTTTTTTTTTTTGGGGGGGGGGGGGGAGGATGAAGAATGATGAAGTTATGTCCATTCTAAATTATTATGTAACATTGTTTTTGTATTCCACTATTTTCGTAATTTGATTTAATACTCCACTTGTGCACATCATGCATTAGATTTCAATTCAATTAGACATTGACAAGTATTGATCAAAATTGTAAGAGTATCAATTTGTACTTATGTCAAGAAAAATCTTATTTTGAAAGAGTTCTGTAAATGGGAAGGTTACAGATTACCCACCTTGTTTTTTAATTTTTCTTACACAATGAACAAAATGGATAATCTGTATCCTTATCATTTACATAACTTTTTTCAATATGTGTGTGTGTGTGTGTTTCAAGTTCATCAAGATTTCCGTAAACCTTGGACTAAACAATAGGGTTTGAGCTTCTCTTATTGTAATGGCAAATTGGAATTTCTAAGCTTAGAGTATCCTCTCTTGAATCTGTGTACTTGAACTATATATATATATAATGTATATACTGTGTGCATACATGTGTGTGCTGACACATGCGCGTGCGCGCGTGTGTGTTTATGCTTTTGTATTTGGCTTGTATTTATATTTATTTCACCCTGTAGAAGCTGTGATTCAACATTTGGGTTGGGGAGTCTCAGTAATGAGGATGACTTGTGCTGGTTTTCTTCATCTCGATCTACCGGAGCATCTGAAGATGCATTAAAGTTGGGTTCTAAGTTTTCAAGTTCTAAGGCAAGTGTGTTGAATTGCATATCAGAACGTCACGATGCTTGTAGTCTAAACAATGCTGATGCTTCTGTCAATGATTCAAATAAGGAATCTCTAGTAACAGGTGACAAAATACGTTCCAATACTGCTGGTGCTGCTGAAAATTCTGCCTTTAGTCGCATGCAATTTCCAAATGGATCAGATGCAAAATCTGTTAGCAAGAATGAGTTGATGCTTAATAAGCAGGTTTGTAAAGTTATAATGTTTTCAAATGGTTGCTTGTATCCCAATAGCATTGTTAAGCTAGAATAATTGTTTCGCATTTAGGAGCTTCAGAGGGCCCTGCATGACCGTCAGAAGCACTTTGAGTTTAATGGTCATTTTGAGTTCAAAATATTGCCCATTATTAATTCAGAAAGCAGCTGCGAAATTAGAAGAAGACAAATTGCATTATATATATATCAGTCAGTTTTGTCACTTAGGCAGTTATATATAATCAATAATTATCTATGACAATGTTTTAATGCTATAGTTGTATTCCTATCTTTGACAAAAGGGAAAAAGTGATATCAATGCAGTTTAATTTTCAATAGATGCTTGCTATGTGACAGATTAATAGCCATAGAAGTCAGGCAAGGTACCGGAACTGTTCAGAAGGACAGGGAGAAGAACAAAGTATGGATAATGGTGGTCCTTTCCATCATAATGGCAACTTAAAGCAATTTACAGATACAGAGTGCTCACTTACTGGTAACTTAGAGCAATTTGCAGATGTGCAATGTTCGCTTGGGGATACATCTCAGCAAGTTTTCCCTCCTGGTGTTCAGCAACATAAACAAAACACAGTTTCAGATTCCTTGAATCACTTGCAGGCACATACTCGATGTATGCATATGGACTATGGTCGTTCTTCAAATCAAACCTGTGTCGGTCCAAATCAATCTGGAATTGGATCTGAAAGTAGTGGCCTCCCATCTCCCTCTCCAAAGGAGTCTTCATTTGAATCAAATCAAGTGCAATCCATGGACAGTTTACACAGTCCCTCATTACAGGCTCCTGCTGTATCAACCAAGAAGAGGGAAAGGGTACATCATAACCAGGATTTACAAGTTCCATATGCTAGGAATTTCAAATGTGCAAATGTTGCAAGTCCAGCAGCATTTTATGATTCAGTTCAGAATCAAGCGTGTCAATCTGGATATGAGGTTGAAAGTCACAGTGAAATTGAAGGAGTTAACATTGGGATTCCAGCAGAACTAGATTCTTCAAATGCTCAGGAAAGCTCCTGCATGAGCTCTGTGTTGGATGAAATCTCACTAGAAGCAACTAGTTTTCGTCAGCTTCAACGGGTCATGGAACAGGTATGGTAATTGTTAACTTTGTTTACCACTTGTAACTGAAAACCAGTTTTCATATTTATTTGTCACTGAAAAATCTTTAAACATGTGCATGCATGTTGTATTCTTTCAGTGATCTCTACTTTAGAAATATATGGAAATTGTAGAATTCCAGTTGTGTTTCAAGATCTATATAATGGGCATGCATAGAATGATATTGTTGACCAACATAGAAGGTTCCTAATTAGGAGGATTCAGAATTTTTGGGATTCTAATTTGGCTTGATTATAGGGACTTTATTCTTATTGTAAATATTTCTAATTTAAAGTGATTCTTTGCGTATAAATACTCAAATCTGGTAAAAGATCAATTCAATTTGGAATAGAATAAAAAATTTCACCCAAAATTCTTCATGGTATCAGAGTTTTGCCACTTTAATTGGCATAAGTTTCAAACCTGTCACAAAAAAGTTAGAATTAACTAATAAGTCAAGCTTCTAGGCGACTATATCAAGAGAGTTGTTTGACACCACCTGTCCCAAAGGGAAGTCTATCCAATTTCTGGCCTATTCTGTCATCGCCGTCGTTGTCTGGTCACGGGCGTGAAGCCACGCGCCGTTGTAAGGTTCTACATCTTTCCCACGCGCCGGCGCGTGTGATGTTTTTCGGTGGTCTTTTTCGACAACGATCCTTTTTGGCAACCTAATCTTCAAGTCGCATCTCTGACCTGTGTGGACCCGTGACTTGGTTCACCATTTTTCGGTGTGGGGGATGTTTTCCGGTGTTTTTTTTGGCAGACTAGTCTTCAAGTCGCGCCTTTGATCTACCTGGACCCGTGCCTTTTTTGTTGATGAACAGTAATTCTTTCTTCACTAATAGTAATTTTCTACCCTTTTTGACAGAAAAATTATGGGTTTTTTCTTGAAATGGCAATGATTTGTATGAGTAATGTAAGGTTTCTTCTCTTAGTTCTGCTTTATGGATTATTGATTCTGGTATAAATAGACATATGACTGTCTCCTCTGAAGGCTTCCTTAATTATCTTCCATGTCTGCAAAAAGACACTATCAGAATCGCATATGGTTTTTCACTCCTACCTCTGGAACCGGTTTTAGTGTTTGTACTCCAAATATCAAGCTATCCTCTATTTTTCATGTTCCTCGTTTTTTTATTAATCTTTTATTTGTTAGTGCTCTTACCAAAGCACTTAATTGTAAAATTGAATTTTTTCCTGATTATTATGTTATTCAGAACTTTCAAATTTAAAAAAGGATTGGCAATGGTAAACTATACGATGGCTTATATATATTGAAAGGTAATATGAATTTGAATTCGCCTTGAGAGGATGTTAACCAGGAAATCATACAGTGGCATCAACGGTTAAAATACCCATCCTTCTTTATTTTAGAGACTTTATCTTGATTTATTTTTCAAGACTTAGTGTAATTCTTTAGTTTGTGATACTTGTGAGTACGCTAAGTATACAAGAATCTCTTATCCCTCAAGCAACAATAGGAGTATAATTCCTTTTGTGACCATCCATTCTGACGTTTGGGAACCTACTCAAACAGTTTCACTATCGTGATTTATTACTTTTATTGATTGCTGCACTCGTAATTTATTTAATAGAGGCAAAGAGTGATGTATTTTTTTGCTTTCAATCTTTTTACAAGATGGTTTATACTCAATTTGATGCGAAGATAAAAGTTTTGAGAACTGATAATAGCACAGATTACATGGATGGACGTTTTTCTGCTTATCTAGAGTCTAATGGGATACTACATCAAATTAGTTGTCTTTACACTAGTGTCCAAAATGGTGTTCCTAAAAGGAAAAATAGGCACCTGTTGGAAGTAGCTAAATATCTCTTTTTCACCATGAATTTTTCAAACATCTATTGGGGAGATGCAGTCTTAACCGCAGTTTATCTCATTAATATAATGCCTCTCAACGTTCTTACTTTTAAAAGCCCTTTAGAGGTGCTGCAAGAGAAAAATGCTTATACTGTTTCGCCAAAGGTATTTGGATGCACTTGTTTTGTTCATACTAAAACAGGTGGGAATCTTGATCCAAGCACTCTTAAATGTGTGTTTGTTGGGTATTCTTCCATACAAAAAGGTTACAAATGTTATCACCCTCTATCTAGAAAATATTTTGTCAGTTTAGAGGCTGAAGTTTATTTTAGTACTACCCATTACCTTTTCAGGGAGAGGATAATGAGAGAGAAAAGATGATTCCTAGTCTTATAATTCTAGAACGTTTTAGTCTAGAAGAGACTACTATACAGAGGGAGTGGTGAGCATGAGACTACTATACGGGAAACTATTAGTGATCAAATTGGGCATTTGGATAAACCAGATTTAAGGAGATACTTAAAAAGAGATAAAAACAGAAGTAGAAAAAGCTATTGTGCAGCCTATTCAGTGTCATGAATTTTCCTCTTCTCAATTTAGTGAGTCATCCCTAAATCTTAAGCCCATTGATGATCTAAATAAATCAATTGCTCAAAGAAAAGGAGTTAGGTCTTGCATTAAGCACTCTATTTCTAACTTTCCTTTTAGTGATTCTTTGTCTTCATCCTATATAGCATTTGCCTTGTCTATTTTATCTGTGTCTATTCCATACGATTGGAAGGAAGTTCTCAAAGATTCTAATTGGAAGGCAGCGAAGATTGAAGAAATAAAAGCCTTGGCTAAAAATGAGACTTAGGAGTTGATGTCTCTTCCACATGAAAAAAAACTAATTGGCTGCAAATGGATGTTCACTGTGAAACACAAAGCACAAAGCAGATGGATCAATTGAAAGATTCAAGGTTAGACTAGTTGCCAAGGGATACACTCAAACCTATGAAGTGGATTATCAGGACACATTTGCACCTGTTGTCAAAATGAATTCAATCAGAGTATTACTATCTTGCGCTGCCAACCTTGACTGGAACCTACAGCAATTTGATGTGAGACATGCATTCCTCCACGGAAACTTGGAGGAGGAAGTGTATATGGAAATTTCTTTTGGATTTGCTGATGAAAAACTTCAAGGAAAAGTGTGCAGGCTAAAAAAGGGTTTGTATGGGTTGAAACAATCACCTAGAACTTAGTTTGATCGATACAGCAGAGCTATGATTTCTTTTGACTATCAACAAAGAATGTTGATCATGCCCTATTTATCAGACATCACAAGGGTAAAATTACACTTCTCATAGTTGATAGGAGATGACATACAAGAGATGACTCGGCTGATAGAGCTTTTGGCTCAGGAATTCAAAATTAAATATCTAGAAAAACTACAATATTTTTTGGGAATCGAGGTTGTCAGGTTAAAGAAGGGAATTTTTATTTTTCAGAGAAAATACATTTTGAATCTTTTGGAAGAAATTGGTATGTTAGGTTGCAAACCAACAGAAACTCTCATTGAGAGCAATCACAAGTTACAAGCATGGATTGGTGAATATCTTTCGCATGCTCGACCAGACATAGTAGATGCAGTCAACTTAGTCAATCAGTTTATATATGATACTCGTGAGTCTCACATGCAAGCTGTTTTTTGCATTTTGTGATACTTAAAGTCTACTCTTGGAAAAGATCTTCTATTCTCTAAACACGGTCTTCTCCACATATACGCATTTACAGATGCAGATTGGGCTGGATCCCTAAATGATAGGAGGTCGACTAGTGGTTACTGCATACTTGTGGGAGAAAACATTGTCACTTGGAGAAGAAAAAAGCAAAGTGTTGTTGCTCGATCAAGTGCTGAGGCAGAATATAGAGCAATAGCATAAGGTGTTTGTGAACTTCTATGGTTGCGAGATTGTTGGAGGAATTGAAGCCGTTGGAGAGGGATAAACTCCTTTTGAACTGTGACAACAAAGTTGCCTTCAGTATAGCTCACAATTCAGTTCAATATAATCGAATGAAGTACATAAAGATTGATCGACACTTCATTAAAGAGAAGTTAATATAATAAGACCTATCACACCTTGGTTTACAAATTGAGCATGCGTGACATCTATGCACCAACTTGAGGGGGAGTGTTGACCAACATAGAAGGTTCCTAATTAAGAAGATTCAGATTTTTGGAATACTAATTAGGCTTGATTATAAGGATTTTATTTTTATTGTAAATATTTCTAATTTAGATTGATTCTTTGTGTATAAATACTCAAATCAATTTGGAATAGAATTAAAAATGCCTTCTAAAATTCTTCAGATATATATAAATTAATGCCCAAATGATAAAAATCTTGAACTTTGTATAGGTTCTAAATGTAGATCTATTATTTAAATTTTACCAACGTTGGGTACTCCAGAAATGTGAATGCTGCCAAAGTTACTATAACCTTGTGTTTAACATCAATTGACAAGCCTATTTGGTAAGGAATAATTTTGTTGTAGACATATGTAATATATTATCCCTTAGTTCCCTCTGCCCCACTCCATCACCAAAGTGTTTATTCCCTTATAGTTTACTGAACTCTGAGACAAAGATTTATAATCTCCATCAAAATTCCTAAAATCTGATTCGTAAAAGTGAATTGCTCATCATCTAGCCATATGACTTCCCTCAAGGTTGATAGTCTTAAAACTCCCAAACTTCATGTGCTTTTTTTATTATATTAAGCTTTTTATTTTATTAATTTGGTGGATGCACTATTGTTTTTGTTTTAATCGTATCTCATGAGTTTGAGGCAGGTTCTCATGCTAACATCACAGTAAGGTAGAATCCAAAACATAAATTGAGTTGTTGATTTGGAAGGCCCACTTCAAACTGACTGGCGGCAATTTGCAAAGTACGATCACCATAAATTTCCTTAAAGTGCATCTTTGTAAAATGCTACTGTATGGCAGTTATAGGAATTAGGAAGGGCATACATCACCAGAGTCGATAATTTTTTTTTCCATCTCTTAAGTCCACCTTACACCACTTCAGTATAGGTTCTTATTCCCATTTAATCAAAACGTGACAAAAGCGGTAACATATGAATGTAATTAATAAACTTAAGAGCACTAAATACAATGAAAGAGTAGCTAATTTTAGGATTTTTCAAACAATTAGGTATTCTTATTAACATTTGCCAAAGCAGTCAACGCCATAGATTTGGGCATAACATTTAACGACAAGACGGACGTTAAACCTCACTGTAGAACCATCTGGATTAACTTTGATAGCAAAAACCCATTTACAGTCCACAACCTTTTTATCTGCTCTAAATCAACCAGTTTTCGAGTATGATTTTTATCTAGAGCCTTAACTTCCTCAAGCATTGCATCACGCTATCCAAAATGGGGCAGGGCTTCCTTTGCTTTCATGGGTAAGATTGCAAATAGAGGCAATTAAAGAGGCAGAGGAAGGAGACAGATGATCATAAGAAAGAAAGTTAGCAATAGAATAGGTAGACTTACATTGTCGTTTACCTTTACAAAAGACTAATGAGAAGGTCAAAGTCACTTGGTAGTGGATCTGATGGCAAAGTAGATTTTGGTGATGAAAATGTATCATCAGGTACTGGTTTTTTAGAGTAAACTTGAATAACTGCCGGTTGATTAGAAGGCCGAGTACTAGAAGGAATGTCACCATCAGATTGTACAGCAGAAGGCACATTAGAGGAGTTTTCCACCATCAGATGTGATTCTATAGATGAGTAACTCATCGTCCTCCACCTCACTAGTAGACCGAAATCCATTGCCCGTTTGGTCTCACCTCTGGCTTTCCACGGTGCACAAGCATGTTTCCAGCCATTCCTTGAAGTCTGATGGTCATCCTGTTGGCGAGTGGATCTCACGCGCCGTTTGAAGGTTGGTTCGATCCGTCATGCGACGGCGCGTGGAGGAGCATGGCACTTTTGGCAAGCCTTCAGTTCCTGTTACGAGGTCGCCTCGTGGTTTCCATCCAGTCTCAAGCGGCAGATCTATCATCGAACGCTATTGAAGTTGGGTTTCCCCTTTGTTGTGACTAAGCAGGTTCTAGATCCTCTATTCTTGATTTGTGTTTAAGCTTTTTAAGGTTGGGTGTTGTGTTTTAAGGCCTGATTTCGTGTCTTGAAGCACTGTGTGAAGTGAATTGGTGATCTATGCTAAGTTTTGGTTAAAATGTCTTCTGATAGTAAGATCCAAATCATCCTAACGCCCTACCAAAATTAAAAAAAATTGGTTGAAAGGATCCACTCCAGCAGCTATTATTGCCGAGACAGGTAAAACTTGTCTCATCTCCTCTTCACATAAATGGGTCATTGATTCTGGTGCCACGGATCACATAACGGATAATTCTCATATTTTTATCAGCTTTCAATTTTATACAGCACTTTCTCTTGTTACCATAGCTGACGAGTCAACCTATAATGTTGAGAGTTCTGGGACTGTTAAATTCTCTTCTATTACCCTATCATTTGTGCTAAGTTTATCTAATCTTGCTTTCGTTTTTAATTTAATCTCTGTGAATAAACTTACCAAAGACAAATTGTTATTTTATTTTTTTCTGATCATTATCTACATTTATTAGTAAAGGACATGTATATGACGGTTTCTACATTTTGATCATTATACTAATGAGTTTTAATGAACTGAACGTTCTTTAATTCAGTTGGACATTAGGACAAAACTGTGTATAAGAGATAGTCTCTATCGCTTGGCTAGGAGTGCTGAACAAAGGCATAATTGTGATGGTGGTAAGAAAGATGATAGACACGCCAATGATCCATTGATGGGTGAAGAAACAAACAAGTACGTTCGCTGCTCTCTCCATTATTTTATCTTTTAGCCTTTGTGTGCATCTGTTCCGAGTTAATTTTGCCATTATTGTACCTGGGATGGATTGGAATGGGATTAATGTTAAGATACTGATGATGCCTTCTTTGCAGCAACCCATTTACTCTTTATGACATGGAAGGTGGCAATCGTATTTATATTTATCATGGAAAGATAACTGAAATGTGTTTAAATTAATCCATCACTGTAGTTCGTAAGCCGCATTTTGTTGTTTCATCATTCAGGCTTAACTGTGAATCATATTATTTTTATCCTCTGCCTCGATTCCGTCATCTTTGAAGTGCATTAGTTTTCAGGTTATCTGCAGAATTCCTCTTCTCATCTGATTTGACGGTTGGTCTGATTCAGGTGCACAGGGTTTCTTGATATGGAAACTGATACAAATCCCATAGATCGATCCATAGCCCATTTACTGTTTCACAGGCCGTCTGATCCATCTGTGATGCCTGTGAATGATCCTTCGTCTCTCAAGTCTCATGCCATGGTAAAGCCTGTCGTTCTTATGCTTTAACAAAATCTCTTAAAAACATCATCAACCTCTATTGCGTTGTAAGATTTACTCAATGGGAGGGGAATTGACAGGTTCATGGGTCTGTAACGAGTGCACCTATGATAACCAAGGAACAAGTTTGCCAGGACGAAACTGCCAGCGGTGCAGGTGAAAGCTTGTTAACGAGTGGCAATAAATAACAAGTATTTAACATGCCTCACTTCACTTGTTGTAGAATATGTCTATTGTTTTTGGATTATTGGACACCATGATGTATAATAGCCATCCATGAGGCTCCAACATAGAGATACCGTTCAATTCTTTGTTGGGATCCTCATCTCATCATCTCTCAGATGTGTAATCAACTTTGATGTTTATACTTGGAATGTCTTAACACGCTTACCTATTTAACTGCCTATTTACAGAGGTTTTGTTTTTGTTGCAATTATCATGTGGACTGTAATAACATGCCCGTTTTAGTCTTGTTTTGTGGATACGACTTGCTACTTTCTATGCCTGTCTTTTGATTAATAGTGGCTCAGAACCAATCCCAGCCTGCCCCATTCTTTGAGATTTACAGCTGTTTCATGCCTGTTATCCACAGGTGAAGTGTGCGTTAACTGATGCTAGATAAGCATTTCGAGTATTACCAATACCAATTACTTGTCTACATTCTCTTAATTACTTTGATAGGGGTTTTTTAATTTTTTGGGGGGCATAATTAGTTTCTATCATGACTCGAACTTAATTATCTACTCATACGTCATGATTTAAAAAAGAAAAGAAAAACAACTACCTGCTTTTGAAGTTGTCAATCAAGGGGAACAGATAACTAATAAGGAATCGACCGAAAGTGAATATTTTCTTCGATATGGAAATAAGAATAATGGAATATCATGATGAGTAGAAAAATTCAATATTTATTTATTATTCGGTTACTGTTGTTATCTTTGAAGTTAAATTTGTGTCTAAGATCCTCGTAATAATGCTCAAGACAAGAATGAGTTAAACTGGTCATAATCACTCTTATGGTCGTAGAATTTCAAGTTTGAGCTCGGAAAAGAAAAAGAAAGAAAAGAAAGGGAAAGGAAAGATTATACCTTAACCTTGGTCATTAAGCTAAGGTGGGGAAGAAAAGAAGAAAAAAAGTAGTTAAGCCAAGGTGGGGGAGAAAAGAAGAAAAAAAGGTATCGTAAGCACTTTGAGCAAACATATTTAGTCCTTAGTGCAATACATTGATAGGCGGTTGCATCACAAATATTTCCTTAAAACATAAGCGTCTCAAGCAGGGAGTGGTGTCTTAATTTATCCTAATCAAATTGTTGCCTGAGTTGCATCTCTGTTTCACTTTTCCATGTAGCATGAGACGACTGCCCCTTCATCCGCTTGCTTTTTTCTTTATCCTTGATCGTTGATCCCTTCTTCTTGGGCTCTTGGCTTGTATCGCTTTGCGGACGATCACCACACACCGGACAGACCATTCCACGTGCACTAGAGTATGTCTTTGGTATTCCACATTGCAAGCACATCCTACGAGCCAATATAAAAAGCAGTAAGTACTAAGAGGATGATTCCCTCTGACTTATATTATACATTCAAATTGTCACTTAAATTTTAAAAAATTTATTAATTAATTCCTCTATTAATTTTAATTGTTAAATATTATTAAAAAATTTAAAATATCCTCATTAGTATACATTTCTATAAAATTAAGACATCAACTAATAAATTTTCTTATACAAAAGACTAAATAGTAAAATATTTAATAACTAAAACTAATTAATATACTTTTAATACCTCAAGGACCGCTTTAATGTATTTTTTAAAATAAAAGGACCATTTAATGTATTTTTCAAAATAAAGGGATCAATTAATGAGTTTTCCACTATTATAAGAACTAAATAATAAATTTTCCTTGCAAAAAAGTCTAAAATATCTTCAATATAAAGGAACTCGTTAGTATGCATTTTACAAAATTAAAGTACTAACTAATGAATTTTTTATATTATATGACTAAATAGTAAAACATTTAACAATTAAAACTAATGTAAGGACTAATTAGTATATCTTTTAAAATTTAAAAGACGTTTTGATTTATTTTTCAAAATTGATCAATAAATTAATGAATTTTTCCATATTACAAGGATTAAATAGTAAATTTATCTTCTAATAATAAAATAAAATTATACTTTATGAATTAAGTAAATAAATATGAACTTGAATGATAAGATAAAATTTTGACATTTTAAGTGAGAATTTAATAAAAGTTGTAAAGAAAAATAATTGTTTGATAGAATATGTGATAAAAAAAACTAACATTTGTAGAATTTTTAATTTTTTTATTTCAAAAACATTTTCTACCAAGTATCAAAAATAAAAACGCAATACTAAAAATAAAAACGCAATACTATCAAACGAACAAGTTTTATATTTTACAAAATAAATAAAAAAACGGCAACGATAATGAATGCACCCTTAGTGTTTACAATCATCAAATAAAGATGACTCAATTCCTCAACTTTTTTGTTAAAAAGTTAATAAGCTAAAAAAATATTATAAATTAATGGTTCAGCTTTTTTTTTTAGTTTATAAGCTAATTTGATCAATTTATAAGTTAAAGACACACATCCTTTAAGTGTGAAAGATTTGTTTATTCTTTACTCTATAGCAAAAGGTCGCCTGATGAAAACCAACACCCTAAAATTGAAAAGATATATTAATATTGCAAAATTTATTGTTTGTTTAATTATGTAACCTATAATAACAGATATTTGTTATTCCTTCAAAAAGAATGTTAAATAACACCCAAAATTGGCAAGTGAAATCACTTTAAAAAATCACTAATCTTCTTCATACTCGGCACTAGCAGGCATAGCAAAAGGCAAAATAATTAACTGTTATTATGGCTTAGGTGCACATCTACAAGATAGGAAAACAGTACCTCAGTAGTTCTGCAGCATCTTCCGCATTTGGATTGGTCACTGTTGGCACTCGCTTTCCTCCCTCCTGTGTTGTGCTTTGAACTGATGATGTTGGAGGTTGGCTAGCTTCAATATCACTTCTTACTCGCTCATGAATCCCCACAAGTTGAGCTTTGGCCTCCACTACTACACCTGCAAACAAGCACACGTCGCATAAGTTATTTCCTCTTTCACTGGAAAATATAAATAGTAATTGAAAATATTCATTCAACAACTTCTCCAAAAAAGGAAACAGTAGTGTAATAGAAATAGGGAAATAATTGTTGCACAACCTTCATTTAAAGCAGTGCCTCCTGCCTATTCTGAAGAGTCCTTCTCAACCCTTCAAGAGCCTATATAATTACTTAACTTGCTCTCTCTCACAACCCTTCATTTAAAGAAGTTCTTTCTCATTCAAACAAATGATTACAACCTCAAGTACCTACTTGAGCGACGCCTCTCCATTTCACCTCAACAACACTGGTTAAGCAAGCTTATTGGATTTAATTTTGAGTTGAAAATAAGATGAGGAAGCACAACAGGGCTGTCGATGCTCTCCCCCGCCGCATGAAGATTATGAACTGTGCATGGCCATATCCCTACCAACTATTCTTTTATTTGATGCAATCAGAAGGGAAATTGATGAAACAGCCTCTCTCTCACAACTAAGGCAACCATGGAAGACAGAGCTAGTGTCGAGTGGTCAATATATGAGGGACTGATCTTGCACCGAAATAAAGTTTATCTCCTCCTTGATCGAGACTATTATGAGCACCATGCATAACTAAACTCATGAGATCATGCAAAAGACTCAGCTACAAAATTGCCAATGAACTTAACTGACAAGTATGTAATCTATGAGTAAAGATTTGCTTCATACTCTATTTGCCAAATAAATAAGACTTCCAATTTACATCCTGCGGAATTACTTCAGTGATTAGAACTTCCAACACAAGTTTAGTCAGACATTTTGATGGGTTTTATCGAAGGATTGTCGAAAGTAAAAACAGTGATTCTGATTGTGATTGATCATTTTTTCAAGTATGCCCACATCATTCCATTATCTCATCCACATACAGCAGTGAGTGTGGCTTACATATTTTTTTCTCATACAGTCCGATTACATGGAGCGCCAGAGTCAATTGTGTGTGATCAAATGTTGTTTTTACAAGCATTTTCTGGAAGGAGCTATGTTAGTTAGTTGGCACAAAGCTTATCACACGCAAGCGGATAGTCAAATCGAAGAAATCAATCGCACAAACATGTATCTTTACTGTTTTGTGGGGAATAACCAAAGAGTTAGGGGGAATGGATACTATGGACTAAATTTTGTTACAATACTCCCTTTCATATAGGAGTCTAAAGCACTCCATTTCATATTGTTTATAGGTGTGAAACACCTAAATTGTTGTCATATACCTCAGGCAGCTTGCATGTAGTGTACTAGCTGAGATTCAAAAAGCTCAAACGCGAATGAACGAATATTATGACAAAGGGCTTAGAGATGTCTCTTTTGAATCTCCAACTCAGGTTTGGCTTTGTTTATATCCTTTTCGACAACTCTTTATCACTAAAAAGCACAGAAACAAGTTGTTACCAAAATACTATGGCCCATTTAAGATTTTGAGATACATTAGCAATGCCGCTTGTCAACTTGCTTTGCCACCAAGTAAGATCCATTATGTATTTCATGTGTCATTGTTAAAGCCATTCAAAGGCACTCCCCCTATCAATGTTGACATGACCAAATCCAGATGGCTGTATGGTTCTAGTACTGGAGAAAATTATTAAGACTCGTCTCAATCAAGGGGAGTGGGAGGTGTTAGTGCATCAGTCATGTTTTCCACTCAATGATTCAACATGGGAACCATTATCCCATTTTCAGATAGCACACCCAGACTTACAAGCTTGAGGACAAGCTATTTCTCCAGAAGGGAGTGAAGTTATAAATGCCATCGTGTGATGCTATACCATCACAGCAGGAACGAACACAAGAAGGAATTAAAGGACTGATTGAACTCTCAACAAGATGGCAATTATCTTCATTTAGCATTACAATATGTTGTTTAGTTGTTATCCTTTAGATTACTATCGGCATGAATTTATCTTATTGTTAATTCAATTACATCATTCCAAGCTCCCTTATTTAAAGAGATGATTTACAGCAACAACCAATTTATCACAAACAAATAAGCTTGGAGATACTCCTCATAGATGTCTGGATCAACCAGTTTCAACCCCTCTTCAGTTATCCGAGTTCCTTCAATTACTAGTCTACTGAGCCACTTCACCAAGAATCCTTTATAAAGATTGCCATGTGTTCTTTGAGATCTAACATTTCTTCAATATCAACCTTCGCAACCTAAAGCTATTGGACTTGAGCTTCAATGGTAGAAGCAAAACCAAATCCGTGAAAGGGATACAAGTCCAAACATTAAAGACCAGGCTAATTTGCAAATCAGATGGCAACTCAATCAAATAGGTGTCTCCTTTTTTTTTTGGGTCAACACCTAACAAGGCCTGAACTCATCCTTTATCTGTTTATGAATCTTCTGAGTAGGGTCAGCAAATGATTCCTATCATCATTCACCCTAGCAGTCTAGCTTAATGTGGTAAAAGCACAAAGTCAAGCACATGTTAATGTTTCAATCCATATGCAGCTTTAAAGATGTCTTCCTTATACTCATTTATAGAATTATTGTAGACAAATTCATTTTGGGTTATGACTAAATCCCAAGTGATCGCATTGTCTCTAATGTCTTAAGAGTTTGATTCACAACTTGTATTTGAGTGTTTGTGGATGGGAAGTCCTAGAATATTTCAATTTTATCCCAAATTTCCTCCACAAACTTCTCCAAAAGTGAACCTGTATACTTCAGATATCTATCGGAAAATATAGAAGTTGAAACACCATATTGATTTTGGAGGTCTACCTAAAGGCTAATATTAATAAACCTTTACATTATGAGGTGTTCATAAGATAACCTCCAGGTTCCAACTTGTCTAGGAGCCAACTTGAAATAACCTCCAAGCTCCTACCTACACCCTATAAGATAACAATTTGAAATTTACCAATACAAACACAAGATATGAGTGTCACTCCATATTATGCTGTGCAGATGACATGGTGCAAGATTAACTTTTTGGTTCTTGATTGGAAGAAAAGGTTCTGTTAAATTTGGATTAGGCCTACCTCACCCCAAAAGCTAGCTCAAGGGGAGGATTGGCTATGACTCATATAAGGGACACATTACCCCTTTCCACAACCGATGTGGGATTCAACACACCCCTCACGCCCGGAATTTTACTGGTGCGTGATGTGACATTTATGGAAGGCTCTTATACCATGTTAAAATTGGGTCAGGCCTAACTCATCTCAAAAGCTAGCACAAGGGGAGGATTGACTATGGCTCATATAAGGGGCACATTACCCTTTCCACAACCGATTTGAGATTCAACAGGTTTCATACTGAAAGAAGTCATAAATCAAACGGGCCTTAAGTTTGGAATATCCAACACAAACTTGAAACACTAGTAAATGCACCAAGACCCCTAAGTCCCCATGGCTAGCCATGACTCCTCACCTAATTTTACTTTCGAGTGAGACCTTGCAAATACTTAATAAAGACCATTACCATTGCGATTTACTAATCACTTGAAATTCGCCAGGGCTGCCGAAATAAAATTTTGAAGCCTTCCAACTGATGCTGTACTTTGTTATGTAATTCTATAGGAAATTAGTTTGTATGGGTTGAGTCCAGATGAACGGCACATGGTAAATGGACTCATTGATGATTTGACCAAGTTGGGTTCATTACTGATTGCCACTTTCGCTGGGCTATCATAAATATTTGTTGAAACTTGTACAAAGCTGCTAAGGTTTTATGAAATGCATGTCGTCGTCTTCTCTAGCGGGTTAAACTTGTGACCAAAAAGAGTTTTTACTCCAAAATTGACCGTAAAAAGGTCAGTTTCGAAAAACTCTCTTTAGATCACCAGAAGATGCCCCAGAAATCATACTGCTATAGGAGTTCAAATAATTTCCTATAATTTTCTATATCGTGACGCGATGTGCTTTTATCTTATTCTTTAATTGACAAATATATACAGTATAAAAAACAAATCAGAAATTTACCAGCAGGTAAGTCTTTCTTCTCCTTTCTGTTCCTCCAGCGACCGTGCCTCCCTAGCTGATGCTCAACGTCTCTTACACTAGCCTGCTCTTCCACGCAATTGTTAAGAAACTGTGGAGGTCCTGAAATCTCCAAAAACCACAACAACCAAAGAAATTGTTAGACGCCTAATCTCTGTTTAACACCCAAAAAAAAGACGTAATTTTGAATTCCTCAATTAATTAACTCGCATTAAGAATGATTACTTCGGAGAAGGCATCGAGCGCAGAGGGCAAGCCGGACGATCCATTGGACAGAGCAGATTGTTCGAAGACTGGTTTGTACGAAAGCGAACGACCACCGGCGACGGAAGAGGAATCATCGTGTTCATCATCGTCGGAAAAGTATCCATAATCCTCCGATGGTGCTTCTTCCTCTCCTTCGGCGGAAGAATAGCCTTGAATGAGAGACAAGCTCATGTTTTGCGGTTTGGGCACCACATGCTATTGCGGTAGCCTAGAGATAAAGAAGGTAATTAACTACGATTATTATGTCCTTTTTTATTTTTTTTTTATTTAATATTTTTGATATTTTTAAGAGATTTATAATTTAATAACGAGAGATCTTCATTATTAATAAATTGATTTTCGTATTATCAAAAATTTATTAAAATATTTTTTTTTATCGATAAAATAATTGTATTATTCTCTTTTTAATAAATAATAATAGAAAAAATTTTAAAATTTAATTTTTAAATGATGAGAGAAAAAAAAAAGAAAAAGAATTGTCTCCTTTTCCTTAAAAAAAAATAAAAAGAAAAGTCAAAGAGGAAGAAGAAAAAAGAACTAACGAAGAAGAAGATGATGAAAAGATGAAGAAAAAATATTAGATAATTTGATCTTTTATTATATTTTTAACGGTATAAATAGACAGAATGACTATTTTATTGATGAAGAGAAAAAATAAAAATATTTTAATAAAATTTAAAAAATATAAGAATTGACTTATTAATAATAATAATAATATTTATGAAGTAAATTATAAATTTCGCAATATTTTTTATAAAATGGTATATAATTTGGTGATTTATTTGTATTTTAAAATTCTTAAATTTCTTTTATTTTATTTTTATTCACTTAAATCTCTATATTATTCTAATAAAAATAAAATATAAAATAATCAATAATAAGTTAAAAATATTATTTAATATATTAAATATAATTTTTAAGAAAAAAAATTGGACAGCTGTTTATGAATTCTATAGTTAGGGAAGAGCTCGATGCCACTTTTTGCCATTCTTCAAAGCATGTAAGGGAAGTCTTATACCAAATTTTTTGTTTTTAAAAATATTACAATAACGGCATGAGAAAAAAAACTCTTAAAATAGTAGCAAAGCAAAAAAACTAAAACTAAGGGGAGATATGTCAGATTACTTGGAGGAGTAATGCTTTTCGTTGTTCCAATCTCACCTTCTGAAACTATTATTCTCTATCCAACCATTCATCGAATGTTGATTGGGAGGGACAAAGATTCATACCTCACACAATTGCAAAAGCTTTACTGTGGATGAAAACAAAAAAATGGCTCCCCTTATTTTTATTTGTCGTAAAACAAAATACGAAAGATAAGTGCACAATTTGCTATTATCAATCTAATATTCACAAACTAAGCTTCTTTTGAATAAAAAGATTTTTTTTTTCATATATGAGAACAATAATAAAAAGTACAAAGGTAAAATAAAAATATTATCTACAATTCAATTTTAATTGAAACCCTCGTATATTCGAGAAAATAAAATAAAAGTAAAAATTTACACTCCAGTCTAGAAGCAAAGAATGAAATCCATTCTCTAAACTGGAAGAAGACTTTCTTCGTTAACCTCCTAATGATAGTAAAAAACTGATAAAAACAATAGAGAAAATTCAAGAAAGTAAGAAGAGAGATAACACATTTTCTCTTTAAAAAATTAGAGAGAGACGAAAAGTAATTTTTTCTTGGTTGTTATGGTAGATAACTTTTTCTCTTTTTATTCTCTTTTTATAATCAATAACGTGCATGCAAGTTTTTGATTTAGCATATTTTAAATTTTTAAATTAAATTGTAAATAAATTATTACAAATTTTTTATCTTATATATTAATTAATATACTAAGTGATGTTGCTATAATTAGATTGATGACATGGCTATAATAGAACTAAGTTGCGATTGACTAGAACCTACAAGAGAAAAAATGTGAGACAGTGGTGCGTGCCTATGACAACCACTTTGACGCTCAAATTATTGTTTAGAAGAATAGAGAGAATGTGAAGGATTACTTAGAATTTGAGTAGTCTTAGAGATAGCATATCGTTGCTTCCGAGATCATTCTCCTTTTATACTGTGAGAGGATGGAGGTAAATATAGTATTTTCTGAAAATCCAGCGATGATGTGGTCAGCTACTCGATTAATGGACATTTTTAGCTAATTAGGTTGGTGATCCTGCAATCTCTGGTAAAATGGAAATGTGCCTGATAACAATAACTTTATGCCGAGACTCGGCCTATCCAGAGAGGGCGAACCTTGATGATACTCCGGATATTAAAGTGTCTGGGTCTTCTTCTCCTATAGTGAGACCGTATTTTTCACTTGTCAGATCCTTACCACGTGGCCCCTATCCTGTGGTGACAGCTCATAACTTACTTTGGACGGATGTTATGTAACATCAAAAGTTCTCCCCGCTAGTCTTTGTTTCTTCATATTCGAAGAGGATATCTCCTATCAAGGTCTAGGACACGTGGCCCTTCAAGATCGATTCCTTGCTACTTATGTCGCTTCTACCAAACCTTCTGCAATGTTTATTGTGTCACATTTAATGCCTACCGTCGAAATGACTTTTATAAGGGTCCATTGTCTTCTCTAAGCATTACTTTTGCATTTTTCTGCAACTTCTAGAGGAATTCACACTTGTGACTCCCTTTCCATTAAAGTCCTTACCTAATTTTCGATAACTTTTCATCTTTTTGGTATGGATAGGAACATCTCTTCCTTCCCTAGCGGGGTTTCCAGCTCCTTCTCTAATGGCTCCATCCGAATGCCAGCCCCCATTTCTCTTGCGAGAGACCTTCGAGAATGAAGGTGCCTCCTTTAGTGACATCCCGTCCGTCTTTTCAGATCGCGACGTGGATCATTTGTATGACACCTACCATATTCCTTGAGATTCTTTCCAAATCTTTGCTCCTTCTCTCCGCGTCCATGCTAATGACTTCATTCCTACTGGTGACACCATCATGGTTTTCGAGGAGCAATTAAGAGCAGGTCTTCGTTTCCCTTTAGACTCCTTTTTTATGGAGGTCCTTCGGTTTCACAAGCTTTCTATTGCTCAGCTTCATCCTAACAGCGGTAGAATCTTGGTAGCCTTTTGATTTGTGTGTTTTAACAATCACATTGAACCTAGCTTAGCGCTTTTCTACCATCTATACCAACTTGGTACTCATAAGAACGAGGAGTTATGGTATTTCAGCAGTCGAAAGTACTTGAATATTTTTTACTAATACCTTTTTCTTTGAAACGGTGGAAAAATAAATTTTTTATCCTCCGTCATCGTACTCTGGGGGGATTTTGGACGCCTTCAGACTAGCTGGCACTACTGGGTGGAGTTGAAAAAAGATGGGGTCTGCTCAAGGAGAGAGGAGGGCGAGGCTTTGGCTTCCCTTATGGCGATGGCTAAAGCCTTAAGGAAGATTAATATTACTCATGCGGTGAGGAATGTCGGCTTGTCCTAGCAGAGCACATGCCAACAAGCCAGGCCAACGCTCGTCACCTGCTCAGCCTTTCCAAAAGCATACCCCTTCCTCAAGATCAGGGTACTTCCCTTTTCATCCTTTTTATTTTTTGAACTGACTATCTTACTTATTTTTTCATTTGTCAACAGATATGGCAGGGTCAAGCAGATTCATCGAGGCAGTACGTGCTGCTCGAAAGGGCAGAGCTGTTGCCGCTAGAGTTATCAATCCTCCTGCTAAGCGTGCTCGCCCTTCGAAGGATGTGATTGTACTCCCCCCTCCTCCTTCCCAACCTACAGCCGAGGAACTGGCACCCCCTTAACCTAAGACTTTAGTCCTAAGCGCCTCTGCTTCTGCCTCAGACCCTATGCTTCCTACTGATGCCTTGTCTTCTTCCACTCCTATGAATGCTGGGGTCAAGTCTTCCTGGCCTATGGGCATTCAACATTTGGCCTTGGCACTAAATAGGGCACCTTCTCTCCTTGATGACCTTTCTCTAGGTCTTCTACTAATCAAAAGTGCCTTGAGGCCCAAAGATCGCTGTCACTTAAATGAGATCGAGACGGACGAGCTATTTATAAATGCTATTCATTCTGCGCTGGAGGGTGCCCTTTGCGCCTATGTGGTCAAGGAGCGTTTTAGAAACTTGAGATGGGAATTTGGTGCAAATGAGACACACAGGGAGCTTTTAGCCGAAGAATGTTCAATCTTGAAGGCCTGAATGGCCGAAGTTGAGGGTACGATGAAGGAAACCTTAGAATCTATGGACAAGCTTCAGGCTGACCTTGACGCGGCCCTAGCCTCTAAGTTAGGCCTTGAGAATCGGGCTAAATTTATTGAGGATTAAGTGGCCTTATTGCAACGCCAGGTTTTGGAGTTGCAAGCTTAAGCTGATGAGGCTCGGGCTATCTCCACCAGGATAGTCAAGCTAGAAGCGAAACTCCAGGAGACAGTGGCCGAGAACGGGAAGATGTTTGTTCAAGGCCAAGATTCCATGAAGAAGGAGCTGATGAAGCGTTTTTCTTCTGAGGATTTTTTCTGGATAGATGACATCCTCCCTGAGAAAGAGAATGAGGTAAGGGAGGGGGGCATGCTAAAGATACTCCCTTTGAGGATGAACATAATGGAGATGTACCCTCTGACTAGGTTTCTCCTCTAATGAATGTCGAGAATGTCAATATAATGGTGTTTCTATTGTCTGCACATAGTGTTACTTATTTTATAGGAAAAAGATTTGCTCATGTGGCTACCATTTATTTATGACGCTTGATTGCTAACCCGCCTTGGTGCCATAAGATAAGAAACTTAGTGAATTTCTAGACTGGAGTTATCACCCTAAACATAAGGTTTGGAGGATGTTCGCTTTGTGGTTATAGTTCGAGGCCTGGAGAAAATCGCCTTATGGCTTTGATTCCTAAGACCAACGTCTGAGTGGTCTGGCGGGAGCTGCCTTATGACCTGACCTGGCTAAGATTTGCCTTGTGGCCTTGATTTATGGGACCACCGAGTGGTCTGGAGGTAATCACCTTGTGACCTGATTTGGCTAAGATTCATCTTGTGGCCTTGATTCATGGGACCAATACCCGAGTGGACTGGCGGTAATCATCTCATGACCTACCTTGGCTAAGATTTGCCTTGTGGCCTTGATTCATAGAACCAATGCCCGAGTGGTCTAGCGGTAATCACCTTGTGACCGAGCCTGGCTAAGATTTGCCTTGTGACCTTGATTCATGGAACCAACGCCTAAATGGTCTAGTTGTAATACCCGACTAAACTCCGGCGTCAGAATTCCCACTTTCCGACGGAATCTCCGTCGGAATCCAGAATCTCGAAGCCGGAATCTTTACAAGGGTAAAATGAGGTTTTCATAAAATGAATTTTGGTTTTATTGTTTGGAATTTTATTCAGGAAATAAAAGAGTTTTAGAGGAATCCCTAGGTTCGGCCGCCGAAGGTGGTTCCTCCAGTCGCCTATAAGAGGCCTTCCACCCGAAAATGAGAGAGCTTCCTCTCCATTTTCGGGCAGAGGTAAGTTCATGCCTTTCCTTTGATGTTCTTGCCGAAATTCTTTCAAATCACTTAGAAAATTCATGAGTTTTCCTTTGTTTTTGAAGATTTGAGTTTGAATCTAAAGTTTTAAACCTTGGAGACTTCTAGAGATTAATTCCCCTCACCCCCAAGTTTGGGTTGCTGTCACCTTTGTGTCTCCAAGAGGTAAGTTTAAATCTTTGCTTTTCTTCTGTTTTCTAGAAGTTTCAGCAAGTTTTTAAGGGGTTAAGGGTTATTGATGCATGCAAATTGTTAAACCTGAAGTTTTAGGGCTTGGGTTAGGATTGATGATGAATGTTTCCTTTAGTGTTGTATGATGGGGATTAGACAAGTCTTAGATGCCCCTTATGCGTGTTGAGTATGTATGGTTGTTTTTTTTAGCTGGGTGGGTGAGAAACGAAGCTTTTGGTGGCTGTGTGCATAGAGCAAAATCGGATTCTGCCTTGCTGGAGAACCCAGGTTCGGCCGCTGAACCTGCAGGTAGAGGCAGCCTTTTGGCCGCCTAAACTACCCCCGAAAGTATGGACTTTCGGATCTGTGAAGGGGTTTAGGCTGCCGAACCTGCCCCCGAAAGTTGTTGACTTTCGGATCTGTGAAGCGTTTAGGCTGCCGAACCTGCCCCCGAAAGTCACTGACTTTCGGATCTGTGAGGGACCTTCGACCGCCGAATCTGCCACTGAAAGTCCCCTGCCCAGCCGTCCCCTGTTTGCTTTATATGCATGTTTTGGTATGTTTTAGGAGGTTCTTGGGGAGTTGTTTAGAGTCTTGTAAAGGTTATGTTTGGTCCCTCATTTGAGTCCATCTGTGTAAGATCGGACCTGGGAGACCATAGAGGCCTGCAGTGAGATAACTGCGTCAGTGTTAGGCAAGCGTCAGCCAAAGGTGAGTAGAACTGAATTGATTTATTACTTTAAAGGAATCAAACTTTTTAAGCATGCTCATGCATCACGAATGCCATGTTTATGTACTAGGTTGTTTGCATTAGAATTCACGAATATGATGTATTGCATAATTTACTGTTGTTGTGGATGGATGTTGGATGACCCACTAGCCCTCGAGTATGATATGTTATGACGGATATGAAAAGACCAAGGCTTGCCCATTTTACGCCCCTGGCACTATGTAAGAGAAAGACCAGGGTTGCCCATTCTACGCCTCTGGCATTATGGATATTATGTTATGTTTAAGAGAAAGTCTTGAGGAGCTCCCGTCGAGGGCCAAGCACTATTGGAATTTGTAGAGGGTTACTGGTGACAAGTCCATCTTGATGTGAATTGTTTGTGTTGTAACGCATTTCATTCGATCATATGTTTATTAAACTATTTTTATGTTCTGCTCACTAGGCTCTTATAGCTTATTCATTTCCCCTAACCCCAGGTTTGCAGGGTCAGAGTTAACTTGGGAAAGTCGGCTGAGTTGATGGTATAGTCCTGTGTAATGGTATAGATGTGGACATGTATTATTTTATGGTTTTAGTATTGTGCTTTGCCCTAGTGTTTGACCGTGTAATCCCTGTTTACATGATCCTTATGTAAAATTTTTAATTATAAGTTATATTTGAACTAAGCTCGAGGCATGTGATGTTTACTATACTGGAGCATTTGATGAGGGCTCTAGTATGGGTTTATGTTTCAATTTGATACATGCACAGGTCGAGCTTTGGTTTATGAAATGTTTAAGTTTTTGTTATATCGTGTGATCATGTATGGGATTCTATCAGGTACACAGGATGTATAGTAAGCTTGCTACGGGCTCCGGCGACCTTAAGACGATCTGAATCCTAGAGCCGGTAGCGGTCTGATTCCCGGATCGTTACACTAGTGGTAATTGCCTTGTGATCTGGCTTGGCTAAGATTTGCATTATGGCCTTGATTCATTGAACCAACGCTCGAGTGGTCTAGCAGTAATCACCTCGCGACCTAATAACACATCATGTGAAAATACTTTGTTAACTTTATTATTAAAAGAATATCCTTCATTTACATACGAGGAGAAAACTAAATTGCTTGTCAGAATGTGAACAATACCGTAATAGATTCTTCGGGTGGACGATCCTTATGGGCAAAAGTTTTCCCCAAACATATAAAGTTCCTCATCTTTCTAAGTTTGTAGTCTTGTCTATACCTCATTGGGTCCTTTTGTTATCACACATATGACTCCCACGGGTTCTCTATTAAGAGTTGTCTTAGGGATTTCCTCAAACTCAGACTTTTGCCTTTTTTTTCCTTTTCTCGTGAATTTTCGGCGGGTGTCATCCCTTATGAGCCTCTTGATCTCATCCTTTAATTGTCAATATTCTTCTGTTGTGTGGCCATGACCTTCGTGGAAGTGACAATATTTGGTCATGTTCCGTTTGTCCGTCTTCTCGGGATTAAGTTTGGGCGGCCACCTGATTTCTTTATTGTTCTTCCTGATCCACATTAAGATACGAGTTCGTGAGTCATTTAGCGAGATGTAATTCTTATACTTATTTTGTTCGTCCTTCTTTTATGAGATGGGGTAGCTCCTGTGATCTCTTTCATGGGCTCGTCTCTCAGACTTTAAGCTTAACTTTTGACTCGCTTTCTTATCTTCCTTTAGTGTCTGGATCTCATCGTTCAATCTGATATACTTATGGGCTCTATCTATCATTTGTTGGTATGTTGCTGCTAGATTTTTTATTAAGGAATCCATAAACTTGACATTACGGGTCCCCTTCTTCAACGCCTCACATGCTATTTTATGATTCAAGTTTTCCACCTGTATGGCTTCAGTATTGAAACGGGAAATAAAACTTCTTAAAGACTCGCCCTCTTCCTAGCGGATCTTTCGCAAGTCCGAAGAAAACTTTTTTGGAGGTATACAAGCGATAAATCTAGATTTGAATATTGTAACAAACTGTGTAAAGTTTTGGATTAAATCTAGGTTTAGATGTTGATGTCACTTATGAGCCAAACTCGTGAGTGTCGACGGAAACACTCAGCATAATACAAAATCATTTACATCTTGAAATTGCATGGTCATCCTGAAAATGGCTAGATAGCTTCGGGAGTTCGTCGTCCTGTCATACTTATCCAAATAAGACAACTTGAACTTAGCGGGAAAAGTTTCTGTCAGTATTTCTTCCAAAATAGGCGAAACTAAAATTCTCTTCCTATTCTCTTTGATATCTTTGTATAATCCATACTAACTTCCAATCCATTCCTTTTGGAATCTCATTCGATTCATCTTCATATTTAGACTTACCTTTAGCTGCTTTCGTCTGGATCTTGGAGTGTTTATGGAAGTCTCATCTCTTCTTTCGGAGTCCATCTTAGATGTCTCTTCCCGGATCTTATACTGTCCGAGAGTAACTTGCAATATTTGGATATAGCATATACGTTTTTTGAGTTTCTTTATAGCAATGCTAAGCAAACCAATATTACTCTTAAGATATGCAAAACTAATAAAAATTTATCATTTCAATGTTAAATTTTTCTAATTAATCAAGATTGTGGTTACTGCAGTGAGAAAGGAATATTTTCCTTCTCATAATTTAACATGAATTATATTTACCCGACATCATAAGTTAAGTTATGATGTCTGTTCCATAAATATAGAAATATTTTTATTTTTTTCTCATCTTAAATTATAAACAATTTTTTAAATGATAATTTATTTATTAGCTTTAATTTATTCTTATTTAATATATATTAAAAATAAAATTTATTATTATCAAAAAATAATTTCATGTTTTATTAATTCATATAAAAATAGAATATGATTGTCTTTATGGAAGGAAGAGAATATTTAATACTATAAATAATATAAATATGTAAAGCTAATTTTATCAATCAATATATAAAAATATATGAAATCAAACAATGATGAGATTAGCAATTTGTGCACAAATATTATATAAATTTAAATTTATGAAAATAAATATCTATATTGAGATTTAAGAAGAAATAATGAGATTGTCAATTTTATTTTTATGTTATTTAACTATTTATAATTTATTTTAAAATTTAAAAATAATAATTATTTTATTATTTAAATAATTTCTTAAAATAATTTTAGATATTCATCATTTAAAATTAATGTATATTTAAATTTCTTATTTATGAGTTTAATTAATTTTTTTGATAATTATGTAGGATAATTATTAAATATTAATAATTTTAGTAATATTTAAATTAATTTTTTAGATAAGATTATTAAAATAATAAGTTTAAATATTAATTAAAAATATTAAATTAATTATCATATAACATATTATTATATTTACATTTAAATATTAAATAATTATGAAAAATAATATATTTACAATTGCTTTGAAATTTTAAAATGATAACTGTTTTGTTATTTAAATAATTCCTTAAAATTGTTTTATATATTTATCATTTAAAATTAATGTATGTTTAAAGTTTTTATTTATGAGTTTAATTAATTTTATTTGATAATTACGTAGGATAATTATTAAAAATTAATAATTTTAGTAATATTTAAATTAATTTTTTTAGATAAGATTATTAAAATAATAAGTTTAAATATTAATTTAACATATTAAAATAATAATCATATACCGTTGAATTAGATTTAAATTTAAATATTAAATAATTATAAAAAATAATATAAAATAAAATTTTATTAATATTAAATTATTCGATAATAAATGAATATTCTAATTATTAATAATTGTATCAAAAATTGAAATTAAATATTAATTAATTATAAAAAATATATAAAATAATAGTTTTGATAATATAAAATTATTAGATAATGTGTTCATCGTTTAATTATGACAATTATATTTTATTTTTCAATTAAAAATAATTTTTATTATCAAAATTAACTTAAAATTAGTAAATAAACATGTAAATTTTAGGATATACATGAAAAGTTTAATATTAAAAAATATAGGATAATAAATAATAACATAATTTGGATAATGATAAATTAATTTTTAATTAATAATATTAAAATAATATAATAATATTAAATTATTAGATAGTAAGTTTAAATTTATAAAATTAAAATTATAAGTTAATAATTAAACTGATTATAATAATTTTAATATAAAAGAAAAATCTAACAATTTTAATATAATCTAAAAACTTCTTTATATAATTATAAAAGATTAATAATTTTAATTATATAAAATTATCATATAATAAATTGTTGCTTTAATTATTTATAATTATATTTAAATTTTAAAATGTTATTATCTCAATTTATTTAAATTAATTAAATAAATATGCAAATTATGATATATATATATATATATATATATATATATATATATATATATATATATATATATATATATCAAAATTTTGATATAAAATTATCCAAACAAGACATTTAATTATTGATAAATTATTTTATATAAAAAATATAATAAATATAGATATATGAAATCTATTTAATATTATTTAATTTAATATAGATATATGAAATCTTTTTATATTATTTACCACTTCTATTTAATATTTTATTTAATTTAATATAAAAAAATAAAAAATAAAAATTAAATCTATTTAATATCCTATTTAATTTAATATAGAAAGGATAAAAAATAAATATTAAAAATAAATATTAAATCTATTTAATATCCTATTTAATTTGATATATAATATTTAATTATAAATTTAAAAAATTATTCAATTATTTATAATAATTATATATTTTTTTTCAGGATATTAAATGTTATTTTAAGGAATATTATCAACTATCCTGAATAAAAATAATTATTAATATAAATCTTAAAAAAATATGACAAAAAAATTTATTATAATGATAATGATAAAATAAAATACTACCATTATAACCTTTTAAATATTGAACGAAAAGTATTATTATAATTTTTTTTCTTTAATTTTAATTATATAAAATGAACTATTTTACTAAAAATTTTAAAAATTACTTTCACAATTTTATAATAAAATATTAATTTAATATTTATTTTTTAAAAATATCCTACAATAAAACATTTTTCATATAATAAATAGTAACCAGTAAATTAAACCTTATTATCAACAAATTGACCTATTAATGAATAAAGTTTTCCAACAAAGCAAAATTTTAAAAATAAAAATATATAAAAAATAAATGATATAATACGGTTATCTTTAAATTTATTTATTATTTAAAAATATAAATAAAAATATTACTCTTAATAAATTAATTTAACAAAAAAATGTTTTATTAAAAGCGATATATTAATATATAATTTCAAATTCAATAAAATAAAAATAAGATAATTTCAAGTTCAGTAAAATAAAAATAACATTAAAAATTAGTGATAATTATATAATATCATAAAAATATTATATAAATATATTAAAATTTTTTAAAATAATATATAAATAATAATTACACTAGTGAGAAAGAAGAAAGACTGCCTCTTATTGTGTTTTGCTTTATATCAAACTCATTTTTTATTTTTATTGTTAGTGTTGAAATACGTAGAGTGGATCCGTGGCGCAATGGTAGCGCGTCTGACTCCAGATCAGAAGGTTGCGTGTTCGATTCACGTCGGGTTCAAATCCCTTTTTTTCTGCAACTTTTGACTGCTTCTTTTCTGTTTTACAAATAAGCACCCAAAGCTTACCTTATTTATGTCCAATCCCCTGTTCTTTGTATTCTTTTTTGCTGAAGTACTTTCATAATCTAGTTGTTGCTGTTTTACAATAAGCACCTGAATCTTACTTTATTTATGTCTAACCACCCTATTCCTTGGGTTCTTTTTTCAAACTACTCTTGTTGTTGCTGTTTTACAAATAGGCCCCTGAATCTTACATTATTTATGTCCAACCTACTAATCTTTATATTCTTTTACAAATATTATTATTATAAATTATTAATTTTTTAATATACAAATAAATTACAACCGTAAATTATCTCAACAAAAATAATAGCAATTAATCTAAATATTTTTGAGGCATCTGATTTTCGTGAAGAGTAAGTCGTTAATTTTTATAATAACTCTATATCTTATATATTTTATTGATAAAATTATTTCTAATAATATTTCTTTAATAGTTATAATTGTAATAAAATTATAAAAATCTATAGTTTTTTATCAAATTCAAGAAAATTTATTGAAGTACCAAAAGTTCAATTAAAAAAAAAATAATTGATATGATATTTCACATAAGTATTTTATAAAATATTTAATTATTTGATATATAATATTTAATTATAAATTTAAGAAATTATTCAATTATTTATAATAATTTTATATTTATTATAATGATGATGATAAAGCAAAGATACTACCTTTGTAACCTTTTAAATACTGAACATTTAAATATTGAACATAGTGAAAAGCAACGACGGATCCAAACAGAGCCAAGGGGTCATGGGTCCTCTTGAACTTTTTGAAAATTTAATAGGGTATTTATGTAATTTTTATTCATTAAAAGAAAATTATCATTCAATCCCTAAACTTTTAAAATGATTTATTATTTTATTTTATTTAAAAATTATTCAATTAAAATATTTTTATATATTATAAAATAAATTTGTAGATTTTTATAATTTTATTAATATGTCTTGAAAATATTTATATCATTTAGTTCATATAATTTTAATTTTATGCATCATTTAGTATCTATACATTTAAATATTTATATTATTTATTTTTTAATTAAAAGTAAAATAAATTGACTAACGGTTATTTTAATAAATGAACTAAACGATTTGATTTCATAAAATATATAAATATTTTAATTGAGTAATTTTTATAAAGATAAAAAATAATAAAATTTCTAAAAATTAAGAAATCTAATAATAATTCTCTTATAAATAAAATCCCATATCAAAACAATTTTAAAATAGTTATTCTAATCTATGTTTCTTTTCTTATTTAATTTTTTTCATTTTAAAAAATCTACGTTTAATCTTTGAAATTTTAACTTCACTACTTAATTTTATTTTATTTTTAAAATATTTATAAAATAAGTTATTAACTGATTATTTTTATTTAACATTTGAAATTATAAAAATTATGATAAGTAAATACAATAAAAAATATTAAATTAACCAAACATATTATTAATTGTTTTTTAAATTTGCTAAATGTATTTTAATTTTTTATAAATTGATAAAATTAAACGGTAATAATTTTATTATTTTGTGAAAATTTAAAGCATAATTAACCTTATCGTTTAATGTAAATAAAAAATAATTTTAATAGTTCACAATTATATTTTAAATTTAAAAAATTTTAAATATAAATTAAAATATTAAAATCATATAGTATTTTTTAACAGATAATAATTTAAATAACTCATATTAAAAAATTTTAAAAATTTATATTTAATATTTAATAGTAAGTAAATTAATTTAATTTATAAAATTTTATACATGTCATATTTTTTTATTTCTCTACCTAAAATTAAATTTTATCTTAAAAATTTTATACATGTAAATAAATATTTTTATGAATTAAATGAAATTAAAGTTATCAATGAAAAAATAAAATTGACACTTAACTTAAATTTCTGCATTCGTGACTGTTAAAAAATATTGTTAAATAAATCCTTCTATTAAAAATTTTAAAAATTACTTTCACAATTTTATAATAAAATATTAATTTATTATTTATTTTTAAAAAAATTATATAATAGCACATTCTCATATAATAAAGAAGAGTAAATTAAATCTTATTATAAATGAATTCACCTATTAATGAATAAAATTCTCCAACAAAGTAAAATTTTAAAACGTATATAACAATTAAATTTATTTAATATTTAAAAATATTACTCTTAACAAATTAATTTAACAAAAAAAATATTTTATTAAATACAATAAATTAATATATAATTTTAAATTTAACAAAATAAAAATAATATTAAAAATTAATGACAATTATATAATATCATAAAAATATTATATAAATATATTAAAATTTTTCAAAATAATATATATAAATAATAATTATAGTTGAGATAATGTGTAATAGTATTCGATTTAAATAAAAAAAATCGATTGAATTAAATAAATTTAAAAATTTAGTTTAATTTATTATTTATTTCGATTTAGTTCGATTTTTAATTTTAAAAATTTCAGTTCGGTTTAATTTTGGTAAAAAAATTTAAAAAGTCAAATCGAACCAATTAGTGATAATAATATATTATTTTCAATAATATAAAGAGATTAGATTATATTAAAATTAAAATATTTTAATTAAATTTTAAAATATTAAAAATAAAGAATAAAAAGTTAAAAATTTATTAAAAATAGAAACTAATTAAATCGAATCGAATTAAACCAGTTCAGTTCAATTTGATTTCTAATCAAAATCAATTTGATTTTTAAAAATACTCAAAATTTTAATTTTGAATTTAGTTCAATTTAATTTTAAATCAAAGTAAATTTTCCTCTAAAAATAGGTGGGGTCCCGAATTTGAATCTCTTTATTTATCTAATGTTCATCTACCTCTTATTGTGCAGTTTATATCATACTAGGCTTTTGCACATATTTTGGTTTCGAATTGATTTGAAACACACAAAGTGGATCCGTGGCGCAATGGTAGCGCGTCTGACTCCAGATCAGAAGGTTGCGTGTTCGATTCACGTCGGGTTCAAATCCCTTCTTTTGCAACTTTTGTGACTGCTTCTTTTCTGTTTTACAAATAAGCACCCAAAGCTTACCTTATTTATGTCCAATCCCCTGTTCTTTGTATTCTTTTTTTCTGAAGTACTCTTATAATCTAGTTGTTGCTGTTTTACAATAAGCACCTGAATCTTACCTTATTTATGTCTAAACCCCCTATTCCTTAGGTTCTTTTTTCAAACTACTCTTGTTGTTGCTGTTTTACAAATAGGCCCCTGTTCTTTGTATGCTTTTTTTTTTTTTTTTCCGAAGTACTCTTATGATAAAGGTCACATCCTAAAAAATCTTATAAAATATAAAAACTTTTCGATTATAGTATTATCAAATGCTAGTGCTAAGGTAATATTAATATTAAGTTATGTGATATATTATACAAATACTTATTTTATTTTAAAAAATAAATATTATTATTATAAATTATTAATTTTTTTAATATACAGGTAAATTATAATCGCAAATTATCTTAATAAGCATATTGTTCTAAATATTTTTGAGACAAATGAATTTCATGAAGATTAAGTTAATTTTTATAATAATTATGTATCTTATGTATATTATTTCTAATATTATTTCTTTTATAGTTATAATTATAATAAAATTGCACTTATAGACGAAATTTGGTGGTAAGTTCATTTGAGTAAATCTGAGAGATTTCAGATTCTACTCTCATAAATATGAGAGATTTCAGATTCTACTCTCAAAATTTCAATTCTATTTTAAAAAAAATTGTAAAATTCAATTAAAAAATATAGTTGGTATGAAAGTAAGTATTTCATAAAATATTTAATTATTTGATATATAATATTTAATTATAAATTTAGGAAATTATTCAATTATTTATAATAATTTTATATTTATTTTTCATTATACTAAATGTTATTTTAAGGGAACAATATCAACCGTCTTGAATAAAAAAATCATTAATATAAATCTTGCTAGAAATTTGGCAAAAAAAATTATTATAACGGCAATGATAAAGTAAAATACTACCATTGTAACTTTTTAAATGCTGAACATATTGAAAAATATTGTTAAATAAACCTTTTACTAAAATTTTAAAAATTACTCACAATTTTATAATAAAATATTAATTTAATATTTATTTTTAAAAAATATTATATAATAGCACATTCTCATATAATAAACAGTAATCAATAATTTAAATTTTATTATAAATGAATTGACCTATTAATAAATAATTTTTTTTAAAAAATAAAATTTTAAAACATATGTAACAATATGTTTATTTTTAAATTTATTTATTATTTAAAAATATAAATAAAATATTACTCTTAATAAATTAACTTAATAAAAAATATTTTATTAAACATGATAAATTAATATATAATTTCAAATTCAACAAAATAAAAATAATATTAAAAATTAGTAACAATTATATAATATTATAAAAATATTATATAAATATATTAAAATTTTTTAAAATAATATATATAAATAATAATTACGAGTTAAGATAGCGTATAATATGCACTCACATATTTAGTCTAATAATTAATATATTTAAATAAATTTAAAAAATTTTATATTTTACTCTAAAATTTTTAAATTGACAATTCGAAAAAAAAAAAAAAAGCGGATGCGATTTATTTATCTAATGTTTATCTCATCTTATATCATACTCATATTTTATATTTTCAGTATAAATAGTTTACTATGTTCCCTGGGGATCCGTGGCGCAATGGTAGCGCGTCTGACTCCAGATCAGAAGGTTGCGTGTTCGATTCACGTCGGGTTCAAATCCCTTTTTTTCTGCAACTTTTGACTGCTTCTTTTCTGTTTTACAAATAAGCACCCAAAGCTTACCTTATTTATGTCCAATCCCCTGTTCTTTGTATTCTTTTTTGCTGAAGTACTTTCATAATCTAGTTGTTGCTGTTTTACAATAAGCACCTGAATCTTACTTTATTTATGTCTAACCACCCTATTCCTTGGGTTCTTTTTTCAAACTACTCTTGTTGTTGCTGTTTTACAAATAGGCCCCTGAATCTTACATTATTTATGTCCAACCTACTAATCTTTATATTCTTTTACAAATATTATTATTATAAATTATTAATTTTTTAATATACAAATAAATTACAACCGTAAATTATCTCAACAAAAATAATAGCAATTAATCTAAATATTTTTGAGGCATCTGATTTTCGTGAAGAGTAAGTCGTTAATTTTTATAATAACTCTATATCTTATATATTTTATTGATAAAATTATTTCTAATAATATTTCTTTAATAGTTATAATTGTAATAAAATTATAAAAATCTATAGTTTTTTATCAAATTCAAGAAAATTTATTGAAGTACCAAAAGTTCAATTAAAAAAAAAATAATTGATATGATATTTCACATAAGTATTTTATAAAATATTTAATTATTTGATATATAATATTTAATTATAAATTTAAGAAATTATTCAATTATTTATAATAATTTTATATTTATTATAATGATGATGATAAAGCAAAGATACTACCTTTGTAACCTTTTAAATACTGAACATTTAAATATTGAACATAGTGAAAAGCAACGACGGATCCAAACAGAGCCAAGGGGTCATGGGTCCTCTTGAACTTTTTGAAAATTTAATAGGGTATTTATGTAATTTTTATTCATTAAAAGAAAATTATCATTCAATCCCTAAACTTTTAAAATGATTTATTATTTTATTTTATTTAAAAATTATTCAATTAAAATATTTTTATATATTATAAAATAAATTTGTAGATTTTTATAATTTTATTAATATGTCTTGAAAATATTTATATCATTTAGTTCATATAATTTTAATTTTATGCATCATTTAGTATCTATACATTTAAATATTTATATTATTTATTTTTTAATTAAAAGTAAAATAAATTGACTAACGGTTATTTTAATAAATGAACTAAACGATTTGATTTCATAAAATATATAAATATTTTAATTGAGTAATTTTTATAAAGATAAAAAATAATAAAATTTCTAAAAATTAAGAAATCTAATAATAATTCTCTTATAAATAAAATCCCATATCAAAACAATTTTAAAATAGTTATTCTAATCTATGTTTCTTTTCTTATTTAATTTTTTTCATTTTAAAAAATCTACGTTTAATCTTTGAAATTTTAACTTCACTACTTAATTTTATTTTATTTTTAAAATATTTATAAAATAAGTTATTAACTGATTATTTTTATTTAACATTTGAAATTATAAAAATTATGATAAGTAAATACAATAAAAAATATTAAATTAACCAAACATATTATTAATTGTTTTTTAAATTTGCTAAATGTATTTTAATTTTTTATAAATTGATAAAATTAAACGGTAATAATTTTATTATTTTGTGAAAATTTAAAGCATAATTAACCTTATCGTTTAATGTAAATAAAAAATAATTTTAATAGTTCACAATTATATTTTAAATTTAAAAAATTTTAAATATAAATTAAAATATTAAAATCATATAGTATTTTTTAACAGATAATAATTTAAATAACTCATATTAAAAAATTTTAAAAATTTATATTTAATATTTAATAGTAAGTAAATTAATTTAATTTATAAAATTTTATACATGTCATATTTTTTTATTTCTCTACCTAAAATTAAATTTTATCTTAAAAATTTTATACATGTAAATAAATATTTTTATGAATTAAATGAAATTAAAGTTATCAATGAAAAAATAAAATTGACACTTAACTTAAATTTCTGCATTCGTGACTGTTAAAAAATATTGTTAAATAAATCCTTCTATTAAAAATTTTAAAAATTACTTTCACAATTTTATAATAAAATATTAATTTATTATTTATTTTTAAAAAAATTATATAATAGCACATTCTCATATAATAAAGAAGAGTAAATTAAATCTTATTATAAATGAATTCACCTATTAATGAATAAAATTCTCCAACAAAGTAAAATTTTAAAACGTATATAACAATTAAATTTATTTAATATTTAAAAATATTACTCTTAACAAATTAATTTAACAAAAAAAATATTTTATTAAATACAATAAATTAATATATAATTTTAAATTTAACAAAATAAAAATAATATTAAAAATTAATGACAATTATATAATATCATAAAAATATTATATAAATATATTAAAATTTTTCAAAATAATATATATAAATAATAATTATAGTTGAGATAATGTGTAATAGTATTCGATTTAAATAAAAAAAATCGATTGAATTAAATAAATTTAAAAATTTAGTTTAATTTATTATTTATTTCGATTTAGTTCGATTTTTAATTTTAAAAATTTCAGTTCGGTTTAATTTTGGTAAAAAAATTTAAAAAGTCAAATCGAACCAATTAGTGATAATAATATATTATTTTCAATAATATAAAGAGATTAGATTATATTAAAATTAAAATATTTTAATTAAATTTTAAAATATTAAAAATAAAGAATAAAAAGTTAAAAATTTATTAAAAATAGAAACTAATTAAATCGAATCGAATTAAACCAGTTCAGTTCAATTTGATTTCTAATCAAAATCAATTTGATTTTTAAAAATACTCAAAATTTTAATTTTGAATTTAGTTCAATTTAATTTTAAATCAAAGTAAATTTTCCTCTAAAAATAGGTGGGGTCCCGAATTTGAATCTCTTTATTTATCTAATGTTCATCTACCTCTTATTGTGCAGTTTATATCATACTAGGCTTTTGCACATATTTTGGTTTCGAATTGATTTGAAACACACAAAGTGGATCCGTGGCGCAATGGTAGCGCGTCTGACTCCAGATCAGAAGGTTGCGTGTTCGATTCACGTCGGGTTCAAATCCCTTCTTTTGCAACTTTTGTGACTGCTTCTTTTCTGTTTTACAAATAAGCACCCAAAGCTTACCTTATTTATGTCCAATCCCCTGTTCTTTGTATTCTTTTTTTCTGAAGTACTCTTATAATCTAGTTGTTGCTGTTTTACAATAAGCACCTGAATCTTACCTTATTTATGTCTAAACCCCCTATTCCTTAGGTTCTTTTTTCAAACTACTCTTGTTGTTGCTGTTTTACAAATAGGCCCCTGTTCTTTGTATGCTTTTTTTTTTTTTTTCCGAAGTACTCTTATGATAAAGGTCACATCCTAAAAAATCTTATAAAATATAAAAACTTTTCGATTATAGTATTATCAAATGCTAGTGCTAAGGTAATATTAATATTAAGTTATGTGATATATTATACAAATACTTATTTTATTTTAAAAAATAAATATTATTATTATAAATTATTAATTTTTTTAATATACAGGTAAATTATAATCGCAAATTATCTTAATAAGCATATTGTTCTAAATATTTTTGAGACAAATGAATTTCATGAAGATTAAGTTAATTTTTATAATAATTATGTATCTTATGTATATTATTTCTAATATTATTTCTTTTATAGTTATAATTATAATAAAATTGCACTTATAGACGAAATTTGGTGGTAAGTTCATTTGAGTAAATCTGAGAGATTTCAGATTCTACTCTCATAAATATGAGAGATTTCAGATTCTACTCTCAAAATTTCAATTCTATTTTAAAAAAAATTGTAAAATTCAATTAAAAAATATAGTTGGTATGAAAGTAAGTATTTCATAAAATATTTAATTATTTGATATATAATATTTAATTATAAATTTAGGAAATTATTCAATTATTTATAATAATTTTATATTTATTTTTCATTATACTAAATGTTATTTTAAGGGAACAATATCAACCGTCTTGAATAAAAAAATCATTAATATAAATCTTGCTAGAAATTTGGCAAAAAAAATTATTATAACGGCAATGATAAAGTAAAATACTACCATTGTAACTTTTTAAATGCTGAACATATTGAAAAATATTGTTAAATAAACCTTTTACTAAAATTTTAAAAATTACTCACAATTTTATAATAAAATATTAATTTAATATTTATTTTTAAAAAATATTATATAATAGCACATTCTCATATAATAAACAGTAATCAATAATTTAAATTTTATTATAAATGAATTGACCTATTAATAAATAATTTTTTTTAAAAAATAAAATTTTAAAACATATGTAACAATATGTTTATTTTTAAATTTATTTATTATTTAAAAATATAAATAAAATATTACTCTTAATAAATTAACTTAATAAAAAAATATTTTATTAAACATGATAAATTAATATATAATTTCAAATTCAACAAAATAAAAATAATATTAAAAATTAGTAACAATTATATAATATTATAAAAATATTATATAAATATATTAAAATTTTTTAAAATAATATATATAAATAATAATTACGAGTTAAGATAGCGTATAATATGCACTCACATATTTAGTCTAATAATTAATATATTTAAATAAATTTAAAAAATTTTATATTTTACTCTAAAATTTTTAAATTGACAATTCGAAAAAAAAAAAAGAAAGCGGATGCGATTTATTTATCTAATGTTTATCTCATCTTATATCATACTCATATTTTATATTTTCAGTATAAATAGTTTACTATGTTCCCTGGGGATCCGTGGCGCAATGGTAGCGCGTCTGACTCCAGATCAGAAGGTTGCGTGTTCGATTCACGTCGGGTTCAAATCCCTTTTTTTGCAACTTTTGACTGCTTCTTTTCTGTTTTACAAAAAAGCACCCAAAGCTTACCTTATTTATGTCCAATCCCCTGTTCTTTGTATTCTTTTTTTCTGAAGTACTCTCATAATCTAGTTGTTGCTGTTTTACAATGAGCACCTGAATCTTACCTTATTTATGTCTAACCCTCATATTCCTTAGGTTCTTTTTTCAAACTGCTCTTGTTGTTGCTGTTTTACAAATAGGCCCCTGAATATGTACATATTCAAAAAGTAGTTTTAAAATAGTTTAATTTCTAATCTTCCCACCACAGTCTAATAAAAATAATAATAATAATAATAATAATAAATTAATAGGATTATAATAACTTTATGAATTCAAATTTAACAATAATATAAAAATAACTAAAATTTAATAGAAGCTTAATGAATAAAAAAACTTGAAGAAGAAAAAAGAAATTGCATATCAAGGATTTGTTGAAAATTCAAAAGAAAGAGAGGGAAAGAGAGAAGAAGAAACACCGAGAATTCGGTTTGCAGGTTGGTCTCTTCTACCTCACGGCAGCGGGAGCGGGACTCTGCCCTTGGCAATGGTAACAACAACCTTTTAGTGGGAATTTTGTTTAGTTTGGTTCTAAAATGGGTTTTGCTCTCTGATAAGCTTGCATGTTAGCGATAGTTCATTTCTATTGCTATCTTGTTGCTTGTCGCGCCGATGGCTTGTTGGAGAAGTGGGTTGTGTTTGAAAAAATTATGATCGACTCTTGAATGCATTTAATCGTGGGCTAGGCTTTGGGTTATAAGTAGTTTTCAGCTCTGAATTAGGTAGCTTGATTTCTGTAAACTATCTTAACAATTATAATAGTAATTTAGATAAATAAATTTCGTGAAGAATAAGTAGTTAATTTTATAATAATTTCATATTTTATATATATTATTGATAAAACTATTTCTAATAATATTTCTTTTATAGTTATAATTGTAATAAAATTATAAAAAATCATATTTTTTTATTAAATTCAAGAAAATTTATTGAAACAACAAAAGTTCAATTAAAAAAAAGAGTTGATATGACATTTCAAGTAAGTATTTTATAAAATATTTAATTATTTGATATGTAATATTTATTATAATTTTAGGAAATTATTCCATTATTTATAATAATTTTATATTTATTTTTCATGGTACTGAATGTTATTTTAAGGAAATAATATTAATTATCTTGATAGGGGTGAGCATTCGGTCTTCGGTTTAAAATCGAACCGAATTGAATAAACTGAAAATCGAAATTTTAGTGTTTATGAAAACCGAATCGAATCGATTTTGATTAGAAACCGAATCGAACAGAACCGGTCTGATTCGGTTCGATTTGGTTAGATTTTATCGATTTTGATTTTTAATATTTTTTTTATTTTTTACACTTTATTTGTAATATTTTAAAATTTAATTAAAATATTTTAATCGTAATATGATTTAATTTCTCTATATTATTGAAAAAATATATTATTATCACTAATCGGTTCGGTTTGATTTTTTCAGTTTTTTTTATCAAAACCGAACCGAATCGAAATAATCAAAATTTCTGAAATTAAAAATCGAACCGAATTGAAATGTATAAAAAACTAAATTAAATTTTTAAATTGATTCGATTCGATCGATTTTTTTAATTTGAACCGAATGCTCCTCATCTCTACTCTTGAATAAAAATAATCATTGTGGCAAAAAAATTTATTATAATGGTGATGATAAAGTAAGATACTAGCATTGTAATCTTTTAAATACTGAACATACTAAAAATTTTAAAGATTATTTTCATAATTTTATAATAAAATATTAATTTAATATTTATTTTTAAAAATTATTTTCACAATTTTATAATAAATATTTATTTTTAAAAATATCATATAATAGCACATTCTCATATAACAAACGGTAATCAGTAAATTAAATCTTATTACAAATGAATTAACCTACTAATGAATAAAATTCTCCAACAGAGTAAAATTTTAAAACTTATGTAACAATATATTTATTTTTAAATTTATTTATTATTTAAAAATATAAATAAAAATATTACTCTTAACAAAAAAAATATTTTATTAAATATGATAAATTAACGTAGAATTTCAAATTCAAAAAAATAAAAATAATATTAAAAATTAGTAACAATTATATAATATCATAAAAATATTATATAAACATATTAAAATTTTTTTAAAATAATATATATAAATAATAATTACGCTATTAACGAGTTAAGATAACATGTAATAATAGGCGTTAATTAATACTAGTATCATTTAGAAGGAGGAAGTGATTGCGGCCTCAAGTTTGAATTAGCGGTGACCATTCAAAATTGAATCGAACTGAATAAATCGAAAATTGAAATTTTAGTATTTATAAAAATTGAATCGAATCGATTTTAATCAGAAATCAAACCGAATCGAACCGGTCTGATTCAATTCGATTCGGTTCGGTTTGATTATTTTCAATTTTTAATATTTTTTTAATTTTTTTACACTTATTTTTAATATTTTAAAATTTAATTAAAATATTTTAATCTTAATATGATTTAATTTCTCTATATTATTGAAAAAATATATTATTATCACTAATCGGTTCGGTTTGATTTTTTTGGTTTTTTTCTGATCAAAACTGAACTGAACTGAAATTTCTAAAATTAAAAATCGAACCGAACTAAAATGTATAAAAATTAAACTAAAATTTTAAACCAATTCGGTTGAGTCAATTTTTTCGATTTAAACCATTGTTGTATAAATAGTTTATCTGCCAAATTGTTAGTGAATTGATTCGGAATGCACAGAGTGGATCCGTGGCGCAATGGTAGCGCGTCTGACTCCAGATCAGAAGGTTGCGTGTTCGATTCACGTCGGGTTCAAATCCCGTTTTTGCAACTTTTGACTGCTTCTTTTCTGTTTTACAAATAAGCACTCAAAGCTTGCCTTATTTATGTCCAATCCCCTGTTCTTTGTATTCTTTTTTTCTGAAGTACTCTCATAATCTAGTTGTTGCTGTTTCACAATAAGTACTTGAATCTTACCTTATTTATGTCTAACACTCTATTCCTTGGGTTCTTTTTTCAAACTACTACTCTTGTTGCTGTTTTACAAATAGGCCCCTGAATCTTACATTATTTATGTCCGACCTATTAATCTTTGTGTTCTTTTATGAACTACCCCCATTGTCCCTATTGGCCAAAAAAAAAAAAACCAGTGTTTTTCCTTCTGGCTTTGCAACTCTCAATATCATAGCTGTGACTAAGGTTTCGTTTGATATTAAATTTAAGGTAAAAATATTAATTCTTTTAATATTTTATGGTTAAAAAATATCATAACAATTAATTTTAATTCAATTTTAAATTTAATTATGATTATAAATAAAGTTTTATTTTTTTATGTTAATAAATCTAAAAAAAATTAATTATATTATATTACAACAATACCAAATAGAACATTAACTCTTGCTTACTCCATATACATGCACACCCTCATGGACCACTTACGTAGGATGCACCAGTGGACCTAACTCATCTTCGTCACCATCCGGTAGGTTCATATATTTCAATTAGGTTTGTTTTGAAGTCATGTTTCCAATTCCTAATTTGTTGTCTCTCCATTTGAATGCATACTTTGATTTATGTGCATGTTTGGTTTTATATGGTAATGAGATGGAATTGTTATCAAATATTCTAAAAATCCGATTGATACTGGCTAGTGGATAAGAGATCTCGTGTTTATAAGCGTAATGGAGATTTGTTAGATTGTATCTTGCTAACGTTAACTTTTCATGAAAGGAGAGGACAAGTCTTGATGGAGTACCGAGTGTTACAGTGTCTTGCTCTAACATTTTTGTGGGTGAGACTTCTACGATCACGTATCATTTTATTAAACTCTTGCCACATGGCTCTATCCTATAGTGACAGTTCATGGATTATTTTGAGTGATTATTATGTTGCATCAGAGGTCTCCCACTGGTCTTCGATTCTTCAAATTTGAAGGTTACAATTGTCCTTACGATCTTGGGCACATGGCACGTCTGGATTGGCTCTTCATGCTCGTGTCGCTTTGCCTGTTTCTGAGTATAAATGATTATTACCTTGTTTCTCGAGCCACTTTTTAAACCTGCCATCGAAATCATAGTATAAAAATCTTTCTTCTCCTCTAATTTTCACTTTTGCTCATAACTCATCTCTACATTTTGAAAAAGACTCAACCACCTAGCCTTTTAGTACCACTTTTGCTTAAGGTATTTCTTTGTTCCCTTCCCCAAGATGAATATCTCCTCTTCATCATCTTCTTCTAGCAGAAGCTCTACTTCAAGCTCCTCTTCCGGCGGCCCCATCCTTACTTCGGCTCCCATTGTTCTGCTGAGGGTGGTCCATGACAACGACAACCTCCTAGTGAATGACATCTCGTCTTTATTAATAGAAAAGGACTGAAATGTCTGTACAATTACTACTAGATCTCCCGAGAACTCTTCCGGATTCACGCACCCAACCCGTGTGTTCGTGTTGATGACTAAATCTCTATAGAGGACACAATCATAGTTTATAAAGAGCAACTGAATGTGGGCCTTCAATTTTCCATGTGCCTATTCTTCGTTGAGGTCCTCTGCTTTCACAAACTTGTCATCGCTCAATTGCACCCAACAATTGGAGGATTTTGGTGGCTTTCCGCTTTCTCTATTTTCACAATTATATCGAGCTGAGTATTGCACTTTTCTCCCAACTGTACCATCTAGGTATCCGAAAGAATGAAGAATTTTGGTTCTTCAGTGGGAAAAAATGCCAGACTCTTTTTGACCGAATACCCTATTCCCTTAATTGTAGAAGAATTTATTCTTTATTGTGCATACAAGGTGTCCGAAGGTTTTGGTCAGCTCTAGGCTTATTGGAATATATGTGTGGAGATTAGAAAGGATGGGGTCTAGCCACAGCAAAATGAGGAAGAAGCCTTGGACTTCCTACAGAGGATGGCCTCGGCCTAGAGGATTGATAGTAATGTTGTAGTGAGGAACGCCGTTTTGTGCTGGCAAAGTCATGTCCAGTCTGAAGAAGCTTAGGTCCCTCAACCACCGAGTCCTCAAAACCCTCGGGATGGCCTTCCCTGTATTGTAGACTAGAGTATTTTTCTTTCTAACTTTCTTTGCTTTTAAAACTGCCTTACTTACTCACCTTTTGCTCTATGCAGGTATGACCGGTAAAGGGAAGAACACATTTGCAGAGGCAACGCATGCTGCTCGTAAAGGCAAAGCTGCTGATGGGACATCCAACCCTTCTCCTAAGCAAGCTCAACGAGCAGAGGAGATCATCATGCTTCCTTCTCCCCCTCCTTTGCCTACTACCGAAGAAATAACTCCAGCTTAACCCGAGTCCTTTTCAAGGGGCAATCCTGTCCAAGCTAAACCTTCACAGTGAGAGGCTGGAGCATGAGTCACGTGGCCCCGGGGAATCCAACACCTGGCACTGGCGTTGATGTTAGTGTATATGCCCTAGGCCATTATCTTAGGCCTTTTGTATGTCATTTTGGTTATTAATAAAAGATATTTTTATCATTATTATTTGTTTGCATGTTACATAATAATGATTATCATCCCTAGTTATTATTATGTTGATAATAATAAAATATAGCTAGTATGATTATTGATTGATAATCATGAGATGACTATGTATATGTTGATATAATTCAATAATCATAGATATTTTTTAGAGAACAAAGTATTGGATGGACCCGCACTGAGATCACTACATGGGTTATTGTCATAAGTGAATCTCAAAATAGTTATGTCCTTTGACTTGAGATTGTCATAGTTTTCAACATGAGGACTATTATGTTTTGACATAACCAAACATTGTCTTTAATCGGACAATCATAAAGGTTATGATTGCGCATAGTAGAAATTATGTAGAGAATAATGAACAATCAAGATAGGATTTGTCCCTCACTCTGAGAGAGATATCTTCTGGGCCCCTCGATAAGTGAAACTGAGAAATGCATGGCCGTGCTCAAATGAATTGATAGTGTGATCAATATCATTTGATCTTATCAGTCTACTTAGAGATCGAAAAATCATAAGTTTGAACATTATAAGTTTGACATTTACCATGACTTATATTCAAACTAGATATCGTGTGACAAAGGGATTAATACATGTTCTATTTATTAGGCTTTATTGGACTATTGATCCTCATATTAGTTGGGTAGTCATAATGTCTTGTTAGAGGCCACTTATGATTTATGGGCCTTGTGGGACTGGGCCTATTGCCAATTAATATGAGTCTATTGGGTCACACACAAAATAACATTGTTGATGTGCTATGTCATATTAATGGGCTAAAAGCCCAAAGCCCATTAATATAATTAATAATAATAAAGTGCTATTATTATTAATCATTAGTATAATTAAATAAAGTGTTATTATTATTAATCATTAATATAATTAATAATAATAAAGTGTTATTATTATTAACATTAATTATTAATATAATTAATAATAATAAAGTATTATTATTATTAATCATGTGGGTTATGAATACAACTCCTTTTACGAAAAGGAGTTGTGGGAAAAACAAAAGACTGAAACATATAAATACCCCTTCTACGAATTGTGGACAACACAACGTTTTTGAGAAAACTCAGTCTAAAAAGCTGCAGATTGTGGAGCACATAATCTATCCATCTTTGAGAGAGCTAGCACTCTAGAAGAATAGAAGACGTTCGTGTGGATACCATAGAGGGTGTTCGTTTGAAAAAGCAGCACCATCAGTCCGCCATTGTATCTTCTCGACGAGATTAACAGGTTAGTCTCATATCCTTTCTTTGAATTAAACGAAGCACTCAGATTCTGAGAAAGGAAATCTGAGATTTCATTTTTCCGCTGGGCAATTTGGGTTGCAATAATCTCAGGATTTCCCAACAGTTGAATCAGATGACCTATCTTCTTGAAGAACCCCAGTTGTCTGTCCTTATAACTAAGAAAGCCCTGGAGCCTGAAGCTAATCATCGCCTGAATACTGTCGAGACAGGCGATCTCTACGACAATATCATCCACTCTATGATCAAGAGTGCCTTATGCGCATACATGGTCAAGGAGCGGGACAAGGCTCTGAAGTGAAAGTTTGGAACACAGGAAACAGACAAAAATCTCCTACAAGAAAAGTGCTCGAGGCTGAAGGCTCGGGTTGAAGAGGTGGAGAACACCATGAAGGAGACATTGGAGTCCATTGATAAACTCCAAGAATAACTGGATGAGACTAATACTTCAAAACTCGCCTTTGAGAATCAGGCTAAAACTGCCAGGAACCAAGTGGCTATCCTTCAATGATAAGTCCAGGAGCTGCAACCTCAGGCACAGGAGGCCCGGGTCGCCACAGACATGATGACTGAACTGGAAGCTGAGCTTCAGGAGACGGTGGCCCGGAGTGGGAAGATGTTTGTCCAAGTTCAGGACTCTGTCAAGAAGAAGCTCATCAAGAAATTTCCTACAAAGGACTTCTCCTGGATCGACAACATCTTCCCATATGAGGATGAAGAAGATGAGGATGGGTAGGATGAGGAGAGGTAAGCTGAAGACAATCCCTCCGACCCAACTTTTGATGAGAATGTAATAGCTACAACTAACAATGTAATAGAAGCTCAAGAGGAGGTAACTGATGATGTCCTTCCTATCCTGTAACATTTCCTTATATTTAATGAAAAAAGTTTTCCAAGTATTTGTTGGATCGGTTCTCGACCATAACTCATCCAATTATCGTCAAATAAGATTTAAACAACTTGGAAAAAATAGTTAAGTAGGACTAACACCCGGTCAAATGCCTGACAATACTCACCTTTTGACATAAAAGACTTTTAAGTAAAATTGTTAATCAGGACTATCACTCAGACATGAGCCTAGCAGATACCCATATTGTGACCTTGGCATAAAAATGCCTTAAATAATTTTAATGATTGGGATTAACATCCAAATATTAGCCTGGCGGATACTCGCCTTGTAGCCTTGGTATAAAAATACCTTAAATAATTTTAATAATTGGGATTAACACCTAGATATGAGCCAGCTGGCAGATACCCGCCTTGTGGCCTTGGTATAAAAATACCTCAAAATAATTTTAATAATTGGGATTAACACCGGCATGAGCTTAGTGGATACCCTTCTTATAGATTTGGCATAAAAATGCCTTCAATAATTTTAATAATTGGGACTAACACCCGATCATGAACCTAATGAATATCTGCCTTGTGGCTTTGGCATACTGAGAAAATGCTTTGATCAACAATATTTAATTTTGGCAAACCACCATTCCTTATAACCTGAATAACACATAGCACATGAAAAATACTTTATTAAACATTATTGATAAAATTTTTGTGTATTACAAATATTCCACAAATGGAGAATGACCCGACTATCTAACTTGGCCAACTAATAAGATTCAGAGTGAATAAACTTTGACACCCTAAACGGTCTTTTTCAGTTTTCGCCTAACTTACTAAACTTGATACTTTTGCCCGTTACATCAATTTTTTTAAGGACTAAGTCTCCTACATTAAAGACTCGTGGTTTGACAATGTTATTGAACATTCGAGACATCTTATTCCTGTAAACCACCATTTTGATTACAGTCTGTTCTCATAAAAACTTGGCTTGGTCTAGGTTGAACTGCATCTCCTTGGGGTCCCTTGAAGACTCGCGGTGTTGTGTCCTAAAACTGCTTACTTGGACCTCCACGGGGATTATTGCCTTGGCCCCATACATAGGGCTCTCGAAGTTATTTTGTTGCCCTTGGCTTTATCGAGACTTTTCTTTAACCTTGTAAGATTGTCTTGTTTTTCACCTCAATCATGTCGTTGGTTTGAGGATGGTATGCCAAGATGAATATTAAGTCAATCTCTTATTTCCTGCAGAAATCTTTAAACTTGGAACTCGTGAATTAAATCTCGTTATTAGTTATTACTACCTTTGAGATTCCAAATCGGGTGAATATATTCTTATTGATGAAAGAGATTGCCTGTTAGGTGGTGATAGATTGATGCTTCTGCCTCAACCCACAGGCTAAAATGATCTACTACTACAATCACAAACTTCCTTGACGCGGTTGCTTTGAAAAAAGGGAAAAGGATGTCTAGCCCCACTGAAAGAAAGGCTAGGGGCTTCCGATTGTTATTTGCATCTCACTAGGGGTTCATGGAATGCTTGTATGCACCTGACATCACCAGCACTTCTGGACGAGTTCGTTTGCATCTTACATTACCGTTAGCTAGTAATATCCTTGCCTGAATGCCTTCCTGACGATTATTCGAGCTCCTTCATGGCTTCCACAGTCTCCTTCATGGATATATTTAAGGATTCACCCCTCCATTACTCATCATAATCATAGTTAAGTTGATGACCTCTTGTATAACTAACCATTAATTAGTGTATATTTAGAGGACCTTCTTATTACCTGTTTGGTCGATAGTTCATCAGTTGATAGCTCATCCTCCGTCAAGAATTTGTATACCGACATCATCAACGATTCACCTTCCTCGATGGGAAAAGACTCCTCTTCATCGGTTGCCGGAGTATGTAGATTCCAATCTTAGAATCCCCGGCTCCACAAGCACCATCCGCCTAGACCTTTCATTCCTCAACCGGTGGTTCTAGAGTCTTTAAAGGTGGAATCATTTCTGTAGTGGAATCAGCTACAACTTGGGCTTTCATCACATTTCTTAGGAAATACTTGATGTCGTATGCTGATAGCATTACTGCCCAGGTGGAAAACCACCCTGAAAACTCTGGCCTGTGAAGTATCTTTTGCAGAGGATAGTTTTTTCTTACCTCTATGGTGTGTGACTCGAAATAAGGACACAATTTCGTGGCAGACAATAACTTCTCTAGAGGGGGATAATTCAACTATGTTCCCTTCAAGACCTGGCTGGCGTAATAGATGAGGCTTTGCTCTCCCCTTATCTTCTCATACAAGTACAAAGCTCAATGTTTCCTGCGTGACAAACAGATACAAAAACAACACCTCGCTTTCAATGGACGAGCTTAGTTAAGGAGGAGATGATAAAAAAGTTTTCAAGTTTTCAAAAGCTTCCACACACTCTTCCCCCCCTCCCCCAATAAACTTATTTTTGCCTTTTAAAGCTTTAAAGAATGGGAGGCACCTCCTGGCCGAGAATTGTATAATCCGGCCAAGTGCTATCACCCGCCCATTAAATTTTTGTATGTTATTCATGGATCCGGGTGCCTCTATACTTGGATAGCTTTAATTTTTCAGGTTTGCTTCTATTTCTCTTTCAGATACTATATACCTTATAAAATTTGATGCCTTTATTTCAAAAGTACATTTTTCAGTATTAAGTTTCATACCTGTTTTATCCAGTACGTCAAAAACCATCTGGATATCACCTTGATGATCTTCTAAGGACCGACTTTTCACTACCATATTATCCATGTATACTTCAAAAGTTGATCCCACCAAGTCTTTGAAAATGCTTGACACCAACCTTTGGTAGGTCTCCCCTGCATTCTTTAATCCAAACGGCATCAACTTGTAACAAAGAACTCCTCCATCAGTGATAAAAGCAGTTTTTTCTGCATCTTTGATGTCCATCAAGATTTTATGGTAACCTGACATGGCATCAAGGAAAGAGACCATTGTGTGTCCCGAGGTAGAGTTAACTAACCTGTCAATGAATGAAAGTGGATAGTGATCTTTTGGACATGCCTTGTTTAAGTCAATGAAGTCCACGCACATCCTCCATTTCCCATTTGCCTTCTTAACCAGTACTACATTGGCAAGCCATGTAGGATACTGGACCTCTTTCATTAACCCTACGTTCAAGAGTTTGTTAATCTCCTCCTTAATTACCTACTACCTCTTCGATGCAAACTTTCTTTTCTTTTATTGTACTGGCTTTATTATTTTATCGATGGATAACTTATGGGTGATTAGAGACAAGTCAACACCTATTACATCTTCTAGAGACTAAGAAAAAGTGGTCATTCTACGATTTAGCAATTCTATTAAGCTATCTTTTACTTCATTGCTTAATGCAGTTCCAAATCATACATTTTTATAGATTTTTGGCTAGACTTTTTTCAACGGATATACTAGTTCTGGCTTCGTATGAGAATCTGGCTTTTCCAGCAGATCAATTAGCATTATTGCCTTTTTGAGGCTTTTCATCAATTGCTTGTAGTACTCCTGTATTGATTTTTGGCTGCCTCGTACAATAGCTAATCCTCTTGGAGTTAGTAACTTTAAACATATAGCACCCATATTAATAACTATCCCGTGACAGTTTAAGACTAGGAGATCAATTATTACATTGTAGGTGAGTGGAATATCAACCACTGTAAACTCCACATATAGCTCCTGCTTGTGCTTCTCATCACTTAGCACAAGGGGGAGATTAATGGTATTCAGTACTACCACGATCTTGTCCCCTAATCCTACTAACAAGTAGGAGACCTTAGCAAGGTTATTCTTGTCTAATCCTAGTTTATTAAAAACATCTAGGGTAAGGAGGAGGCTTCTATTAAGACCCTAAGGGCTCGAAAAGAAGCAATTCAAACACAGACTAAAGGGAAGGCCAAGCTGGAGGATGAGGAGCCACCAAACGAGGCTCCAAAGGACATCGACTGGAAGCTGGTTAGAGCAATGCAAAGGTACCAGAAGGAGTAGGAGGAGGACTATGGCCTGGATAATGCCTCGCCCCTATTGGAGGAGATCCTTGTAGACACCTTCCCTACCAAATTCAAGCTGTGAAGTTTGGATAAATGTGACGGAATGCACATTCAGCACCATAGAGTGGCACAACAGAAGCTTAATAATTGTGGCAAAACGAAAGCAACACAAACACAAGGGTGGAAGGAAAAATCAGGAGCTTTTATTCACTCAAACAATCATTCAAAGTACAATTCAAGCTTTACATGTACAAAGGGTTACATAGGCACATTTTTAGGAGAGGGCTCTCACAGCTCACCACTCTCTCCTGCTGGAGTGGCTACTGCCCAATCAGGTTGCTACTGCTCTCAGCCTGGCTGGCCAACTGCACTCTGCCCTCTAGCTTGCTGGGAGACTTCTATTCTCTCCTCTGTCTGCTGGGAGACTCTCAAAATTGGAAAGGGAGCTCCCCAAGTCTGGGGAAGGTGGCCTATTTATAGACAATCCACCTCCAAAGGGTATGGCTGCTAAAAATCCCCAGCCACACAAGTGTCCCTTCCACCTAGACCAATCAGCTTGCTCTGTAACGCCCCGGAAATCCGGACCGCTACCGGCGCTAGGATCCAGATCGGCATAAGGCCGCCGGGACCCGTAGCAAGCCTAACATATACCTGTAAACCTGCTTAATCCCATACATGATCGACCATCATACATAAAAATTAAAACTTTTCTTTTATACATGTGATCAATCACCAACTCAACCTGTGCATACTCTGAACATATACATAAATAAAGTCCCTCTGTGGGATCTCATCAAAGCCTCGGAGGGCTATACATCATGTGTTGAGTTAGTTTACGTATACATCATAAAATAAGATCATGTACATACCAAGGGATTAACATATACTATGGTCAAGCACAACTCTATCCTCAATAACATAATTACATAAACATAACTGTTCAAAACTTTACATTACATTCTTATCATTTGTCATGTCCACATACTCTAGCTATTACATACATATGACTTTTCTCTTCTTTGCTTTTCTATCAAACCCGTACCTGCAAACCTGGGGGTTAGGGGAGAGGGGTGAGCTAGATGCCCAGTGAGTAGAACTATAAAAAGAATATTTAAAACATGCTATAATGGAATGCATCATTGCACAAACATCTCACATCATGGACGGACTGACTCAAAAATTCCCCAGCTCCATGCCCGGCCCTATTATGGGCACCACAGGACTTCGTATTGCCCGGCCCTATTATGGGCACCACAGGACTTCGTAACTCGGAGCTATTGCCCGGCCCTATTATGGACACCACAGGACTTCGTACACAGGGCTAGTGAGTCGTGCAATGTCCATCCTCATCAACCACAATATAATAATGCAATGTAGCATATTCGTGATTCTAATGCAAACATCCTATATTATAGTCATGATGCATGAAACATGATAAAACATTCACTTTCTTAATTTAGAAAAAGGTTAAGTATAGTTCCACTCACCTCTGGCTGACTCTGTCAAACTCTCAGCAGCTGGGTCACTGCTGGGGTCCTTGGTTCCTCGGGTCCGAACCTACACAGGTGGACTCTAATGAGGGACCAAACACATATAAACATATCTCTAATATATCCCCCAAAAACCCCCTAAAACATCATGAAAACATCACAGAAAATATGCATGAAATGGCTGAACAGGACACCTTCGGCGGCACCTTCGGCGGCCGAAAGTCCTGGACAGAGACGAAACTCAGCTAGGTTCGGCGGCACCTTCGGCGGCCGAAAGTGCCAGACAGAGACGAAAGTCTCTTTTCGGGGGCACCTTCGGCAGCCGAAAGCTGCCTTCACAAGAGGGGTTCGGCGGCCGAAACTCCCTTCGGCTGCCGAACCTGGTTTCTGCCAAACGGCAGAAACTTGGTTCAAATGAACCTCCTGCCTCCCAAAACCACAGATCATGCATATTTCTCAACCAAAACATACATACAAGTTCCTAGGGGCCTCAAACATGCATATACCCCATCTACAACACTTCATTCATACACAATCAAGCTACATTGTTCATCAAAGCATCAAAACCATAAACTCATCAACAAACCTAAACATGCATCTCTACCCCATAGATCTTGCATAAAACTTGTTTAAAACATAGTGTAAGCTAGAGATCGACTCTTACCTCTTGAAAATCGAGAGTGGAGGCGATCTAACTTGGAGTTGGGAGAGATTGAGCTCCTTGGGTCTCCAAGTTCAAAACTTGCTCAAAACTCGTTTCAAAAGCTTAAAAACTTCAAAGCAAGATGAAGACTTGTTAAAACCATGAAAGATCTAAAGGAAACACTCAAGATCGAGGGAGGAGCGGCGGAGACTCACCTTGGCCGACAATGGGAGAGAAAAAAACTCGCCCGTGCGGACCAAGGGGACCCTTTTATAGTGGCTGGCCAGGCCACGTTCGGGGGCCGAATGTGCCTCCGCATCCATGCAATGTTCGGCGGCCGAATATAAGGTTCGGCGGCCGAACCTGCGCTTCCCTCACTTAGACTTTCGGGGGCCTAACGTGCCTCCCAAAGTCCATGCATGTTCGGCGGCCGAAAGTGAGTTTCGGCGGCCGAACCTGGGTTTTTCCTTAAAGAATTTTCATGCAAAAACTTATTTAAAATCATACTTAAAACATAAAAAAAAAAAAAAAACATGAAAACATTTTATAAAAACATGCTTTTACCCCTTCTAGAGGTTTCCGACACCCAAATTCCACCGGACGGTAGGAATTCCGATACCGGAGTCTAGCCGGGTATTACATTCTCCCCCCCTTAAGAACATTCGTCCCCGAATGTTCCTCAACTAGTACATGCATAGCAAAACAACATAACATATATATAAAACACATAGAGACTAACCTTAAAAGAGATAGGGATATTGCTGGAGCATGGACTCCCGTGTCTCCCAAGTACATTCTTCCATATTGTGGTGGTTCCAAAGGACTTTCACCATCGGAATTTCCTTGTTCCTTAGCTTTTTGATCTGAGTGTCAAGAATCCGCACTGGTTGTTCAACATAAGTGAGATCCTCTTGGATCTCCACATCAGGCTCACTAAGAACCTTGCCCGGATCTGACACGAACTTCCTCAACATGGAAACATGGAAAACCGGATGGATTCTCTCCATAGAAGCAGGCAAGTCCAGCTTGTACGATACATTCCCAACTTTTTGCAAGACCTCAAAGGGCCCGATGTACCGTGGAGCTAACTTACCTTTCTTTCCGAACCGAACCACCCCTTTCATTGGAGACACCTTGAGCAATACTAGATCCCCCTCCTGAAACTCTACCTGTCTCCTGCGGATGTCTGTATAACTCTTCTTGAGCTCCTCAAAGCTTTCTTCACACTGATCGGTCCACTCGAATCTCTGATTCTTTCTGGTTAATCTGGTTAAAGGAGCTGCAATCTTAGAGAAGTCCTGAACGAACCTCCTGTAGTAGCCAGCCAAACCCAAGAAGCTTCTGATCTCTGTCACTGAGGTGGGTCTTGGCCAGTTAGTCACAGCTTCAACCTTCTTGGGGTCCACATAGCACTTGAACCATTCCTTTGCCTTTTTGCACTTCAGGGTGAACCCTGCCATCTCAATGGCTCTTCTATCATCTGCCCCTAGCTCATTAGTGATCGTCTTCACTGCTCTCAGGTATTCAAAGGGATCATCCCCTGACTTATATTTAGGAGCATCCAGCTTAAGGTAAGCTGTCATTTTCACCTTACTCCCACTGGCTGAGCTAGGTCTAGGAGGTTGAGTAACTGGGGCTACTGGTTCTGTAGGAGGTGGAGGTGGGGATGCAGCATTCCCCGAGGTGGGGTTTGCTGGGTGAGGATGGAAGGATGAGGGTGGATAGGCTGGATACTGTGGGTACGGTGGATAGAAAGGTGGATAAGGCATGTGAGTAGGGTAGGGGTTAAAGCTGGAGTAATCCGACGTACTTCCCATCGGATACCCGGGACTCTGTGCATAGGGTGGGTAATAGGGTGGAAAACCATACCCCGAGGCCTGAGTGCCTCCTTGTGACTCCCCTGTCCCTTCTTCTGACATGCCAACATCCAGATTCCCATCCCTTCTCTGATCTTCTTCCATAACCTCCCTCACATCTGAAGAACTTCCTCCTCTTTCTGTCCCCCTTCTGCTAGTATCAAAAGACCTTCTAGGGCCCCTTGATACTCTTTCTCTGTTTGTTCTGCATGACATTGCCCTAGGCAATGTGGGAGGACGGGCGCTTGTGCCCTCATCCTCTGGTGGGACTCCTGTCAATCGTGCAGATCGACGAGTTCCTCTCATTCTGTTTCTGAAAAACAGCACATAACTCACAAGCATTAGCATCATATGGTTCATGTGGAGACACATGAACCTACATCACATACATGGCAAACATAGCATATCATTTATGCGCATGCATATAGTCATGGCATATCACATCATCATAGTAAGACAGGACTCTACATCCTATCCTAGTGGACAAACTTATTTAAAATCATACTTAAAACATAAAAAAAAAAAAAAAACATGAAAACATTTTATAAAAACATGCTTTTACCCCTTCTAGAGGTTTCCGACACCCAAATTCCACCGGACGGTAGGAATTCCGATACCGGAGTCTAGCCGGGTATTACATGCTCCACCTTGCAAATTGCTGAAGATTGGCCTAGAAACCCATCTTTGCCGCTTGCCCAGTTTCTGCCCCTGTTTTAGTGGCTGCACAGAGAATTGCCAGCACAACACTGGCCCAGTCGGTGCACTTGGCCCTCGCTGATAGGGCTACCACGTGCCCCTAGTGCGCCAATCATCTTCCACCGACTTTGGGGAGACTTCTGGCCTGTCGGAGGGAAGCTTCCAAAGAATTGGCCAACTTTACTTGCCAGATGCCACATCCGTAGGCCAACCACGTATGCTTGCCAAGAAAGCCTTGCCAGCCAATCATTGCCCACCATCCATCACCGACATCAGTGGTGCCTCTTCACCATGTAACTGTTCACGGGCGTGTTGCTTCATCTTCGCATGCCTGCTCGCCCATCCGAGGATCAGTTGGCTCATCCATAGGTCTATGATTATGGGCCCCACAGCTCTGCACGCCCAGCGCTCCTGGCACACGCACAAGTTTCCTGCGCCCCGCAGTCCCATCTGTGAGAAGGGTCACTTGGCCTCCTCCCATAGGCCTACCGCAACCTGCTTGCTGCCTTGCGCCAGACTGCCTCTGTGCACACTGCATCCCTACGTCCCGTTGGCCAACCAGCACTTCTTAGTGCTGCCCACACTTGCCTGCATCCATAGGCCTATCAAATCTGCTCACTATCCGCAATCACACCTATGCCAATTTTGCCTATAGGCCTGCTGACTTCGCTTATCTACTTGTAGGCCTACCAGAACATCATCCAGTAGCCAATTAGCTTCCCTAGCCAAACCTTCCAAAGTCCGACACCCTGAATTGGCCTTCAACCATGTTGATTGGCCTAGAGTTCCGGATTTCCACCAAATTAAGGCAACTCCAAAGATGGCTCCCCTCACATCCACAGTGCCCAAAATAAAGGGGTGTGATGTCATGTTTCTTCTCCTTCCCTCACTTGTGGTAGAAGAATTGACTTTTCTTCAGCCTGAGTCTTCTGTGTTGGGTGCTTCTACTTTTTTCCTTGCTTATGAGCTTCCTACTGCCGCCACAGCTTCTGAGCTTCCTAATGCTACCCCCACGCTATCTGAAATTGCTCTTGCGAGTGTGGGATTGAATCTTTCTTGCCTCTGAGCATCCAGTGCTTGGCATTGGTGCTAAATCAGGCACCTTCCCTCCTTGATAATCCTACCCTAGGCCTCCTGCTAATCAAAAGTGCCTTAAGGCCTGTAGATCACCTCCACCTAAATGAGCTCGAGATAGATGAGCTTTTTTATAATGTTATGCACTCTGCTCTGGAGGGTACCCTTTGTACTTATGTGGTTAAGGAGCGTCACAAAAACTTGAGGTGAGAGTTTGGCACACAAGAGACAAACAGGAGGCTCTTGGCTGAGGAATGCTCAAGGATAAAGGCTCGAGTTGACGAGGTAGAGGGTACCATGAAAGAGACCTTAGAGTCCATGGATAAGCTCTAGGCTGAGCTGGACCAGGCCAAAGCTACCAAGTTGGTCTTTAAAAATCGAGCAAAGAATGTCGAGGACCAAGTGACCCTGCTCCATCGCTCTTCCTCGAGCTACAGGCTCCAACTGAGAAGGCCTGGGCTGCTTTAACTAGGGTTGCTGAGCTTGAGGCAGAGCTACAAGATACAGTGGCCCAAGGTGGGGAGATGTTCATTTAAGGCCAAGACTCAGTAAGGAAAGAGCTGGTGAAGCGGTTTCCTTCCAAAGATTTTTCTTGGATAGACAGTATCTTTCCTGAGGAGGAGGAGGGAGGCCAAGCTAAAGAGGGGGAGGGACAAGCTTAGGACAACTCTATCAATTAAGTCTCTTCAGATAATTGATAGATTTAGAGAATATTGATGTAATTGGGACTCGGGAGGATGAACCTGAAAACATCCCTCCTTCTATGTAATATTTTGTCTTCTAATGAAAGATATTTTCTCATATTGATATTATTTCTACAGGACATTCTCATTGTTCATATTCCTGAGACTTAAATAGTTCCTAAAGAAATTTTCTAAGAGGTCAACACCCCAATCATAACACCCTGCCTAGTCATATCCCGGAATGGACACCCGTTCTTACAACCTGGTGGTTACCTGCCCATCAGCCTGAAATGTCTTTGAAGAAACTTTTATATGGGACCATCACCCTATGGTTGAGTCTGGCTAACATCTGCCCTGTGTATGGGCATGCCTTAGAGATATTTATATGAGACTACCGCTGAGTCATTAAGCCTGGTGGTATCCATTTTGCCCTGATTTGGTGGGGCCATTGCTCGGTTGTTCAACCTAACTTATACTCGCCCTGTGGCCTTGGGCGTCAAGTGTTTTAGAACTTTTTATAGGAGACTAACACCCGGTTGTGAAGGCTCGTGCGAATGTGTTATTTAATGAGATTAATATCCTGTCTTTTGACTTGGCTTATACTCGCCTTAAGACCTTTGTCTACTGGGTCCCATGCCTCGATAGCTTGGAAATTTACCTTGTGGCCTTTGCTTACTAGGTCCTATGCTTAGATGGCATGATCATTTGCCTTGTGGCCTTGTTTAGTAGGACCAATGCCCGTATGGTCTGGTGAAATCCGTCTTGCAACCTGGTCTAGCGAAATCCTCTTTGTGGCCTTATTTAATGGGACCAATGCCCGTATGGTCTGGCGAAACCTGCCTTGCAACCTGGCTTAGTGGAATATGCCTTGTGGCATTATTTAGTGGGACCAATGGCCATATGGTCTGGCAGAACCCGCGTTGTGGCCTCTTCTTGTTTTCCTAATCTTTTTCGCTTTCAAGGAGGAAGGCAATCCCATTGTCACTTATCACTGAAGAATACAATATGTGAAAATACCTCATTAGCTTTGTTATTAAATGGATATCATTCTATAATAGATAACATGCTTAGGGCGGAACCATTCAGTTCCCTTAAATGGCAAGCTCATGAGACTTTCGGGCGGATGACTCCCGAGATTTCCAAAATTTTCCTACCTACCCAGTAATTATGTTTGCAATCTACTCATTTCCCCTACTCCTCGCTAGGTCCTCTTGTTATTACATGTATGACCCCTACGGGTTCTCTATCAGGGGTTGTCTCGGGGGTTGTTTCCTCGAGTTCAGATCTCTTCTCTTCTTTTTCCTTCCTTGTAAATTTTCAAAGGGTAACATCCCTTATCATCCTTTCAATCTCGTCTTTTAGTTGCTGACAGTCTTCTATTGTGTGGCCATGATCTTCATGGAAGTGATAGTACTTTGTCCTATCTCATTTCTCCGCTTTCTCAGGGTTGAGCTCGAGTAGCCATCTGATTTCTTTGTCATTTTTTCTAATCCACATCAGAATACAATTTCATGAGTCACTTAATGGAGTGTAATTCTTATACTTACTCTGTTCGTCCCTCTTTCGCGAGATGGGATAACTCTTATGATCTCCTTTATGTCCTCATCTTTTAGACTTTTAACTTTGCTTTTGATTCACCCTCTTGTCTTCTTTTAAAGCCTAGACTTCGTCATCCAGTCTTATATATTTCTAGACTTTGTCTATTAATTGTTGATACATCGCGGTCGGATTTTTAATTAAGGAATCCATGAATTTGATATTGTGGGTTCCTTTATTCAATGTTTTGCATGCTATCTCATGATTTAACTAAATCACATGTATAGCTTTAGCCTTGAAACATCAGATAAAACTCTTTAAAGACTTGCTCTCTCCTTAGCGGATCTTCCGTAAGTCAAAGAAAATTTTTTAGGAGGTATGCAAGTAATAAATCAGGATTTAAATAACGCGACAAACAGCATAAAGTTTTAAATTAAACCTGGGCTCAGATGTTGGTACCACTTCTAAGCTAAACCTGTAAGCGTCGATGAAAACACTCGGCATAATGCAATCATTTACATCCTAAAGTTGCATAGTCATCCTGAAGATTGCCAAGTGGCTTCTAAGGTTTGTCGTTCCATCATATTTGTCCAAGCTAAGCAGCTTGAACTTGGGGAAAAAGGTTTCTGCTAAGATCTCTTCCGAAAGAGGCAAAACACCATCTAGACTGAAATCCTCTTCTTATTCCTTTTGGTAGCTTTGCACAGTCCGTACTAGTTTCCAATCAACCCCTTTAGGGGCCTTGTCTGATTCATCTTCGGACTCGACCCTTCTCTTGGACCATATTTTGATCACTTTTGTTTGAGCCTTAGAATGTATATAGAGGCTTCCTCTCTTCTTTTGGGATCCATTTTTTATGCTTCTTCCCAAGCCTTATACTACCCGAGGGTAGTTTGCAGTCTTTGGATGTACTAGAGTACCTGTTTATTGTTTAAATTATTGAGATCTGCTTTGTTGACCATTGAGGGCGTGTTTTCTCTGTTGTCAGGAGTAGAGGAAACAGTGACTCCCCTTTTGGTAGCAATATTAGTAGCTCGTGAACTATCGACCAAATTGGAGGTGAAAAAAAAGAAAATTATTTCTAAGAAAATGAGTAGGAGATCGATTATAATCCAAATGAATAGTATTCAAAGAATTTTTCAGCAACAAAACTAAATGGTGTTGTTAAGATTAGATTGATGACGTGGCCGGAATGGGACTATGTTGTGATTAGTTAGAACCTGTAAGGAAGAAAGCATGAAATAGTGGTGAGGCCCATTGCAGCTGATAGAGCCAAATTTAGACCCATTTTCTATATTGTTATTTATGTCAATTTACACATTTTCTACCTAATTTTGTGGTTTTTATCTTATTTTGTAGAAAATGGAGTAAAACGGTAATTTGGCAGAAATGGCCTTAAATCTGCCCAAAAGAGAGCAAAACTGCACAAGCATGGTTTGCCCAACTTGTTTGCCCAAACCAAAGTGAAGCTGAGATGAAGAGGAAAATCGATAGCTGACTGAGCAGACTGTTTGCCCAAGAGTGTTTGGGCAAACAGCGGAGCAAGACAGAAACAGAGCAAGTGCAGACAACAGTGATCCCAGACAGCCTGTTTGCCCAAACAGCACTGGGCAAACAGCACCAGCAGACAGAAAACCAGCAGAATCTGTCAAACTTGCTGACCAAGTCAACACGAATCCCCACGCACTCCAAACACGTGGGACAGCTCAGAAACACCTAATTATACCTCAGCACACTCTCCTACATATTTAGGAAGCCAAGAATCAAAAAGACACAATTGCCCTCCAAGAATTCAAGACTAAATAGGAAAAAGAGTCCCAAACTAAAAAGGAAACTTAGGGCAGCCTCTTCACCTATAAAAGGGCATGCAAACTAGCAAAGAAGGCATCTTGGAATCAACTCTTGGACCACCAGGAAGCTGCACCAGCAGCGCCCCACACCATCAGGCCCCTCCGGCCATTCTTTCTTTATTTTCTTGTTTTCTTTCTTTTCTTTTATGTTAGTTTCAGCCATGAGTGGCTGAAACCCTTTTGCTAGTTGAAGAATAAGGTGAAACTTTGGTTGTTCATGGATTGTGAGATCTGAACCTTTATGTTATTCTTTTATTAATCAGTATTTATGCAATTTTGTGCTTAATTCATTGTTGCTTTGCTGTTTTAGATCAATAGGGCCCATTGAATCTTGAATTGCAAGGTAATAAATCTGTTTGTTTGGATAATTTTCAGTCCGTAATTGCTGGAATTATTCAAACACAAGAACACTTGGGGTAAAAACCAAGAAATTGCATAATCTAGCAATATCACCATACGTTTGGGTAGCTAGAATTAGGTCTCTCTTTCTCTTAATGCAATCAACAATTGTTTGTTGCCTTTGGCCCAAGGACGTTCCTTGGCAATTTGTTGATTAGTGATTGATTAGAGGACGTTCCCTAATTGATCTAAGCTTAAGGAGGGATTTGGTTGGTGAGAAGCTTCTTCCACCTCCTAAACTAATTTATTGAATCTAATAAGAGAACTTTTGTGTCAATGATCAATCCCAACAACTAAAGTGAATCCAATTTCTTCAACTAGGCTTTTCTCATTATTGATTTCCTCTTTACTTTATTATTTGCTTTACTTGCTTGCTTTCAATTCTAGTTTAGACATCAAACCTCAAAACCCCCCAATTTACTTTTATTGTTTCTTTATTTACTTGGTCTTGATAAGAAGAATAAATAGTATTGATTCCCTGTGGATACGATCCCTTTGCCACTGTCTACAAGTTATTAAATTGTTGGTAACCAAAAGGGTTATTTTTGACCGGCCTCGACAACCGACTGTCAAAAATTGGCGCCGTTGCCGGGGAATTGATTTAACTTATTTGTTTTTCTTTCAGGACCAAATTAAAAAAAAAAAAAAAAAAAAAGGAGAGCACGTCGTCGCAGACCATCTTCTGAAACATCTCAATCGCACATCTGAATCATGGATGAGGTAAGTAGATCTGATCTTTCTTTTCTAACATGTTTATTGAAAGATTTAACCATAGAACAAGACGCAGTAAGTACACCTTTTCGCCTTGCGGAACTTTATGAACAAATCGCTGCTATGAGGAGTTTTGTTATAGACCAAGCTGAACAAGCTTTTGAAAAACAACAACTCCAACAAGTACATGCATGTGAAAGATTCTATGGACAGCCGAAATATGCAATACGTGAAGATACCAGAACTAATCTTTATAAGATGTTGGAGACCTTGCAATCTTTCCAACAAGAAGTGGATCGAATGGCCGCCAAATGGAGAGCAGACATGCTAAGAAAAGAGGAAGAACTTCAAGAAGTCAAGGCTGATGATGGAGGTTCGGAATTGCACAGACATCTAGCTGAAGAAAAACTGCCAGAAACTGAGACAGATTGTTGTTTGCCCAAACAGACTGGGCAAACAAGTAGACAGGAGGCAGAGCAGGCAGACTGCTGTCTGCCCAAACAACCAGCAAAGGCAGATCAAGCAAGCCCCTGTTTGCCCAAACAAGTCCAGCAGCCAGTTGAGAATAATGGCAGACTGCCCAAGTCCATCCAGCAATAAAAACTCAGTTTGCCCACACCAGTTGCCCAAACAGCAAAAACAGAACACTGTTCACCTGAAAAACCAGCAGAAAAGCATCAATCAAATTGCTGTTTGCCCAAACAGCACGAGAGGGCAGAGTCCAGCACAACCAGAATGCTAGCACAAGTGAGTTGCTGTTTGACCAAACCACCAGCAGATGACAAGAAGGCAGCGGCTTGTTTGCCCGAACAGTAGCCAGCAAGGGAGCATAAGGAAAGTTGCTGTTTGCCTAAACAGCAGAGAGAAGGAGAATCCAGCTTTTCCAAACAGCAAGCCAAGGCAGAAACTTGTTTGCCCAAACAAGCTATGCAGATTGTACAAGCAGATTGCTGTTTGCCCAAACAGCAAAATAAGGTAGAATTTGTTTTGCCTGAATTCAGTACCAAATTGCAGCTACCTATGGAGAAATATGCATTGGAGTTCAAAGTGCTGCCCAATCATCTCAAAAATGCAAACACAAGGGCCAGAAGTACACCTCACCTCAAAGCGGAGGAGCTAATCATGTTACTTCATGAGTACATGAAAGAAATAGGATGGGTGATGACCAAATCCAAAGGCACGCTACACTTCTTACTTAATGCAGTTGGGACCCTTTTCCCTCCCCCAATTACTTGAGCCTTGATCAAATGGAGAAGGTCCAGCCCGTGACCTTAAACAAGGGCGCACCACACAAACCACACCAGGGGAATACTCAATTTCCTTTAAACTTTAATTCTTCCAATATATTAAGGACAATACATGAGCTAGGTGTGGGGGTGCACATTTCTGAACTTTTATTTTTAGTCATTTTTAGTTTTAAGTTCGAATAGCCACATTTTTTCTTTCATCTTAAAAAAAAAAAAAAAAAAAAAAAAAAAACCAGAGATATGTAACCGTTTGCCCAAACAGCCAGGGCAAACAAGCCAAGTGTGCAGAAATCAGTGCCATAACCCATTTTCAGGTTTTAACTATTTTGCAGGTAAAAGCTAGATGGCCAACCTGTTTGCCCACACAAGCTGGGCAAACAGCAGAGATAACTCAGAAAAAGTTGACATACTGTCTGCCCACACAGCAAGCCACTTGTTCGATCAGCCTGTTTGCCCAAACAACTGGGCAAACAACAGGTTAGTGCAAGAGAAGACTGCCAGACTAGACCACAAAATCACTGTTCGACCAAGTTGTTTGTCCAAACTGACTGGGCAAACACCCAAGGCAGCAAAAGCAACAAGGAAGAAATCCTAAACAGGGCAGTACCTTCTTCATCTTTATTCCATATTCTATTATGCCCTTCCCATGACAACTCTTCTTCTTCTCAAAACTTCTTGTTGCTGCACAAAATGGACAGCACCTTTTGCAATTTTCTGTTGTCCCACTGCATGACAGCATGTTTGGGCATCACAAAACAGCACCAGTGGGCCAATCAGCAGCACACCAAACTGTTTGCCCACACAAGCTGAGCAAACACCTGCAGCAGATCAGCAGACAGTCCACCACCAGACCAGCACAACCTGCCACCTGCACACAGACACACCTAAAGCCAGCTGTTTGCCCAAACAGTACTGGGCAAACAGCCACACCAGGGAAGTACCAGTTTTTCTTTTTGAACTTTAATTTTTCCATACATTGAGGACAATGCATGATTTAGGTGTGGGGGTGCATACTAATCTTTAGTTTGCTTACATTAGAAATTTTTTTTTTTCATTTTTATGCTTTCAATAATACACACACAACCACAACCAACCTTCTTCTTCTTTTTGGTTTGCTTTACTCAAATACATAGGCTATGTTGGATGAGCCTTCTTTCTATGACCCCATTGACGTGATAACTCTTTAAACCTAAGTTGAATCACTTGTAGTGAGTTGCATTCGCTTTTGGAAATTTCCTTTTGAATTAAATCCTTGAGCTTGCCATGGTGAAAAACATACTGATGACCCTCAATCGATTGAGAAAAATTAAAATTGTGTGAATGAACCTAATGTGACTTGATTTAGCAATTGGTGTTGATTTGCCCAAATCATTGAGAGAAAGAAAATTCAGCAAAGGCAAAGACCTCAAAAGCACAAATTCAAAAACTGTTCTAATGGTCAAAAGACTATGAACAAGGCTAGAAGCCACTTGGATAGGTGACCAACTGAAATATCTAAAAGTACATCAAAAATAGGTTGGGACCTTTCCAAGAAAAATCTAAAGTGCAAAAGCCTGAATAAAGTACTTCAAGGTAAGGGCAAGTCACACCAAAAGCTAGAAAAAGTCTTAACATAATGTGCATGTCTCTCTTGAGGAAAACAAATTCTAGCCATGGTAAGTAAAGGGAGACAAGGAAAAGAGGAAAGTAACCTTGGTGCATGCACACTTCACTACAATGCTTCAAAGTAGGGGTCTAGGGTATGAGCTTAAGTGGTAATAAGGATCAAGTGGAAAAGGAAGCTTGTTTGACTAAACCTATTTGCTTGAGGACAAGCAAAGGGTTAGGTGTGGGGGTATTTGATAGAGCCAAATTTAGACCCATTTTCTATATTGTTATTTATGTCAATTTACACATTTTCTACCTAATTTTGTGGTTTTTATCTTATTTTGTAGAAAATGGAGTAAAACGATAATTTGGCAGAAATGGCCTTAAATCTGCCCAAAAGAGAGCAAAACTGCACAAGCATGGTTTGCCCAACTTGTTTGCCCAAACCAAAGTGAAGCTGAGATGAAGAGGAAAATCGATAGCTGACTGAGCAGACTGTTTGCCCAAGAGTGTTTGGGCAAACAGCAGAGCAAGACAGAAACAGAGCAAGTGCAGACAACAGTGATCCCAGACAGCCTGTTTGCCCAAACAGCACTGGGCAAACAGCACCAGCAGACAGAAAACCAGCAGAATCTGTCAAACTTGCTGACCAAGTCAACACGAATCCCCACGCACTCCAAACACGTGGGACAGCTCAGAAACACCTAATTATACCTCAGCACACTCTCCTACATATTTAGGAAGCCAAGAATCAAAAAGACACAATTGCCCTCCAAGAATTCAAGACTAAATAGGAAAAAGAGTCCCAAACTAAAAAGGAAACTTAGGGCAGCCTCTTCACCTATAAAAGGGCATGCAAACTAGCAAAGAAGGCATCTTGGAATCAACTCTTGGACCACCAGGAAGCTGCACCAGCAGCGCCCCACACCATCAGGCCCCTCCGGCCATTCTTTCTTTATTTTCTTGTTTTCTTTCTTTTCTTTTATGTTAGTTTCAGCCATGAGTGGCTGAAACCCTTTTGCTAGTTGAAGAATAAGGTGAAACTTTGGTTGTTCATGGATTGTGAGATCTGAACCTTTATGTTATTCTTTTATTAATCAGTATTTATGCAATTTTGTGCTTAATTCATTGTTGCTTTGCTGTTTTAGATCAATAGGGCCCATTGAATCTTGAATTGCAAGGTAATAAATCTGTTTGTTTGGATAATTTTCAGTCCGTAATTGCTGGAATTATTCAAACACAAGAACACTTGGGGTAAAAACCAAGAAATTGCATAATCTAGCAATATCACCATACGTTTGGGTAGCTAGAATTAGGTCTCTCTTTCTCTTAATGCAATCAACAATTGTTTGTTGCCTTTGGCCCAAGGACGTTCCTTGGCAATTTGTTGATTAGTGATTGATTAGAGGACGTTCCCTAATTGATCTAAGCTTAAGGAGGGATTTGGTTGGTGAGAAGCTTCTTCCACCTCCTAAACTAATTTATTGAATCTAATAAGAGAACTTTTGTGTCAATGATCAATCCCAACAACTAAAGTGAATCCAATTTCTTCAACTAGGCTTTTCTCATTATTGATTTCCTCTTTACTTTATTATTTGCTTTACTTGCTTGCTTTCAATTCTAGTTTAGACATCAAACCTCAAAACCCCCCAATTTACTTTTATTGTTTCTTTATTTACTTGGTCTTGATAAGAAGAATAAATAGTATTGATTCCCTGTGGATACGATCCCTTTGCCACTGTCTACAAGTTATTAAATTGTTGGTAACCAAAAGGGTTATTTTTGACCGGCCTCGACAACCGACTGTCAGCAGCCACTCCGACATCCAAGTCAGTATCGATAAATATAGAGAATGCAAAGAATTGCTTAGAGTTTTAGTGTTAGAGAATAGCGCAGTTTTGTCTCTGCGATTGTAATACCCGGCTAGACTCCGGTATCGGAATTCCTACCGTCCGGTGGAATCTCAGATGTCGGAAGCCTCTAGTAGGGTAGAAACATGTTTTCATAAAATGTTTTAAGGTATTCCATGGTTTTAAGTATAAAAATTAAATGAGTTTTTGCATGAGAAGTCTTTGGAGGAAAACCCAGGTTCGGCCGCCGAAAGTCAAGTTCGGCCGCCGAACATGCATGCGTTTTGGAGGCACGTTAGGCCCCCGAAAGCATGAGTGAGGGAAGTTCAGGTTCGGCCGCCGAAAGTCAAGTTCGGCCGCCTAACATGGCATGCATGCGGAAGCACTTTCGGCCCCCGAACGTGGCCTGGCCAGCCACTATAAAAGGGTCACTTAGCCGAAATGGGCGAGCTTTCTCCCATTTTCGGCCACATCTAGCTTCCGACCTCCCTCTCCCCAGATCTAGTGTTTTTCCTTCAAATCCCCACCATTTTTCTTGAGTTTTAAGCTTGCATTGAAGATTTTGAACTTTTGAAACAAGTCTTGGAGCTTTAGGAACTCAGGAGCTCATTTTCGTGGATCTCCAAGTTTGGGTCGTCTTCCTCTCGATCTTCAAGAGGTAAGGGCCGATCTTAAGCTCCTTATATGTTTTAAAGAAGTTTTATGAAGTTTTATGGGGTAGAAATGCATGTTTAAGTTAGTTGAGCTATGTTAGGTTTTATGGGATTTTTGAGCAATGTGGCATGTTTGAGTATGTTTGGAGTGTTGTAGTTGGGGTATATGCTTGTTTGAGGCCCCTAGGAGCTTGTATGCATGTTTTGGTTGAGTGGTATGCATGATTTGAGCTTGGGAGGCGAAATGTGCTTAGGGGAGCTGAGTTTCTGCCATTCGGGAGAAACTCAGGTTCGACCGCCGAACCCCCTTGTGGAGGCAGGCCTTTCGGCTGCCGAAGTTGCCCCCGAAAGGAGACTTTCGTCTCTGTATGGGACTTTCGGCCGCCGAAGGTGCCGCCGAACATGCATGAGTTTCGTCTCTGTCTGGGAGTTTCGGCCGCCGAAGGTGCCGCCGAACCTGCCTGACTTTCGGCTCTGAAGGGACTTTCGGCCGCCGAACCTGCCACCGAAAGTGCCCTGTTCAGCCATTTCTTGCATGTTTTTATGAGATGTTTTCATGATGTTTTAGGGGTGTAACGCCCCGGAAATCCGGACCGCTACCGGCGCTAGGATTCAGGTCGGCTTAAGGCCGCCGGAACCCGTAGCAAGCCTACATACATCCTGTTTACCTGTTTAATCCCATACATGATCAACAAACATACATAAGAATTAAAAACTTTTCTTTTTCTTCATTCACCAAACTCAACCTGTGCATGCACTATGTTCATCATACACATAAACATTAATCCCTCTGTGGGATTTCATCAAAACCTCAATGGGCAATATATATCCTGTGTTGAGTTGGTTCACATATACATCATAAAATAAGATCATGTACATAACAAGGGATTAACATATACTATGGTCAAGCACAACTCTATCCTCAATAACATAATTACATAAACATAACTGTTCAAAACTTTACATTACATTCTTATCATTTTGTCATGTCCACATACTCTAGCTATTACATACATATGACTTTTCTCTTCTTTTCTTCTCTATCAATCCCATACCTGCAAACCTGGGGTTAGGGGAGAGGGGTGAGCTAGATGCCCAGTGAGTAGAACTATATAAAAAAAAATATTTAAAACATGCTATAATGGAATGCATCATTGCACAAACATTTCACATCATGGAAGGACCGACCCAAAAATCCCTCAGCTCCATGCCCGGCCCTATTATGGGCACCACAGGACTTCGTATTGCCCGGCCCTATTATGGGCACCACAGGACTTCGTATATCGGAGCTATTGCCCGGCCCTATTATGGGCACCACAGGACTTCGTACACAGGACTAGTGAGTCGTGCAATGTCCCTCCTCATCAACCACAATATAATAATGCAATGTAGCATATTCGTGATTCTAATGCAAACATCCTATATTATAGTCATGATGCATGAAACATGATAAAATATTCACTTTCTTAATTTAAAAGATTAAGTATAGTTCCACTCACCTCTGGCTGACTCTGTCAAACTCTCAGCAGCTGGCTCACTGCTGGGGTCCTTGGTTCCTCGGGTCCGAACCTACACAGGTGGACTCCAATGAGGGACCAACATATATAAACATAACTCTAATATATATCCCCCAAAAACCCCCTAAAACATCATGAAAACATCTCAGAAAATATGCATGAAATGGCTGAACAGGGCACCTTCGGCGGCACCTTCGGCGGCCGAAAGTCCCAGACAGAGACGAAACCCAGCTAGGTTCGGCGGCACCTTCGGCGGCCGAAAGTGCCAGACAGAGACGAAAGTCTCTTTTCGGGGGCAACTTCGGCAGCCGAAAGGCCTGCCTCCCCAGCCATGTTCGGCGGCCGAAAGTACCTTCGGCTGCCGAACCTGGTTTCTGCCAAAGGGCAGAAACTTGGCTCCCTTTGCACATTTCGCCTCCAAATCTATAAATCATGCATATTTTTCAACCAAAGCATGCATACAAGTTCCTAGGGGCCTCAAACATGCATATACCCCATCTACAACACTTCATTCATACACAATCAAGCTACATTGTTCATCAAAGCATCAAAACCATAAACTCATCAACAAACCTAAACATGCATCTCTACCCCATAGATCTTGCACAAAACTTGTTTAAAACATAATGTAAGCTAGAGATCGACTCTTACCTCTTGAAGATCGAGAGTGGAGGCGATCTAACTTGGAGTTGGGAGAGATTGAGCTCCTTGGGTCTCCAAGTTCAAAACTTGTTCAAAACTCGTTTCAAAAGCTTAAAAACTTCAAAGCAAGATGAAGACTTGTTAAAATCATGAAAGATCTAAAGGAAACACTCAAGATCGAGGGAGGAGCGGCGGAGACTCACCTTGGCCGACAATGGGAGAGAAAAAAGCTCGCCCGTGCGGACCAAGGGGACCCTTTTATAGTGGCTGGCCAGGCCACGTTCGGGGGCCGAATGTGCCTCCGTATCCATGCAATGTTCGGCGGCCGAACATAAGGTTCGGCGGCCGAACCTGCACTTCCCTCACTTAGACTTTCGGGGGCCTAACGTGCCTCCCAAAGTCCATGCATGTTCGGCGGCCGAAAATGAGTTTCGGCGGCCGAACCTGGGTTTTTCCTTAAAGAATTTTCATGCAAAAACTTATTTAAAATCATACTTAAAACATTAAAATACATGAAAACATTTTATAAAAACATGCTTTTACCCTTCTAGAGGTTTCCGACACCCAAATTCCACCGGACGGTAGGAATTCCGATACCGGAGTCTAGCCGGGTATTACATTCTCCCCCCCTTAAGAACATTCGTCCCCGAATGTTCCTCGACTAGTACATGCATAGCGAAACAAACATAACATACACACATATAGCACATGGAGCACATCTCAACTAACCTTAGAAGAGGTGGGGGTACTGCTGGAGCATGGACTCCCGGGTCTCCCAAGTGCATTCTTCCAAATTGTGGTGGTTCCAAAGGACTTTCACCATCGGGATTTCCTTGTTCCTCAACTTTCTGATCTGAGTGTCAAGAATCCGTACTGGCTGTTCAACATAAGTGAGATCCTCTTGGATCTCCACATCAGGCTCGCTAAGAACCTTGCCCGGATCTGACACGAACTTCCTCAACATGGAAACATGGAAAACCGGATGGATTCTCTCCATAGAAGCAGGCAAGTCCAGCTTGTACGATACATTCCCAATCCTTTGCAGGACTTCAAAGGGTCCAATGTACCGCGGAGCTAGCTTACCCTTCTTACCAAATCGAACCACCCCTTTCATCGGAGACACCTTGAGCAATACTAGATCCCCCTCCTGAAACTCTACCTGTTTCCTGCGGATGTCTGCATAACTTTTCTGCCTGCTGGTGGCAGTCTTTATCCTTTCTCTGATAATGGGCACCACCCTGCTGGTGATCTCAACAAGCTCAGGCCCTGCTAAGGACCTCTCTCCAACCTCTTCCCAGCAAACGGGTGACCTGCACTTCCTCCCATACAAAGCTTCATACGGAGCCATCCCTATGCTAGCATGATAGCTGTTATTGTAGGCAAACTCCACCAAAGGTAGATGTTGCTTCCAAGAACCGCCAAAATCTAGCACACACATTCTGAGCATATCTTCTATGGTCTGGATGGTCCTCTCTGACTGTCCATCAGTCTGGGGGTGGAAGGCAGTACTGAAATCTAACCTGGTACCCATAGCACTCTGCAGACTCCGCCAAAACCTGGAGGTGAACTGGGGCCCTCTATCTGACACTATAGATACCGGGACCCCATGTAGTCTGACGACTTCATCCACATAAACCTGCGCTAACTTATCCACAGAGTAGTTGCTCCTAACTGGAATGAAGTGAGCAGATTTGGTGAGTCTGTCCACAATCACCCATATGGAGTCTAGTCTGTTGGATGTTGCCGGTAACCCCACTACAAAGTCCATAGCTATGTTCTCCCATTTCCATTCTGGAATAGGTAGCGGGTTAAGCATTCCAGCCGGCTTCTGATGTTCCAGCTTCACCCTCTGACATATTTCGCAGGCTGACACGAATTGTGCCACTTCCCTCTTCATAGCTGGCCACCAATACACCCTCTTCAGATCTTGATACATCTTGGTGGCTCCAGGGTGAATGTTGTATCTTGCATTATGAGCCTCTCTCATAATGTCTCCTTTAAGCCCGATGTCATCTGGTACACATAGTCTGTTCCCATAGCGGAGGATCCCCTTATCATCGAATCTGAACTCACTATCTTTGCCTGACTGAACAGTCCTGGCAATCTTCACTAACTCTGGGTCCTCGTGCTGTTTCTGAGCCACCTGCTCCAGAAACACGGGGGTTACTTTCATCTGTGCAATCAAAGCACCTGTACCAGACAACTCCATCTGTAGACCCTCCTCAATGAGCTTATAAAATTCCTTCACCACCGGTCTCCTCTCTGCCGTGATGTGGGATAGACTGCCAAGTGATTTCCGGCTTAAGGCATCAGCTACTACATTAGCCTTACCCGGATGGTACTGTATCTTACAATCATAGTCACTGAGCAGTTCTACCCATCTCCTCTGCCTCAAGTTCAAATCTCTCTGACTCAAGATGTGCTGCAGGCTCTTATGATCTGTGAAGATCTCACATTTTACCCCATAGAGGTAATGCCTCCACATCTTGAGGGCAAATATAACTGCTGCCATTTCCAGGTCGTGTGTGGGGTAATTCAACTCATGCCTCTTCAGCTGTCTAGAAGCATAAGCGATCACCTTACCATTCTGCATCAACACACAACCCAGGCCTACTCTGGATGCATCACAGAACACTGTGAAATCCTCATTGCTGTTTGGCAGAGCTAACACTGGTGCCGAAGTCAACCTCTTCTTGAGCTCCTCAAAGTTTTCTTCACACTGATCGGTCCACTCGAATCTCTGGTTCTTTCTGGTTAATCTGGTTAAAGGAGCTGCAATCTTAGAGAAGTCCTGAACGAACCTCCTGTAGTAGCCAGCCAAACCCAAGAAGCTTCTGATCTCTGTCACTGAGGTGGGTCTTGGCCAGTTAGTCACAGCTTCAACCTTCTTGGGGTCCACTTCTATCCCATTCTCTGACACTATATGCCCCAAGAATGATATGCTCCTTAACCAGAATTCACACTTGGAGAACTTGGCATACAAGCCATGTTCCCTCAAGGTCTGTAATACAATCCTCAGATGCTGGGCATGCTCCTCTGCATTCCTGGAATACACTAGGATATCATCTATAAAGACAATAACGAAGTGATCCAGGCATGGTCTGAATACTCTGTTCATGAGGTCCATGAATGCTGCAGGGGCGTTAGTTAACCCAAACGGCATTACAAGGAACTCATAGTGCCCATATCTGGTCCTGAAAGCTGTCTTTGGTGTGTCTTCTTCCCTTATCCTCAGCTGATGGTACCCTGATCTTAGATCTATCTTGGAGAAACAACCCGCTCCTGCTAGCTGGTCGAATAGATCATCGATCCTTGGCAATGGGTACTTGTTCTTGGTAGTGACCTTGTTCAACTGCCTGTAGTCGATACAAAGTCTGAGGGATCCATCCTTCTTTCTCACAAAAAGCACTGGAGCACCCCAAGGTGAGGTACTCGGTCGGATGAAGCCCTTGTCTACCAGATCTTGCAACTGTTCTTTCAGTTCCTTCAATTCTGCTGGTGCCATCCTGTAGGGAGGAATAGAGATCGGTCTAGTTCCAGGCATCAATTCAATCTCGAACTCTATCTCCCTAGCAGGTGGTAGTCCTGGAAGCTCTTCTGGAAAGACATCCAGAAATTCTCTGACAACTGGCACTGAGGCCGGCTCCCTGACCTGACTGTCTAGCTCTCTCACATGAGCTAAGTACCCCTGACATCCCTTCCTAAGCAACCTACGAGCCTGAAGAGCTGATACCAGACCTCTAGGTGTGCCCCTCTTGTCTCCTCTGAAGACGACCTCTGACCCGTTCTGATCTCTGAACCTGACTACCTTGTCCCTGCAGTCCAAGGTAGCACCATGGGTAGATAGCCAATCCATCCCTAGAATGACGTCAAAATCTGTCAAATCTAGAACCACAAGGTCGGCGGAGAGGCATCTTCCCTCAACAAACACTGGACAGTACCGGCAGACTGACTCTGCCGCCGTCGGGTCACACTTGGGTCCACTGACCCATAGGGGACACTCTAACCCAGAGACTATCAGACCTAACCTCTCAACGGCTCTCGGAGCAATAAAGGAATGAGATGCACCCGGGTCCATTAATGCATACACATCAGAACACCCAATGATGAGATTACCTGACACCACGGTGTTGGATGTGTTCGCCTCCTGCTGAGTCATTGTGAAGATCCTGGCTGGAGCTGATGGACCTTCACCTCGGGAACCAGAAGAAAAGGCTGCCCCTCTCCCTCTACCTCTGCCACTGCCCTGTGTTGTGGCTGGAGCTGCTGGTTGTGCCACACTACCCGAAGCTGTCTGTTGGGGCTGGCCCATGAAAGGTGCTCTAGGACAATCCCGAGCTATGTGTCCCTCCTGGCCACATCTGAAACATGCATTAGTCCCAGCTCGACACACTCCCCTGTGTGGTCTTCCACATCTCTGGCATTCTGTACCATCTGAGCCTGAGCTCGAGCCACCGCCGAATCCCAGACCGGATTTCAACTTGTTCCAGAACTTATTCTTCTTGGGCTTCTTAGTGCTACTCCATTTCTTACTACCTGAACTCTGAGTAGAGGGTCCTGGCCCTCCTCTGCCTGGGGTCTTAACCCCTGAAGACTGGGTCACTGACTGCTTCACTGACCCCTCAACTATGGCACTGGCCTCCATTCTTCGAGCCATATCTACCACCGTGTGAAAACTCTCCCTCTCAGCTGATTGAATCAATGAGGAGTACCTGGACTGTAATTTCATGACATATCTCCTGGCCTTCTTCACGTCTGTATCTAGAGCTTGCCCTGAGAAGGGTAATAGCTCCAGAAATCTGTCTGTGTACTCCTCTATGCTCATGTCTTCTGTCTGTCTCAGTTGTTCAAACTCAATCATCTTCAACTCTCTGGAACTATCTGGAAATGCCCATCCAGCAAACTCATTGGCAAATTCCTCCCATGTCATACTGTCTAGTCTCGGGTCTACATAGCACTTGAACCATTCCTTTGCCTTTTTGCACTTCAGGGTGAATCCTGCCATCTCAATGGCTCTTCTATCATCTGCCCCTAGCTCATCAGTGATCGTCTTCACTGCTCTCAGGTATTCAAAGGGATCATCCCCTGACTTATATTTAGGAGCATCCAGCTTAAGGTAAGCTGTCATTTTCACCTTACTCCCACTGGCTGAGCTAGGTCTAGGAGGTTGAGTATCTGGGGCTACTGGTTCTGTAGGAGGTGGAGGTGGGGATGCAGCATTCCCCGAGGTGGGGTTTGCTGGGTGAGGATGGAAGGATGAGGGTGGATAGGCTGGGTACTGTGGGTACGGTGGATAGAAAGGTGGATAAGGCATGTGAGTAGGGTAGGGATTAAAGCTGGAGTAATCCGACGTACTTCCCATCGGATACCCGGGACTCTGTGCATAGGGTGGGTAATAGGGTGGAAAACCATACCCCGAGGCCTGAGTGCCTCCTTGTGACTCCCCTGTCCCTTCTTCTGACATGCCAACATCCAGATTCCCATCCCTTCTCTGATCTTCTTCCATAACCTCCCTCACATCTGAAGAACTTCCTCCTCTTTCTGTCCCCCTTCTGCTAGTATCAAAAGACCTTCTAGGGTCCCTTGATACTCTTTCTCTGTTTGTTCTGCATGACATTGCCCTAGGCAATGTGGGAGGACGGGCGCTTGTGCCCTCATCCTCAGGTGGCACTCCAGTCAATCGCGCAGATCGACGAGTTCCTCTCATCCTATTCTCTGAAAAACAGCTCATAACAAGCAAACATTAGCATCATATGGTTCATGTGGGCACACATGAACCCTCATCACATAGCATAGCATGTGCATTCACATCATCATACAAGACAGGACTCAACATCCTATCCTAGTGGACATGACCTTCCTATTGTGCTTGACCTTCTAGAACATCTATGAGCCCGACACTCTAGGTCCGACCATATGAACCTAGGGCTCTGATACCACTCTGTAACGCCCCGGAAATCCGGACCGCTACCGGCGCTAGGATTCAGGTCGGCTTAAGGCCGCCGGAACCCGTAGCAAGCCTACATACATCCTGTTTACCTGTTTAATCCCATACATGATCAACAAACATACATAAGAATTAAAAACTTTTCTTTTTCTTCATTCACCAAACTCAACCTGTGCATGCACTATGTTCATCATACACATAAACATTAATCCCTCTGTGGGATTTCATCAAAACCTCAATGGGCAATATATATCCTGTGTTGAGTTGGTTCACATATACATCATAAAATAAGATCATGTACATAACAAGGGATTAACATATACTATGGTCAAGCACAACTCTATCCTCAATAACATAATTACATAAACATAACTGTTCAAAACTTTACATTACATTCTTATCATTTTGTCATGTCCACATACTCTAGCTATTACATACATATGACTTTTCTCTTCTTTTCTTCTCTATCAATCCCATACCTGCAAACCTGGGGTTAGGGGAGAGGGGTGAGCTAGATGCCCAGTGAGTAGAACTATATAAAAAAAATATTTAAAACATGCTATAATGGAATGCATCATTGCACAAACATTTCACATCATGGAAGGACCGACCCAAAAATCCCTCAGCTCCATGCCCGGCCCTATTATGGGCACCACAGGACTTCGTATTGCCCGGCCCTATTATGGGCACCACAGGACTTCGTATATCGGAGCTATTGCCCGGCCCTATTATGGGCACCACAGGACTTCGTACACAGGACTAGTGAGTCGTGCAATGTCCCTCCTCATCAACCACAATATAATAATGCAATGTAGCATATTCGTGATTCTAATGCAAACATCCTATATTATAGTCATGATGCATGAAACATGATAAAATATTCACTTTCTTAATTTAAAAGATTAAGTATAGTTCCACTCACCTCTGGCTGACTCTGTCAAACTCTCAGCAGCTGGCTCACTGCTGGGGTCCTTGGTTCCTCGGGTCCGAACCTACACAGGTGGACTCCAATGAGGGACCAACATATATAAACATAACTCTAATATATATCCCCCAAAAACCCCCTAAAACATCATGAAAACATCTCAGAAAATATGCATGAAATGGCTGAACAGGGCACCTTCGGCGGCACCTTCGGCGGCCGAAAGTCCCAGACAGAGACGAAACCCAGCTAGGTTCGGCGGCACCTTCGGCGGCCGAAAGTGCCAGACAGAGACGAAAGTCTCTTTTCGGGGGCAACTTCGGCAGCCGAAAGGCCTGCCTCCCCAGCCATGTTCGGCGGCCGAAAGTACCTTCGGCTGCCGAACCTGGTTTCTGCCAAAGGGCAGAAACTTGGCTCCCTTTGCACATTTCGCCTCCAAATCTATAAATCATGCATATTTTTCAACCAAAGCATGCATACAAGTTCCTAGGGGCCTCAAACATGCATATACCCCATCTACAACACTTCATTCATACACAATCAAGCTACATTGTTCATCAAAGCATCAAAACCATAAACTCATCAACAAACCTAAACATGCATCTCTACCCCATAGATCTTGCACAAAACTTGTTTAAAACATAATGTAAGCTAGAGATCGACTCTTACCTCTTGAAGATCGAGAGTGGAGGCGATCTAACTTGGAGTTGGGAGAGATTGAGCTCCTTGGGTCTCCAAGTTCAAAACTTGTTCAAAACTCGTTTCAAAAGCTTAAAAACTTCAAAGCAAGATGAAGACTTGTTAAAATCATGAAAGATCTAAAGGAAACACTCAAGATCGAGGGAGGAGCGGCGGAGACTCACCTTGGCCGACAATGGGAGAGAAAAAAGCTCGCCCGTGCGGACCAAGGGGACCCTTTATAGTGGCTGGCCAGGCCACGTTCGGGGGCCGAATGTGCCTCCGTATCCATGCAATGTTCGGCGGCCGAACATAAGGTTCGGCGGCCGAACCTGCACTTCCCTCACTTAGACTTTCGGGGGCCTAACGTGCCTCCCAAAGTCCATGCATGTTCGGCGGCCGAAAATGAGTTTCGGCGGCCGAACCTGGGTTTTTCCTTAAAGAATTTTCATGCAAAAACTTATTTAAAATCATACTTAAAACATTAAAATACATGAAAACATTTTATAAAAACATGCTTTTACCCTTCTAGAGGTTTCCGACACCCAAATTCCACCGGACGGTAGGAATTCCGATACCGGAGTCTAGCCGGGTATTACATTTTTTGGGGAGTATATTAGAGTTATGTTTATGTATGTTTGGTCCCTCATTGGAGTCCACCTGTGTAGGTTCGGACCCGAGGAACCGAGGACCCCAGCAGTGAGCCAGCTGCTACAGAGTTTGTCAGAGCTAGCCAGAGGTGAGTGGAATAAACCTTAAGTTTTAAATTAAACGAAATATGAATTTTGAGCATGACCCATGCATCATTAATGCCATGAGTTATAGTAGGTTGTTTGCATTAGTATTCACGAATATGTTGCATTGCATTTATGATGTTGATGTGGATTGGTTATTGGATGATCCTTTAGTCCTCATATGGCATGATGATGCTACGGCATGATACGGTATGGAAGTCCAGGTTGTACCCATTCTACGTCCCTGGCACGATGTAAGAGAAAGTCCAGGTTGTACCCATTCTACGTCCCTGGCACAGTTGGACTGTATGATATGTTATGTTAAGGGAAAGACCGGTTGTACCCATTCTACGTCCCGGCACAGTTGGACTATGTAGAGGACTATTGGTGACAATACCATCCGAGATGTGATTAGTTGTGATGTGTTGCATTCCATGAAAGCATGAAATTTTAATATATTGTTTTCACTATTCTGCTCACTGGGCTTTGTAGCTCACCCCTCTCCCCTAACCCCAGATGTGCAGGTACAGGGTAGACCAAGAGGTTAGCCAGAGTTTGAAGTATGTTCATGTAATAGTTAGATTGTGGACATGACAAATGTATTATGATGTAGTGTAAGAGATTACAATATGTTGTGTAATGAGGTATATTGAGGTTATAGATGTGCTTGACCCTATGAGTATTGTAATCCCTTTGATACATGATCTATAGAAATGTTTTATAATGTTTATGTTTAAACCAACTCATCTCATGTTGTATCGCCCGTTGGGGCATTGATGGGATCCCACAGAGGGATCATGATTATGATCATGTCTATGTACATGTATGTTCAGGTTGAGTTGGTGTATGAGAAATGAATGAAAGAAAAGTTTTAAATTTTTATGTATGATTGTGGATCATATATGGGATTAAACAGGTTTACAGGTTGCATGTCAGGCTTGCTACGGGTCCCGGCGGCCTTAAGTCGACCCGGATCCTAGCGCCGGTAGTGGTCCGATTTTCGGGTCGTTACAGAATGGTATCAGAGCCCTAGGTTCATATGGTCGGACCCAGAGTGTCGGGCTCATAGATGTTATAGAAGGTCAAGCACAATAGGAAGGTCATGTCCACTAGGATAGGATGTTGAGTCCAGTCTTGTATGATGATGTGAAATGCCATGATAATATGCATGTGCATTAATGATATGCTATGCTATGTGATGTATGTGATGAGGGTTCATGTGTGCCCACATGAACCATATGATGCTAATGCTTGCTTGATGTATACTGTTTTTCAGAAAACAGGATGAGAGGAACTCGTCGATCTGCGCGATTGACTGGAGTGCCACCTGAGGATGAGGGCACGAGCGCCCGTCCTCCTACATTGCCTAGGGCAATGTCTTGTAGAGCCAACAGAGAGAGAGTGTCAAGGGACCCTAGAAGGTCTTTTGACGTTAGCAGAAGGGGGACAGATAGAGGAGGAAGTTCTTCAAGAGTGAGGGAGGTTATGGAAGAGGATCAAAGGAGGGATGGGAACCTGGATGTGAGCATGGAGGAAGAAGGGACAGGGGAGTCTCAGGGAGGCGTTCAGGCCTCGGGGTATGGTTTTCCACCCCATTATCCACCCTTCCCACAGGGTTCAGGGTATCCGATGGGAGGTACATCAGATTACTCCAGCTTTAACCCCTACCCTACCTACATGCCCTATCCACCTTTCTATCCACCTTACACACAGTACCCAGCTTATCCACCCTCACCCTTCTATCCAAACCCGGCAAACCCCACCTCGGGGATTGCTGCACCTCCACCTCTACCACCTACAGAACCAGCAGCCCCAGTTACTTAACCTCCTAGACCTAGCTCAGTCGATGGGAGCAAGGTAAAGATGACCGATTACCTCAAGCTGGATGCTCCCAAATACAAGTCAGGGGATGACCCCTTTGAGTATCTGAGAGTAGTGAAGACAATAACTGATGAGCTAGGGGCTAGTGACAGCAGGGCCATCCAGATGGCAGGGTTCACTTTGAAGTGCAAGAAGGCACGGGAATGGTTCAAGTGTTATGTGGATCCGAGACTAGACGGTATGACATGGGAGGAATTTGCGAATGAGTTCGCTGGATGGGCTTTTCCAGACAGTTCTAGAGAACTGAAGATGATTGAGTTTGAGCAACTGAGGCAGTCGGAGCACATGGGTGTAGAGGAGTTCACGGATAAATTCTTGGAGCTTTTGCCTTTTTCAGGGCAAGCTCTAGATACAGATACGAAGAAAGCCAAGAGGTATGTTATGAAGCTGCATTCCAGGTACTCCTCACTGATTCAGTCAGCTGAGAGAGAAAGTTTCCACACTGTGGTGGATATGGCTCGAAGAATGGAAGCAAGTGCTATAGTTGAGGGGTCAGTGAAACAGTCAGTGACCCAGTCTTCAGGGGTTAAGACCCCAGGCAGAGGAGGACCAAGTTTCCCTTCTCAGAGCTCAGGTAAGAAGAGGTGGGATAGCACCACCAGGAAGCCGAAGAAGAATAAGTTTTGGAACAAGTTGAAATCCGGTCTGGGATTTGGCGGTGGCTCGAGCTCAGGCTCAGATGGTACAGAATGCCAGAGATGTGGAAGACCGCACAGGGGAGTGTGTCGAGCTGGGACTAATGCATGTTTCAGATGTGGACAGGAGGGACACATGGCTCGGGATTGTCCTAGAGCGCCTTTTATGGGCCAACCCCAGCAGACAGCTTCTGGTAGTGTGGCACAGCCAGCAGTTCCAGCCACAACTCAGGGCAGTGGCAGAGGTAGAGGGAGAGGGGCAGCCTCTTCTTCTGGTTCCCGAGGTGAAGGTCCATCAGCTCCAGCCAGGATCTTCACCATGACACAGCAGGAGGCTAACACATCCAACACCGTGGTGTCAGGTAATCTCGTCATGGGGTGTTCTGATGTGTATGCATTAATGGACCCGGGTGCATCTCATTCATTTATTGCTCCGAGAGCCGTTGAGAGGTTGGGTCTGATAGTCTCTAGGTTAGAGTGTCCCCTATGGGTCAGTGGACCCAAGTGTGACCCGTCAGTGGCAGTGTCAGTCTGCCAGTACAGTCCAGTTTTTATTGAGGGAAGATGCCTCTCCGTCGACCTTGTGGTTCTAGATTTGACAGACTTTGACGTCATTCTAGGGATGGATTGGCTATCTACCCATGGTGCTACCTTGGACTGCAGGGACAAGGTAGTCAGGTTCAGAGATCAGAACGGGTCAGAGGTCGTCTTCAGAGGAGACAAGAGGGGCACACCTAGAGGTTTGATATCAGCTCTTCAGGCTCGTAGGTTGCTTAGGAAGGGATGTCAGGGGTACTTAGCTCATGTGAGAGAGCTAGACAGTCAGGTCAGGGAGCCGGCCTCGGTGCCAGTTGTCAGAGAGTTTCAGGATGTTTTTCCGGATGAGCTTTCAGGTTTACCACCTGCTAGGGAGATAGAGTTCGAGATAGAGTTAGTGCCTAGAACTAGACCGATCTCTATCCCTCCCTACAGGATGGCCCCAACAGAGTTAAAGGAGTTGAAAGAGCAGTTGCAAGAACTGGTAGAAAAGGGTTTCATCCGACAGAGTACCTCATCTTGGGGTGCTCCGGTCTTGTTTGTGAGGAAGAAGGATGGATCCCTTAGACTTTGTATCGACTACAGGCAGTTGAACAAAGTCACTACCAAGAATAGGTACCCTTTGCCAAGGATCGATGATCTATTTGACCAGCTAGCAGGAGCGAGTTGTTTCTCCAAAATAGATCTGAGATCGGGGTACCATCAGCTAAGGATAAGGGATGAAGATGTGCCGAAGACAGCCTTCAGGACCAGATATGGGCATTTCGAGTTCCTTGTAATGCCGTTCGGGTTAACAAACGCCCCTGCAGCATTCATGGATCTCATGAACAGAGTATTTAGCCAGTACCTGGATCACTTCGTTATTGTCTTCATAGATGATATCTTGGTGTATTCCAGGAATGCAGAGGAGCATGCCCATCATCTGCGGTTGGTCTTGCAGACTTTGAGGGAACATGGCTTGTATGCCAAGTTCTCTAAATGTGAGTTCTGGCTGAGGAGCATTTCATTCTTGGGGCATGTAGTGTCAGAGAATGGGATTGAGGTGGACCCCAAGAAGACAGAAACTGTGGCTAACTGGCCTAGACCCACTTCAGTGACAGAGATTAGAAGTTTCTTGGATTTGGCAGGTTACTACAGGAGGTTCGTTCAGGACTTCTCAAAAATAGCAGCTCCTCTGACCAGACTAACCAGGAAGAATCAGAAGTTTCTGTGGACCGACCAGTGCGAAGAGAGTTTCGAAGAGCTTAAGAAGAGGTTGACTTCAGCACCAGTTTTAGCTCTGCCATCTAGTGATGAGGACTTTACCGTCTTTTGTGATGCGTCCCGTGTGGGACTGGGTTGTGTACTGATGCAGAAGGAGAGGGTGATCGCTTATGCTTCTAGGCAGCTAAAGAAGCATGAGTTGAATTACCCCACTCATGACCTGGAGATGGCAGCAGTAATCTTTGCACTCAAGATGTGGAGGCACTACCTCTATGGGGTTAAATGTGAGATCTTCACAGATCATAAAAGCCTGCAGTACATCTTGAGTCAGAGGGATCTGAATTTGAGACAGAGGAGATGGGTGGAGCTGCTGAGTGACTATGATTGCAAGATTCAGTACCATCCGGGTAAGGCGAATGTTGTGGCAGACGCCTTAAGCCGGAAATCACTCGGTAGTTTATCCCACATATCGGCAGAGAGGAGGCCAGTGGTGAAGGAGTTCTACAAGCTTATTGAGGAAGGTCTACAGATGGAGTTATCTGGTACAGGTGCCTTGGTGGCCCAGATGAGAGTGGCACCCGTGTTTCTGGAGCAGGTGGCTCAGAAACAGCATGAGGACCCGGAGTTAGTGAAGATTGCCAGGACTGTTCAGTCAGGCAATGATAGTGAGTTCAGATTCGACAGCAAGGGGATCCTCCGCTATGGGAGCAGACTATGTGTACCAGATGACATTGGGCTAAAAGGAGACATTATGAGAGAGGCTCATAATGCAAGATACAACATTCACCCCGGAGCCACCAAGATGTATCAAGATCTAAAGAAGGTTTATTGGTGGCCAGCTATGAAGAAAGAAGTGGCACAGTCCGTGTCAGCCTGCGAAGTGTGTCAGAGGGTGAAGCTGGAACATCAGAAGCCGGCTGGGATGCTTAACCCGCTACCTATTCCAGAATGGAAATGGGAAAATATAGCTATGGACTTTGTAGTGGGGTTACCGGCGGCGTCCAACAGAGTGGACTCCATATGGGTGATTGTGGACAGACTCACCAAATCTGCTCACTTCATTCCTGTCAGGAGTGGCTACTCTGTAGACAAGTTGGCACAGGTATATGTGGACGAGATCGTCAGGCTGCATGGGGTTCCTGTTTCGATAGTGTCGGATAGAGGGCCCCAGTTCACCTCCAGGTTTTGGCGGAGTCTGCAGAATGCCATGGGTACTAGGTTGGATTTCAGTACTGCCTTCCACCCCCAGACTGATGGACAGTCAGAAAGGACCATCCAGACTATCGAGGATATGCTCAGAATGTGTGTGCTGGACTTTGGCGGTTCTTGGAGGCAGCATCTACCTTTGGTGGAGTTTGCCTACAACAACAGCCATCATGCTAGCATCGGGATGGCTCCATATGAAGCTTTGTATTGAAGGAAGTGCAGATCACCTGTTTGCTGGGAGGAAGTTGGAGAAAAGGCCTTGGCAGGGCCTGAGCTAGTAGAGATCACCAGCAGGGTGGTACCCATAATCAGAGAGAGAATCAAGACTGCTGCAAGCAGACAGAAGAGCTATGCAGACGTCCGCAGGAGACAGTTAGAGTTTCAGGAGGGGGATCTGGTATTGCTTAAGGTGTCTCCAATGAAAGGAGTAGTTCGTTTTGGGAAGAAAGGTAAACTAGCCCCACGATACATCGAACCCTTCGAAATCTTGCAAAAGATTGGGAATGTGTCGTACAAGCTAGATTTACCTCCGTCAATGGAAAGAATCCATCCGGTTTTCCATGTTTCGATGTTGAGGAAGTTTGTGTCAGATCCGAGCAAGGTTCTTAGTGGGCCTGATGTGGAGGTCCAAGAGGATCTCACCTATGTTGAACAGCCAGTACGCATCATAGACACTCAGATCAGAAAGTTAAGGAACAAGGAAATCCCGATGGTGAAAGTCCTGTGGAACCACCACAATTTGGAAGAATGCACTTGGGAGACACGGGAGTCCATGCTCCAGCAATACCCTTACCTTTTCTGAGGTTAGATCTCTATGTGTTTGTGTGTTATGTATGTTATGTTTTATGCCATGCTATGTGTGCTAGTTGAGGTACATTCGGGGACGAATGTTCTTAAGGGGGGGAGAATGTAATACCCGGCTAGACTCCGGTATCGGAATTCCTACCGTCCGGTGGAATCTCAGATGTCGGAAGCCTCTAGTAGGGTAGAAACATGTTTTCATAAAATGTTTTAAGGTATTCCATGGTTTTAAGTATAAAAATTAAATGAGTTTTTGCATGAGAAGTCTTTGGAGGAAAACCCAGGTTCGGCCGCCGAAAGTCAAGTTCGGCCGCCGAACATGCATGCGTTTTGGAGGCACGTTAGGCCCCCGAAAGCATGAGTGAGGGAAGTTCAGGTTCGGCCGCCGAAAGTCAAGTTCGGCCGCCGAACATGGCATGCATGCGGAAGCACTTTCGGCCCCCGAACGTGGCCTGGCCAGCCACTATAAAAGGGTCACTTAGCCGAAATGGGCGAGCTTTCTCCCATTTTCGACCACAGCTAGCTTCCGACCTCCCTCTCCCCAGATCTAGTGTTTTTCCTTCAAATCCCCACCATTTTTCTTGAGTTTTAAGCTTGCATTGAAGATTTTGAACTTTTGAAACAAGTCTTGGAGTTTTAGGAACTCAGGAGCTCATTTTCGTGGATCTCCAAGTTTGGGTCGTCTTCCTCTCGATCTTCAAGAGGTAAGGGCCGATCTTAAGCTCCTTATATGTTTTAAAGAAGTTTTATGAAGTTTTATGGGGTAGAAATGCATGTTTAAGTTAGTTGAGCTATGTTAGGTTTTATGGGATTTTTGAGCAATGTGGCATGTTTGAGTATGTTTGGAGTGTTGTAGTTGGGGTATATGCTTGTTTGAGGCCCCTAGGAGCTTGTATGCATGTTTTGGTTGAGTGGTATGCATGATTTGAGCTTGGGAGGCGAAATGTGCTTAGGGGAGCTGAGTTTCTGCCATTCGGGAGAAACTCAGGTTCGGCCGCCGAAGGGAGTTCCGGCCGCCGAACCCCCTTGTGGAGGCAGGCCTTTCGGCTGCCGAAGTTGCCCCCGAAAGGAGACTTTCGTCTCTGTATGGGACTTTCGGCCGCCGAAGGTGCCGCCGAACATGCATGAGTTTCGTCTCTGTCTGGGAGTTTCGGCCGCCGAAGGTGCCGCCGAACCTGCCGCCGAAAGTGCCCTGTTCAGCCATTTCTTGCATGTTTTTATGAGATGTTTTCATGATGTTTTAGGGGGTTTTTGGGGAGTATATTAGAGTTATGTTTATGTATGTTTGGTCCCTCATTGGAGTCCACCTGTGTAGGTTCGGACCCGAGGAACCGAGGACCCCAGCAGTGAGCCAGCTGCTACAGAGTTTGTCAGAGCTAGCCAGAGGTGAGTGGAATAAACCTTAAGTTTTAAATTAAACGAAATATGAATTTTGAGCATGACCCATGCATCATTAATGCCATGAGTTATAGTAGGTTGTTTGCATTAGTATTCACGAATATGTTGCATTGCATTTATGATGTTGATGTGGATTGGTTATTGGATGATCCTTTAGTCCTCATATGGCATGATGATGCTATGGCATGATACGGTATGGAAGTCCAGGTTGTACCCATTCTACGTCCCTGGCACGATGTAAGAGAAAGTCCAGGTTGTACCCATTCTACGTCCCTGGCACAGTTGGACTGTATGATATGTTATGTTAAGGGAAAGACCGGTTGTACCCATTCTACGTCCCGGCACAGTTGGACTATGTAGAGGACTATTGGTGACAATACCATCCGAGATGTGATTAGTTGTGATGTGTTGCATTCCATGAAAGCATGAAATTTTAATATATTGTTTTCACTATTCTGCTCACTGGGCTTTGTAGCTCACCCCTCTCCCCTAACCCCAGATGTGCAGGTACAGGGTAGACCAAGAGGTTAGCCAGAGTTTGAAGTATGTTCATGTAATAGTTAGATTGTGGACATGACAAATGTATTATGATGTAGTGTAAGAGATTACAGTATGTTGTGTAATGAGGTATATTGAGGTTATAGATGTGCTTGACCCTATGAGTATTGTAATCCCTTTGATACATGATCTATAGAAATGTTTTATAATGTTTATGTTTAAACCAACTCATCTCATGTTGTATCGCCCGTTGGGGCATTGATGGGATCCCACAGAGGGATCATGATTATGATCATGTCTATGTACATGTATGTTCAGGTTGAGTTGGTGTATGAGAAATGAATGAAAGAAAAGTTTTAAATTTTTATGTATGATTGTGGATCATATATGGGATTAAACAGGTTTACAGGTTGCATGTCAGGCTTGCTACGGGTCCCGGCGGCCTTAAGTCGACCCGGATCCTAGCGCCGGTAGCGGTCCGATTTTCGGGTCGTTACAGCGATTCTTCTTTTTATACTGTGAAAGGTAGAGATGATATGGTATTTTTCTGATGATCTAGTGGTAATATGGTTGTCTGCTTGATATGTGATATTACTGTCTAATAGGTGAGAATCTCGCGATCACAGGCGTAATATGCTTGATAATGGTAATGTCGTAATGAGACTCACCTCGTTGAGGTAAGGACGAGTCCTCTGATGATGACCTGAGTCTTAAGGTGTCCAGGTCTTTCTTTCTTCATACTGGTTTGCGTTTCTCATTTGCAATATACTTGCAACGTGACTCTGTTCTGTGGTGGTAACTCACGGATTACTTTAGGCGATTGTTATATAACACCAATAATGTAAACTTTAAAAAATTATATAAATTTATTAAAGTTAAAAGAATATCATGCTTTTTATTTATATTATTTTTATATTATTTAAAGTAGCATAATAAAATTAATGATGAAAAAAAATATTTTTTATTTTTTAAAATAACAATATGTTTCGTATTATATATATTGTGTTTGATTTATATAAGAGTTTTCTTTTAATAATAAAGTTATGTATTTTATTTGATAATATTATTTTTTTATAAAATTGATTTTATATTCAAATATAAAATAATTCTACGTATTAAATTAAATATTTTAAATAATAATTTTTTTAACTAATTTAATTTTTTCGCTATCGAGGAGTACTAATAATTATTTTTGTTATTTTTCATGTAATATATGATTAATCACATGAGTTTTTAAGAGTGTTATTGTATCGTAAAAGAATTGATGAAACAAACAATATGAATTGAGATTCTATCGAAATTTATATAATCCAACTATATATCAGTCAATATAAATTACTAAAAGTAAGTATATATTCTCATCAATAGTGATAATAGATAAATATATTTAACATTATAGTAAAACAATTCAATAATTCATCCTAAGTCTAACTTGTAACCTTCATAAATTTGCTAATATTATTTCAAGCTGAATTTGTTATTTCAAGCTCAACTATGCCTCTTATTAATTATTTATCAATTTCCTCTTCCATATTAATGTTAAAAGTCATGATATTCTCTAAAGAGCCAACCCTTTATTCTTGAAAATCTCATTAATGGTTATAATTAAGAGATTGATGATTGACATAAAAGAAGAGAGATTTTTTTGTGTTAGTTAGAGCAAATAGCTACGATACCATATAGAATAATTACTGTGTTGATCCATCACAGATTACAAAAGTATTCATATATAAGAGTGGTATAAAGATAAATATTAATATGTACAAAGATAATAATAAAGTTGATCTGATCATAATATAAGGTTTATGCATCTAGATTTTATAAAAAATATAATTGGTAAATCTTATTATATTTTATAATTAAATTTAAATAAAAAATCAATTAAAATAAAAATTTTAAATAATAGTGATGCGACTGGAAAATAGAGTTAGACCTGTAAGAAAGAAAATGTGAGGTGGTACATACCCACGGCAGTCACTCTGAAACTCAAGTCAGTATATTGAAAAATATGGCGAATGTAATGAATTGGTTAGAGTTTAAGTTGTGTAAGAATTGCATATTTTTGCTTCTGGAATCGTTCCTCTTTTATACTGTAAGAAGATGGAGATAAATATTTTCTGATGATCCGACGATAATGTGGTCGGCTGCTTGATAAAAGATCCTGCCGCGTTCACTGGTCGTGGATCCTGTGATTACAAGCATGACGGAAGCCCACTAGATTATGCCTACTAATAGTAACTTTAAACTGAGACTCGACCTATCTAGGAAAGGGCGAGTTTTGATGATGAACCGGGTATCTCCAGTTCTTCCTTTCCTCGGGTGGGACTGCGTTACCCATTTATCAGATTTTTGTCACGTGACCTCTGTTTTGTAGTGACAGCTCATGGCTTACTTTAGACGATTTTTATATAATATCAGAGATCCCGTTGGTCTTTGATTCTTCAGATTCGAAGGTAAGAGTTATTCTCACGATCTGGGGCACGTGGCTCTTGATAATGATTTTTTTTTTAGCTCGCGCTGCTTTATTTGCCTAGCTTTTTAATGATGTCTACCTCGTTTCTCGAGTCGCATTTAAAATCTGCTGTCAAAACCGTTTTATAAGAACCTTTATTCTTTCCCATATACCACTTTTACTCTCAAAGTATAATCTTTATTTTCAGAAAGACTCAATCGCTCCTTCTTTCCCTATTACACTCCCCTACTTTCACAATAATTTATATTTTCTTTTTCTCTTTTATAATGAATAGGAACACTTTCTCTTCTTCTCTTATTCCTAGTGAAGATTCCGCCTCAACTCCTCTTCCAACAGCCCCATCCATGCCCTAGCTTCTCTTATTCCACTGAGGGCAGTTCAAGAGAGTGAATGTAGTCTGATTAGTGACATCTCGTCCATCCTATCAGAGCATAATATAAGTCGCCTTCATGATAAATACTAGATTTTTTGAGAGACTTTTCGTATCTTTGCCCCTTCCTCCAATGTTAATGTGACTGACATGATCCCTGAAAATGATACTATTATAGTTTTCAAAGACCAACTGAAGGCAGGTCTTGAGTTCTCCAAGAGATCAGGAGAATTTCGAAAACTAAGTTATAAAAAGAAAGGCAATAGGCAACAAAATTGGATGGAAATCCAACACATAATTTTTAATTATATATAATATTTAAAAATATAATTGTGAATAAAATATTTATTTTTAATTATATAAAAATAAATAAACATTCCATTCAAAAAAAATAAAAATAAATAAACATTATAAATAATATAATTATTTTTCTATAAAAAATATAATTATTTTTATAATGTTTATATTTATTTTACAAGTATAAATAGTTTATTAATATATATTAAAATTTATTTTACTACAAAAATTTTATATTTAATTAAATACCAAAAGGAAAGTATGGTTCAAATAAAAAATAAATCTCATCAAGTGTTAATGGATGAGAAAAAAATTTCTAAAATTGGAGCAGCTTAAAAAAGCAGCAGCACTATTAGTTATCTTTTTAAATAGCTTACCAAACACACAAACTACCTAACAATTATAAGAAAAAGATAAATCAAATTTTGATCGAATTTAGATCAAACTAAACATCTAGTTATCTAGATTTATAATTAGAGAGGAGTAGTATTCGGTTCAAATTGAAAAAATCGATTGAATTAAATTAAATTAAAAATTCAGTTCGATTTTTTATTTATTTCAGTTTAATTTAATTTTTAATTTCAAAAATTTTGATTATTTCAGTTCGATTTTGATAAAAAAAATAAAAAAAATAAATCAAATCGATTAATGATAATAATATATTATTTTTAATAATATAAAAAGATTGGATCATGGTTAAAATATTCTAATTAAATTTTAAAATACTAAAAATAAAATTTTATTAAAAATTCAAATCGATCAAATCGAACTAAATCAAATCGATTTGATTTAATTCGATATCTGATCAAAATCAATTCAATTCGATTTTTATAAATACTAAAATTTTAATTTTTAATTTATTCAGTTCGATTCGATTTTAAACCGAATCAACCAAATATTCACCCCAATTAACAACCATAAATCAATCCAATTCAATATATCTCATTCATCAGTTAACCATTATTTTATAATTATAAACCTTTAATTACTCTATTAACTATCAAAATAATTTTTATTTAAATAAAGTCATATTAACTATGAGATATAAATGAATAGCCATTCACATGTCAGCTGCAAATCATTCTCCAATTTATGTTTTACTAAAATAACAAAAAACAATTGAAAAATATAAATTAAAAAGTATCATAAAAAATTAAATGAAAATATAATATTAAATTTAGTATTATATTTTAAATAATAAATAAATAAATAAATAATCTAATTAATTTTATAAACTAATTTCTTACTCTTGAAGTTATATATAAATATTATTATTTTTTATAATTTAATAATAAATTTATTTTTTTAAAATTAATTTATATGTAAAATATATTTATATCATACTGCTTGAAAATATATATTTTTTAAAAATATTTTTTTTTGATAAATAAATTATTTTGAATTAAATTTAGCGTAAAGTCGGAGACTTGTGTGTATCAAAAATTAAAGCGCCTGTCTTTCTCCCAACGGCTAGCATTAATGCTGCCGGGTTGTCCCATCTCTGACCTGTCATAGGTGTGAGAGCTGAGGTGGACCTTTTTAAGAACACGTTGTCCCATATTTATTGTTCTCCAACCATAACCTCCTTCTGCCATAAATTCTTTTTATTGTTTTGAAAAATAGAGAAAATTCTGCCTATTTTACTAGTAAATGATTTTAAATCGAGAAAATCACCGTTTAATTTTTATATTATAAATAAATTTATTAATTAATATCTTATTTTTTAAAATATATTTTAATAAAAAAAATTAACTAATATATTTTTTTATAAAATTAAATGATTAACTAATAATTTTTTAAAATCATTATGATTAAATAATAAAACTCCTAACAATTAAAATTAATATAATAATTAATTAATAAAATTTTTTAAAATATTAAAAATATTATTAATATATTTTAAAAAAATAAAAAACTAATTAATAAATTTTTTAAAAATTAAATAACCGAAACTGAGTATATAGCAGTATCAGATGTAGCTAAGGAGACAGTCTAGTTGAAGAAATTCATCTCAGATTTGGGAGTGGTTCCCAACATTGCAAATCCTATAGACCTTTATTGTGATAACAACGGTGCCATAGCACAGGCAAAGGAGCCCAGATCTTATCAGAGATCTAAAATATACTCAGGCGATATCACCTTATTCGAGAGATCATTGATAGAAGAGATATCAAAATATGCAAAGTAGACACAAATGACAATATTGCAGATCCACTGACTAAGCTTCTCTCACAAGTAAAGCATGATCAGCACACTAGGTCTATGGGTATTAGATACTTGTATGATTAGGCCTAGTGCAAGTGAGAGATTGTTAGTGTATTTGCCCTAGGCCATTATCTTGGACCTATTTGAATGTCGTTTTGGTTATTAATAAAAGAGATTTTTATTATCATTATTATTTGCTTGCATGTTACATAATAATTATTTACATCCCTGGTTATTTATTATTATGTTGATAATAATAAAATAAAGCTAGTATGATTATTGATTGATAATCATGAGATGATTATGTATATGTTGATATAATTTAATAATCATAGATACTTGTTAGAGAACAAAGTATTGGATGGACCCCCTATTGAGATCACTACATGGGTTATTGTCATAAGTGAATCTTAAAGTAGTTATGTCTTAATCTTTTGACTTGAGATTGTCATAGTTTCCAACATAAGAACTGTTATGTTTTGACATAACCAAACATTGTCTTTAATCGGACGATCATAAAGGTTATGATTGAGCATGATAGAAATTATGTAGAGGATATTGAACAATCAAGATAGAATTTGTCACTCTCTCTGAAAGAGATATCTTCTGGGCCCATCGATAAGTGAGACTGAGAAATGCATGGCCATGCTCAAATGAATTGATAGTGCGATCAATATCATTTAATTTTATCAGTCTACTTAGAGATCAAGAAATCATAAGTTTGAACATTATAAGTTTGACATTGACCATAACTTATATTCAAACTAGATATCGTGTGACAAAGGGATTAATATATATTCTATTTAATAGGCTTTATCGGACTATCGATCCTCATATTAATTGGGTAATCATAATGTCTTGCTAAAGGCCACTTATGATTTATGGGCCCTGTGGAACTGGGCCTATTACCAATTAATGTGAACCTATTGGGTCACACACAAAAGAACGTTGTTGATGTTCTATATCATATTAATGGGCTAAAAGCCCATTAGTGTAATACCCGGCTAGACTCCGGTATCGGAATTCCTACCGTCCGGTGGAATCTCGAATGTCGGAAACCTCTAGAAGGGTAAAACCATGTTTTTATGAAATGTTTTAAATGTATTTTATGATTTTAATTAAAAAGGAATTTGAGTTTTGAATGAAAACAGCCTTGGAGGAAGATTCAGGTTCGGCCGCTGAACCTCAAGTTCGACCGCCGAACATGTTTTTATGAAATGTTTTAAATGTATTTTATGATTTTAATTAAAAAGGAATTTGAGTTTTGAATGAAAACAGCCTTGGAGGAAGATTCAGGTTCGGCCGCCGAACCTCAAGTTCAGCCGCCGAACATGCGTGCACTTCGGGAGTGCTTTAGGCCCCCGAAAGCATAAGTGAGGGAAGTCCAGGTTCGGCGGCCGAACCCTATGTTCGGCCGCCGAACATGGTATGCATGCGGAGGCACGTTCGGCTCCCGAATGTGGCCTGGCCAGCCACCTATAAAGGGGTCCCTTAGCCGAAATGGGCGAGTTTTCTCCCCATTTTCGGCCAAGGTGAGCTCTCCGCCGTCCCTCGCCAATTTTGAGTTTCTTCCTTCAAATATTTCTTTATTTTCATGAGTTTACACCTTTGTTTTGAAGATTTTGAGCAAATAGCAAGTTTTGGAGCTTGGAGGTTCAAGGAACTCGATCTCTCCCATCTCCGAGTTATGGTCGTTTTTTCTCTCGATCTTCAAGAGGTAAGAGTCGATCTTGAGCTCATTATATGTTTTAAACAAGTTTTAAGTTGTTTTATGGGGTAGAAATGCATGTTAGGTTATTTTGGAGTTCATGGGTTCATGTTAAGTTTTTGAGCAATATATGATGTTTATGATTATGTTTATGTCTAGTGCATGCATAGGTTGAGTTTGGTGAATGAACAAAAGGTTGAGTTTGGTGAATGAACAAAAGAATGAATGAATGTAAGAAAAAGTTCAAAATTATTATGTATGTGTTGATCATGTATGGGATTAAACAGGTTCACAAGATGAATGTTTGGCTTGCTACGGGTCCCGGCGGCCTTAAGCCGATCTGGATCCTAGCGTCGGTAGCGGTCCGATTTTCGGGTCGTTACAATTAGTATAATTAATAATAATAAAGATGTTATTATTATTATTATTAATTATTATTATGAGATAATAATATTTAAAATGATCTGCAGTCTATCTGTAATTGTTACAGATAAATGATTCTATCACATAAGATATTTGAGTATCTGCGAGATCGTGATAGTGGGTTCTGAACACAACTCTTTTACGAAAAGAATTGTGGGAAAATAAAAGACTAAAAAACATATAAAACCTCTTCTGCGAAGTGGAAGAAAAGGGTTTTTTGTTTTTAGAGAAATCTTTTCTAGTTGCAAATTGGGAGCACATAGATTATTCATCTCAAGAGAGCTAGCACTCTAGAAGGATAATAGACATTCGTGTGGATATCATTGAGGGTGTTCGTTTGAAAAAGCAGCACCACCAGTCCGGCATTGTATCTTCTTTACGAGATTAACTGGTTAGTATCATATCATTCCTTTGAAATAAACGAAGCACTTGGATTCTGGGAAGGAAATCAGAGATTTTTATTTTTCCGCTGCGCAATTTAGGTTGCAATAATCTATGGATTTACTAACACCTGGGGCACTGTCTCTTAAAGTTCTGCCTCAAGCTCAGCAACCCTGGTAAAGGTAGCCTAGGCCTCCTGAGCTTGAATCCGTAGTTCCAAGACTTGGCGATGCAGCAAGACTATTTGATCCTTGGTAGTCTTTGCGCGATTCTTAAGGACCAGTTTAGAAGCATTAACCTCACTTAGCTCAACTTGGAGCTTGTCTATAGACTCCAAGATCTCCTTCATGGTGCTTCTACCTCGTCAACCCGAGCCTTTAGTCTCGAGCATTCCTCTATCAAGATCCTCCTATATGTTTCTTGAGCATCAAGCTCCCATCTCAAGACTTTGTTGTGATCCTTTGCCACATAGGCATAGAGGGCACTCTCCAGGGCAGAGTGTATGACATTGTCAAAAAGCTCATCCATCTCAAGCTCATTCAGGCAATGACAGTCCCTGGGCCTTATGGAATTCCTAGTTAAGAGGATGGCTAAGTTAGGATCATTAAGGAGAGAAGGTATTCGATTTAGGGCCAATGTCAGGTGTTGGATGCTAGGAGGCCATGAGGAGTCTACCTCCACGTTCATAGGAATAGGCTCAGTTGGATTAGGGATGATAGCAGAAGGCTAGAAAATGAGGGCAGACCCAGAGGTGCCCATGGCAGAAGACTCATGCTGCAAGTGGGCCGAATCTTCCATTATAGGTTAGGAAGGAGGAGGAAGCATGAGCACTTTTTCTACTTGGCGAGCACGCTTGGAGGGGAGCTAATTGCCCTAATGACAGCCTTGCCTTTGTGGGGAGCATGTGCCGCTTCAACAAATTTGCTTCTTAACCTAGCAATATCTGTTAAAATTGAAAAGTAAGTAAGTAAGATAGATTGAAATCTAAAAGAAGTCAGAAAGAAAGATACCCTGATCTCTGGCTAAGGAAGTGCTCTCCACGAGGCTGGGTAGGTGAGGACCCCGGGCTTAGCCCGCCTGGAGGCAGACGACATTTCTCACCACCTTGGTGATGTCCATTTTCTTTGGGGACTTAGCCATTGTCAAGAGAAATGCTAAAACTGTAATACCCGGCTAGACTCCGGTATCGGAATTCTTACCGTCCGGTGGAATCTCGGATGTCGAAAACCTCTAGAAGGGTAAAATTATATTTTTATAAAATGCTTTAATGTATTTCATGGGTTTAAACAAGAAAGAAATTAAGTTTTGAATGAAAATAGTCTTGAGAGGAAGACTCAGGTTCGGCCGCCGAACATGCATACACTTCAGGAGTGCTTTAGGCCCCCGAAGGCATAAGTGAGGGAAGTCTAGGTTCGGCCGCCGAACCTTATATTCGGCCGCCGAACATGGCATGCATGCAGAGGCACGTTAGGCCCCCGAAAGTGGCCTGGCCAGCCACCTATAAAAGGGTCCCCTTGTCCGAATGGGCGAGCTTTTCTCCCCCTTCTCGGCCAAGGTGAGTTCTCCGCCGTCCCTCGCCGATTTTGAGTCTACCTGTGTAGGTCGAACCCGAGGAACCAAGGACCCCAACAGTGAGTTCAGCTGCTTTTGTGTCTGTTAGAGCTTCAGCCAGAGGTGAGTGGAATACCTTATTATGTTTCAAAATAAATAAATAAATTCTGAGCATGATACATGCATCATGAATGCCATGTGATATTCTAGGTTGTTTGCATTAGAATTCACGAATATGTTGCATTGCATAATATGTTGATGATGTGGATGAATGTTGGATGATCCTTTAGCCGCACTACGTTATGATATGATACGGTACGGAAGACCAGTGAGGCCCATTCTACGCCCCTGACACCATAGTAAGAGAAAGACCAGCGAGGCCCATTCTACGCCCCTGGCATATTGGAATGTTATGTTATGAATGTAATGTAAGAGAAAGACCAGCGAGGCCCAGTCTACGCCCCTGGCACTATTGGATTCAGTAGTGGGCTGTTGGTGACAAGTTCATCCTTGATGTGAATTGTTTGTGGTGTGTTGCATTCCATGAAAGCATGAATTTTAAATTGAATGTTTTATTATTCTGCTCACTGGGCTTTATAGCTCACCCCTCTCTCTTAACCCCCAGGTTTGCAGGTACAGGGTAGACTATGAGGTCAGCAGGAGTAGAGTCTTGTTTTATGTAATAGCTAGAAGTGGACATGAACATGATGTAATATAAAAATATAGTTTGAATGTAATGTAATGATGTTTATGGAAGTTTAGAATGTGCTTGACCATAGTATGATGTAATCCCTTTTTAAATACATGATCTTAAATGTTTATTGATGATTATGTTTAACTAAACTTAATGCATGTTTATATCACCCCATTGGAGCATTGATGAGGACTCCAAGGTGGGTTTAATGTTTATGTCTATGTATGGTGCATGCACAGGTTGAGTTTGGTTAATGAATGAAAAGAAAAGTTCAAATTTTTATCACTACAAAAAAACAAGGTATCAGTGACGGATTTAGCGACGGAAGTAACTTCCTGTCGGAAAAAAAAAATTTAGCGACGGAATTAGCGACGGATCAGCGACAAATACTTTATGTTTAATTTTCTGACGGATTAGCGACGGATTTGCGACGGATTTTTAAAATATTAGCGACGGAATTTATTCCGTCGCTAATCCGTCAAAAAAAAAAAACAATATAAAAGCAAAAAAACCCTAATAATTTCCTTATACCTCTTTTGATTTTAGCAGCCCCTCTTTCACTCCTCTGCTCTTTTCTCCTCTCCCCGACAACTTCCTCTTTGCCGCGCTCGCCGCCGCCGCTCGCTGCTCGCCGCTCGCCGCTCGCCGCCTGCCGCTCGCCGCTCGCCTGCTGCCAGGTACTTATTTTAATCTACTGCCGCAGCAGCATGCATGCTGCTGCACAGCTTGCTGCCGCAGCAGCATGCTTGCTGCAGCAGCATGCTTGCTGCTGCTGCAGCAAGCTTGAATTTTTTTTTAAAATTTATTTTATTTTAATATATTAAATTAAAACTTATTAATAAATTAATTTGCTTTAATTTTTATAATTAGAAGTTGAAAAAACTATATGTGTTGGAAATTTTATTTCTTTGATTCAAAATCTTATTTTTTATAAAATTATATTATGAAATTTTAAAATAATTATAAAAAATATTAAAACAATTAGTATATAATTGTGATAAATATAGGATAAAATAGTTTAAGGTAACATGTTAAATACTCAAAAAAATAAAAAAAAATAACCATGAAATTTTATAGATAAATAGACAGTAATTTAATAATTAATATTTCAGATAATTAGTAAATTATTTAATTAATTATTATTTATAATTTAATTGGAAATTTTAAATAATAATGTCTTAATCAAATAAATAAAATAAAGTTTTAATCAAATACATAAAATACTTAAAGTCTTAATCAAATAGATAAAATAAATAGTAATGGTCCTTTTCTAAAATAATATTTTAAATTTTCTAAAAAATACTAAATCAACACAATAATATAGCTTAATTTAAAAAATACTATAATCATGAAAAAAACTTAATAGGTCTTTAAAAGAAAAGGTATTGTTTGTTTTACATATTCCTTTTCTAATGTTTTTTAATTATTGTAAACATTTGTATGAAAAATTATTCAATTTTTTTTATAACTCATTTTTATAACTTTTGATATGTATAGTTTGGCTTTGTCGGTGTACTTTACATGCCTTTATTCAACTCTACTATGATATGCATTGTTAAATTGATTAGTGTGTTTGATTTCTTAAATTAATATATAATTAGAGTTGAATTTGTATATTGATTAAGGTTTTATATATTGTTTGTCTTTATTGTTAATTGAAACTAATGGACAATTATTTTTTTAGATGCCTCGAAGAGCAGTATCATCTAGAGGTAGAAGACATAGCCAGCAACTCTCAATGAATGAAACAGATGAGGCAGTACAGGTGCAGGAGGAAACACTGGAGCACACTCCACAAGCATTAGGAGGGCAAACAAACGCATCCTCATCATCATCAGTTCGAACTAGAGGTCCGAACTTGGGACATCCTATCCCATCAAACCCTTCTGATCGACAATTGATTAGATTGAAAGGAAATGTGTAAGTCATATACAACTTTTTGCTATTGATTTAATATGTATTATTACTTACAACTACTCATTATATATAAAAAATATTGCAGTTTTTTAGATTCCACAGTTCCTAGATCAATCACTAATGACATTAAGATGCGCTACACTGCTCCATGGAAAACTTGGTCAGAAATACCTTTAAAGACAAAAGACGAGCTCTTCGGACTTTTTCGGGTAAATACAACTTATATTCTAAAATTTATAATATGCATTTTAAGCTTTTTAAATTTACATAACACTGATTGTTATTTGTAGAGTCGATATACATGGGATGAGAGTGAAGAAGGTATGGTTCGAATTGCTTGGGAAAAGGTAGGTAAGGAAAGACTGCGAGACATTCTTAATAGAGTTAGGAGCGAATTGTTGCGCAAGCACAAGAAGACAGATGTTGCTTATCTATACAATTTAGGACCAGATTGGATGGAGGCAGAGATATGGAATGAACTTGTTGCTTATTGGAGTACACCAGAGTGGAGAAAGAAATCAGAAGCTGGTAAAGCAAATAGAAACATAGAAAAAGATGTGACTATTACCAAACACTCTGGTGGTTCAATAAAATTGGAGGTTCATGAGAATAGATTGGTATAACTCTTTTATTTTTTACTTTTATTTATACAATTCTATTTTTATATAGATGGCTAGAAATTATTCGTGCATCTTGTGTTGTGTGACTATTTCTTTTTTGTAGGCAAAGAAGTTGGGTAGACAACCAACTCAACTTGAACTATTTCGTGCAACTCACACAAAAAAAGGGAGTGAAGGTGTTTACATTGATGGAAAATCACGACGAGTTGATGTAAGTTACTTTTTGCTTATTTAATGTTATCACATTATTTTTTTAATTGTTATGTTATCATTAGTTGTGTATGATTCATGAAATGTTTATTATGTTTTCTTTTTTTACTTAGGGAGCTTATTTGAGTGCAATTGCTGAAAATGTGAATGACAATTGTGAGAGTCCGTCTGCTTTTGATTTGAATAAGTGGATTGAAATTTCTGGAAGTAGCAAAGGAAGAGTTTATGGTTTTGGATCCTCTGATATTGCAAAATCAGGAACTCCAACTACATCTTTCTCATACACATCAGCTCATCCTGGAGGACCTTCTCAAACTATGTTTTCTTTAGAGGAGGTTGAACAAATATTAGAGCAAAACCGAATCAAAATGAAACAAGACATGGAGCAAATGCAAGAGCAAATGCGAGTGCAGATAGAAAAACAGATAAAAGATCAGATGAAATCATTGAAGAACAAAAATATATCTTCACCGCATAACACAACTGCAGATTCAGATGGTTCAACAAATTCATAGATTAGTTTTAAATTTTATAAATATTGTTAAGTATTATGGATTTTTTTTTAATTTTATGAACATTGTAAAGTATTATGAATTTATTTTAAATTTTATGAATATTGTTAAATATTATAGATTTATTTTAAATTTTATGAATATTGTTAAGTATTATGAAATATTTGATTTATATTCAATGTGATTCTTAATTATAAATTATTTAATTATACAGGAAATATCTAAATAAATGTAAGAATTTTTTTTTGTGATCGAATTTTAACGGACTAGCGACGGATTCAAAAGAATATTTATTAAAATGTTTTAAAATTTCCGACGGAAAATTTCCGTCGCTAATGATTTCTGACAGATTAGCGACGGATTATTACGGGATGAATTTAGATATTCCGACGGATTTAGCGACGAAAAAACTCGTCGCTAAAACTTTCCGACGGAATTATCCGTCGGAGCATCCGTCGCAAATTTTTCCGACAGAGTTAAGATCCGTCGGAAATCCGTCGCTAATATTTCCGACGGACGCCCAATCCGTCGGAAAAAATTAGCAACATGACTTTAAGCGACGGACTTGAGTCCGTCGCAAATCCGTCGCTGAAAGTTTCAGCGACGGATTTTTTACTTTCAGCGACGGAAAAATCCGTCACTGATACCCCGTTTTTTTGTAGTGTATGTATGTTGTTGATCATGTATGGGATTAAACAGGTTCACAGGATGTATGTTAGGCTTGCTACGGGTCCCGGCGGCCTTAAGCCGATCTGGATCCTAGCGCCGGTAGCGGTCCGAATTTTCGGGTCGTTACAAAAACCTCATTCTCATCCCTCCTCAATCGGACCCCATCCTTCCTCAGTTCTACCCATAGGTTCCAACTCATTTGGAGGCGCCCAAAACCCCAGACGTCTAGTGACAAAGGGCAAAAAAATTATTTTTTCCTCACTCCAAAAAAATCAAAATTTTTTATTTTTGTCAGTACCCAGTTGGTACAGCTGGGAGAAGAAAGCTACGCTCGACTCGATATTGTTATTAAGATAAATGAACCAGAACGCCACCAAAATCCTTCGGCTTAGGGATACAACTAGACAATTGAAAGCTTATAGAATCGAAGGACATACGGGAAAATGAGAAAAAAAATTGAGTTATAGAAATTTATTTGAGGCGGTTAAATGTTAGCAAATACATGTTCATTTTTTGGTTGCATGATGCATACTATGAGTTTCATTGAGTTTGACACCATTATTAAGATAAGCTAAATTGCACTCTGTTTATTATATTGCTGAGAAATTAATATTCCTATTTGTTTTTTTCTAATTTTTTTTACTTGAAAACAAGAAAAAATCTAGGTTTAGAGGATGCAGTGAAATTTATTTTACACAATTATTCATATATCTTTTAAACCCACAATTTTTTAATTTAATTGATTTTTCTTATTTTTATAAGGTTTTTATGTTTAATTTTATGATTCTTAATTTATTCTATTATTTGATATTATCACTTAATTTTTAGTATTTTTACATGCTAAAATAAGTCAATGAATAAATGAGGTACTTTGGAGAGAAATCCCAAAAAGTTTGAAGAGATTCTAAAGAAACAAACAAAAACATGAGGCAGACTGCCCCGTGTTTTGGCCTCCTGCCCCGTGTTTTTCACTGGATGAATTTTTGAAACACAGTGGAAAACACTGGATAGACCCATGTTTTCATCGTCTACCCTATGTTTCGCTCCCTTCCATACGTAACATCCATGTTTTTGCGAGAAGTCCTAATTGTCTAGATTTTTTCTTATGGCCATGGATTAAGAGTTGCAAGGGTATAAAATATTATAATTGAGAAATTAAAGGACTTTTTGCTCCACTTTTAAATATATATACATAGCAAAAATTATGAGGGATTCAATGAGGTAGAATTGGAAGATCTAGAAGCCTACAAATCTGGAGTTTTTTTTTTGTTCTCTTATTATTTTGATTTGTTGTTCATAATTATTTTAGGATGTTTTTGGATAATTTCTCAATTGAGTTTATCGTTGAATTATTGAACGTGAGAAACTAAATTTTGTTGATTCTCTTTAATTTATTTGAGTTGATACTGAGAGGAAATATTTCAGAATAGAATATGAAATTAAATATTAGAGGAATATTAATTATATTGAGATTAAAGATTTGACTTGAGAATAAAGATTTGACTTGTAGAATTTTAGACAAAATTATTTCAGTATTTGAAAAATTGATTAAAGTACCATCATATTATTGAGAGACTTACTTATGAGAGATTATCAATTACCTTAAGATTATTTACTCTAGACTTGGTACTTAAGATTGAATTGTTAACTATGTAAATTAATTGAATCAAATTCAAGTGAAATTAATGTATTTTAATATTTAATATTAATTGCTTTACGAATACTATCTTGTTAAAATATTTAATTTTATTGTTTTATACAACTATCATCATTATTGGTATTTTAAAATAATAATTAGATTTATTTATATTTTGGTACTTAATTTTTTATTTTCGTGGATACAATACTCCGCTCATCATTTTATGATTTGAAACGGCTCCATATACTTGTGGATATAGCACCTGCCACTAATAGAAAGGAAAAATAGCTTCCCCAATTGCTCTTTATCACCACCATTTGGCAGTTTCTTAAATCAGCTGCATGTCAGCTCACACTCCTATTACCAATCAGTAAGCAAGGAAAGAGCAAACCAAAGAAACCTATGCTTGAAAGAAAAATAAGAGTAAGAGGCATGTGAAACAACAACAAAGTAGGACCAAAGTTTCATCTCCCTCACTATGAAATCCTCACCGAAAATTATATACAATCTAATCTAGATGGAGATGAAGAGAAACTCACGTATGAGTAAGGTGAAAGAGACCATTCTTATTTAAATAGGCAGAAACAGCCGCAAACTCAAGCAAAAGAAAAAAAAAAAAAAAAAAAAAGAGATTTGTATTTTAAGAATTCTTATAGTATAATTATATATTTAAATAATTAATCTTTTTTAACGACTGCCTTATAACAAATTCCATTAGGAAATTCTCAAACTTGATAGTTAGATTTTCATTATATATTTGAATTTAAATGTTTAATTAATAAATATTTTGCTAAGCAATATATGTGATTTTTAAATTTTTTTATTGAGTATTAATTAATTGATAATAATTTATAATTTTATTTTTTATAAATTATATATATGTCAAACTCATTTTTAAAAAAAATGCTATTATAGTAATTTTTTAAGCCTATATATATATGAATTAATATTTTATTTAAAGGAGTGAAGTTTAATAATTGAAGAAATTACTATTAAGCGTATATTATATAAAAAATTTATTAATTAATTAAATAACGTATTAAAATATCTTTTATGTTTAAAAAAATTTTATTAGTTAATTTTTTTATTAATTTTAATCGTTAAATATTTTACTATTTAGTTTCTATAATTTTAAAAAATCCATTAGTTAATTTCTCAAGTTTATCTATTAATTAGTCACTTCATAAGTATTTTAAATTTTTTTGACTTAATAAAAAATTAATTAATAAATATTATATATTAAAAATATTTTAATATAATTTTAAAATAAAAAAATTAATTAATAAATTTTCTAATCATATAAAAATTAAATAGTAAATTCTCCTTAATAATTTAATCTATAAGTACATTTATTGTGAATATCACCACCATCGCTCATAGACTCTACTATTTAGATTATTAATCACAAAAAATTATCATAGAAAGTAAAAATATAACTATAATTTTTTATAAAAAACAGATCGCTAATTTCATTATCAGTATTTTAAATAGATGGTAATTGATTTGTAATTTACTTTAACTATCACTTTTTCAATCATTTAATTAATAAATTTCATTGTTATTTTTTTATTTTTATATTACAGACCTGCAAATATATTAAATATTAAAATACAACATTTTAATTGATACTTTTTATAAATATTTTTTTGATAAATTTACAATTAAATAATTGTGTAATAATACTTTATCGGGACAAAGTTGTGCAATGATAGATACTAGTGTTATAATCTTTTTAATGTTTTCACACCATTAGTTAGACCTTGCCAATGCAATTATAATAAATTTAATAAAAAAAAGCAAAATACATATTTATCCTGAATTTTATTAAAAAAATTTAGTGACGATCTAAATTTTAAAAATATCTCATAATATATTTAAATTATTTAAATATAAAATTATAATGTTATTATAATCGTTGAATCTCATATCAGTTGTGGAAAGGGATACTACGCCCCTTACATGAGTTAATAGACAAAAGGATAATATGCCCCTTTATATCAGGCATTCCTCCTCCTTGACCTGTGAGTTAGACCGACTCAAATTTAACAATAATAATAATTATAAAATTATTGTTATGTGGATATATATATATTAGTGTATTTGTAGTTGATAATATTTTGTATTAAAATAATAAAATTATTTTAATTATATTTTAAAATAATTTAAATATATTTATAAATATATTTTTGATAAAATTTAAGCGCGTGAATATATATTTCAAAAAAAAAAAAGTAATTAAGGAGTGAGAATATGAAATTTATTGCAAAAGAGAGATTCTCATACATGTGGAGAGAATACAAAGATGATCTAATTAAGGTAATGATTCCTTACGAGGGAATCCAATTAAATGAGTTTTCTAAAACCCATTAATTTTATTTTTTTATTCTGTATTATTTTCTCTCTTCTTACTCCAAGCTTGTTCTTCCTCCAGAGTTTCACTTTACCCTGTAACACATCAACCATGAAAGAAAGATAAATCAATTCATATAATAATTTATATATTTATTTAAAATTTATTATTAAGTTTAGTTTAATTCGATTGAATTTAAAAATTAAACTATAAATAAATTAAATTATAAAAAATAAATGAAGTTAAAATCAGTTTAATTTATGTTGAATCTTATATCGGTTTGAGATAGAAATATGAATTTTAGATACTCCTACCTTTTAACTAGTTTTTAGAGTGAGTTAGATGTGACTCAAAATTAATATGATATCAAATCTTTCTCATTGATATTGAGCCTTTATCGGATCGACCTAAAAATTTAACAGTCAATAATAATAAAAAAAAATATTTACTTGGAGCAGTCGACGTTGGGGCTGACTTGGAAGGGAATAGAGACGCCACATTTGCCAGCCAGGCCACCAGCCAAGCTATAGTTAATACCAGGAATTTGAGCTGCATTTGATTTCAAGCATTTACAAGCCTGTTGGCGATCAGGAGTGGTCTTAGCTTCTGCGTTAAGAGCTTTAACTCCGGCGCAGCAACCTGGAACCAAAGGTCCACGGCCTGTCAGGTAGCTTATGCATGGTGTTAACTTGCTGCTAACTTCCCCACATGTTATGGTTGCTTGGGCTGCCATGGGTGCACCAACTACCATGCACATAACCACCACACAAGCCAACGTAGTAGCCATTGAACTAGCCATGGTTAAGGGATGCTTGAGGAAAGAACTTGGCTAATTTCAAAAGGGTTTTTTGTTTTTTTCCTTAATAGAGATTTTGAGATGGGAAGCTGAGTGAGTGCTAATGCTCAGTGGAATGGTGTTTATATAGGCCAATAGCTTGCTTTTTTACCTTCCTTTTTTGGGGTTTTTTTTTAAATGTTCTTTTCGAAATTTTATTAATTAGTAATTAATAAAAACTCTAAATTTACTCCAAACTATACGACTAAAATTTAAAAAAAATTCAATTTTTCATTTAAAAAAATATTTTGAAACTATCAGATTAAATATATTTAAGTAAAACTAAATAGATTGAATAAAGTATAACTTAAAGTATTATTTAACATTTTAATAATAATTTAAGAAATAAATTTGAAAAAAAAATTAGTAATTTATGGACTAATTTAACCTTTTATTCTTAAAAAAATTCTTATTTATATTGAATAAAATTAATAATAATAAAAAAGATTATCTGTGTTTTTATGGTATGTTTATTTATGGACTAATTTAGTAATGCATGCACATAAAATATTATTTTTAATTAATAATAATATCATTAATTTTATTATTAAAATTAAATAATTTAATTAATTGTCATTAACTTAAATATAATTTCATTATATTAATTTGTAAAAATTTTATATTTAGATATTTACAATATTAATGTCTTATTAATTTAATATGCTTTCTGTAAAATAATTATTTTAAAAAAATAATATCACAATATACAAATTTATAAAATAAGATGAAAATTTTACAAAGTTTACATTTTTTTTAAACAAAATCAAATAATCATAGAAATTATAAAAATTATCAAAACTGTCCATATGTATTTACATAAGGGATTTATTATAATTTGATTAAATTATAATTTTTAATTAATTAATTAATTATATTTCAAACTTTATATATATTTATTTTATTTGTGGTCTTCATCTCCCGAACATCGTTATCAGTCGGTGGCCAAGTTGGAAAGCCAATTAAAAAGCATAGAGAGTGTGGTTTTTCATTTTTTTTCTTAAATAATTTATATTTTTTTCTAATATTTTATTAACTTTTTCTTATATGAAATAAAACTTAAATTAACTGAGTCTAATATATATAATTCATATTGTTATGATCTCCTTTACGAATATAGATATTAAATTTAGATTTACACAATGAGAATGGACATTGGATTATGACTATTTTATGGGTTTATTTGCTATTCATGTAATATTTCATATTTTTTTCAATAGATAGTCGTATATATTAATGTGAAATTTTTTATTTTTTGAAATTGAATTTTGATATTCGAATCTTGCTATTTATCGAGATTGAATATAATACCCGCTGGACTTCTTATATTTTGGGGCGAGACTGGATGTAAGAGAAGAATACTGACCTAAAACCCATTAAATCATTCTCAAGTAAACCAATTCAACATTGCGTGTTCCAATCCGATGACGTGAGGCAGACCGAACTGATCAGGCGCGTAAGTTCATCCGAGAGTAGTTTAGTTCAGTGACGTGATAAGGAGTAACAGAACATCGCAGCCCTATTTGCACGGGCAATGAAAAAATTAAATGGTTGCCTTATAAAAAGAAATACGCTGACATACGCTGACATATTCATACGTATGAACCTGACTGATAAATACAGATGACACATAAAAAGAAGAGAAATAAAAGAAAGGAGACATGATCTACCTTAAAAAAAAAATTTTACACCCTACTTTTTAAATTTCAGAACATGAATTTTTGATGTAGGAATCCTGATTCATATTCAATCAGTGCATTCGATCTTGATATCTAAACCTAGTTCATGTGTGATTATAGACCAGATCTGGTCCGGACTGGACCTCCGGGATTCTTGGAGTTGAGTTGCAGTAGGATCTGTGTAGGAATCCCGTCGTATGAATCAAAACCTGTGTCTGTGGAGTTTGTATTGGATGGCTATATCCATTCAATGAATTATGGTGCCGGATAGATCAATAATCATAAAATTTTCATTAATTGCAGGCTTAGTTAGTCATCGTGGTGGTTGTCATCAACTTGTCAATTTACGATGGTTGGGGAACTTTCTAATTAAATACTCAACTAATTTACGATGGTTAAGGAATTTCTCTAAGAGCACGTGTAGTTTAGCAATTCATATAGCTAATTAGGGACTGCCAACAAAAATCACTTTACTCGAAAACCAACTCCAATTTAATTAATATTTTTAATTTCATTTTAAATTCGTTTATAATTTATTATAAACTATTTAAATTTCTCTCAAACTCAATTAATCTATTTAATTTTATATATTTTAATAAATAATTTATATTAAAATATTTTTAATTAATTTTAAATAAAAAATATAAAAAAATTATAAATATTATTATAAACATATGATTTATATTAATTATATAAGCGGGTGGTTGTAATGGGCATTCATCATTAATTTAAAATTTATAATTAATAAATTTTAAAAAATAAATATAATGTAAATAAAAATCTATTTATTATTAGAATTTAATAATACATATATTGAAATTATATTATTAATTGTAAAAAGAAGTTTTAGAGGTTAGGAACGGCCAAGAGAAATCACTTTACAATCTAACCAATAAAAAGAAAATGGATTTGACAATCTAACAGCACACCAGCAATTAAATGTTTGGATGCGAATGAAAATTTGAAATTGAATTACAAACAATTTATGAAAACTTGGAATTAGATTGATTTCCCACAATTTTTTAGTACTGATAAAGCATATATTTATTTTTATTTTTTTTTGAAAAATAAAACACTCTAATTCTAGTGAAAGTAAAAGTCAAATAATTATTGAAATTATTAAAATAATTTTCACCAGAATTTTAAATCAATCTCTTACTTCGTACAAAAATCTTTAAATTTAAAATTCACTGAATGAGTTGTATCGTCAATGATTACTATAAAATTTCAAATCGGATAAATATATTTTTGCTAACGAAAAAATTATCAATTGAGAGGTATGATTTTAATTAAATCACAAAATAATGAAAACTTTTAATTTTTTTTTTACAAATAGGTGTTAATGAATTAAATAAAAAAAATAAAAAAAAATCATGTGACCTATATGAAGAGAGAGAGAGGTGATTTCTTGTCAAGTTGGGTAATGGTTGAGAAGCTTTCCAATTAAATACTAGACCAATAAAGGGAAGACACACTTGACAAGCAAACCATTTGTTTCAAATTAAATGTTTGAATGTGAGCGAACATTTAGAAATTAAAATTTCTACGATTTATAAATTTTTATAATTTTTCTTTTTATAGAAGGGAATATCATAATAAAGTTGATGTGATAATGACAAATTAAAACACCCTCATCATCAAAAATAAAAAATAAAAAACAAAAAACAAAAAATTCCTCATTATTATGCGAATTTTTTAGTTTAAGTGCGAAAAAAAGTGTAGCAAGGATTGATTTTTCTTTATATTTAAAATATAAAAAATGAATTATTTACTTATTTATTATGAAAAATTAATAATAATTTTCACAATAAAAAAATTTACTTCCATCAATTTTTTTCAGAATCAAAATAAATAAACAACAGACCAGTCCAAATACTTATAATGTATTTTGAACCTAAATATTTAGATAATTATAGTCTAAGATTACTTGAAATTATAATGCATTTTAAACTTAAGTATTTAGATAATTGTTACATGAAATTATAATATATTTTGAACCCAAATACTTGAATATTCATAAATCCCACTTCTTTTATTCTACGCATACACAAAAGATCATACGATACATATAGAAAATTACCGACATCTACATAAAATAGCCAACATAAACAGAAATTTAGAGAAAAAAATTTATTCTTAAAAAACTATTTCTATATATATCCGGTGAAGGAAAAAAGAGAAAAGAGAGTTGGTGGGCAGTTATATCCACCACCCACAATGGCCAAAGATTTAAAATTCTTTTTTTTTCTTTTTTTTTTAATTTATTTAAAATAAATTAAAATAAAGCTATTATAAATAAAATATAAAATTTTATCTCGAAGTTTATTTTTTTCGATTTTATCTTAGACGTATAATTTCTTTTAAGAGTTATATGATTACTTGATTCTTTGATATTTTTATCAAATAAAAGAGGAAAAGAAATGGAAAAAAGTATCTTGGCAAAAGAGTGATGAATGCGTGTGAAATGTAAGTAATACCGAGCAATTAGCCTTAGATTTTATAGCAAATTTAGACCGATTCTAATTTTTGCTGCTAACGTTGGATGGAGATTTACGATAGTTTTTCGAAAAGGAAATTTTAAAATATACGACTTTTAAAAATGTGATAAGAGCCGGAGGCCTGTCACAAAATTTGAAGTGAAAATTTTACCGTCTAGAGTCAATTTTATATTTTAATTTTTTTTTAAATATTTTTATAATTTGATATATTAGAGTTTGAATATTTTTATAATTTGATATATTAGAGTTTTTTCCATTATAAATAGTAAAATGTAATGAAGTTTACAATAATAAGGTAAGTTAAATTATCTTAATTATCTTTTTAATCTATTAATTTAGTAAATGGAATAATGAAATGTTATAAATAACCTCAATAAAAAATAATTTAATATATAAAATTGGGGACTTACTAATTAAATTAATTTATTTTATTTTTTTAATCTTTCATATTAGTGTTTTTAAAATCACACTCTCTTCATTCATTTGATTCTGACTCTTCATAAATTGAAGTGCGAGATAATACAGTTAGAAAAATTGGAATATCATACATAAGACTTTTTGAAGTAAAATTTAGACATAAATTTATTTATTTTTATCTTTTTTTCTTCTAGCATAATTATTTTATTTTTCTATTTAGCTTTCTTTTAGCATAATTATTTCATCTTTTAACCATCCCCTATTTTTTAAAAATAGTTGAATTTTAATACTAAGAAAATTGAATATAGCTGCGAGTCTTAGAAAATTCTAGATCTTATTTTAAAGAATTGAAGTGTTTTAATGTATAAAATATAAGAATTTAAATGTAAAGTTTTTCTTTTAAGTAGGGAAGAGTAATTTAGGGTACAAAATTTTTTATTGATAGGTAATTTACGGAGCAATGGATGGAAGGAATGTACATTTAGACAAAATGAAAATGAAAATATTTAAGTAAAAAATTTTAAAAATATAGATACCGATCTATTAATTACATTAAAATTTAAAAATTAAAGTATATTTTACTCGTATTATAATTAATGCTTTATATATATATAGTAAGCAATTATTAAAAAGAAATTTAATTAAATTTTAAATCCAAAATTTTTTAAAACAAACCATGAAATTTTAATAATAATAGAGAAATAAAAAATTAATATTTTAAAATTATATAACATAATATATACACAAAATTTATATTTTTCTCAATAAAAAACTAAAAATATGTAATAATTTACTTTAATTTAATTAAAAATAAATTATATCTACTAATCTAAATTATTATTATTATTTTTATAATAGCTAGTTATAATTAATAATTGTTTGTATCAACATAAGTTAAAGATAAATATAATTAATTGGGACAACATAACAAGTATTTAATTCAAATGCTAATGGACGTAGAAATTACCCTAATACATCCTAGAGTCAAGCCCTAGCATTAAGATTTTTTTTTCTATTAAAGTTGAGACATTAGATTCAAACTATATAGGTTTATGGTACTTGCAACAATTTATTAGAGATTTAATAAAATTAATTTAGGTTTAGGTCTCGAACTAAACTAGTCTGACCAATCGAACTCAAATTATTATTCATACAAAAATGTTTTAGACGATATATTTTTAAGTGTTAATAATTTATTTTCACACTTTTTCGTGTAGGTAAATATAATTATTTACATCATTATAAGTCATTCTTGTTTTAGTGATATGTTAGAATGTCCATTTCCATTAGGGTTTAGATTGTTTGGTTTCGATTCTAATATGGATTTTACTAAAAATCAGAATCAGAGTTAAACTTTTGGTTCTTTGATTTTTAGAAACTATACTTAGAATTAAATTTTGATACGATTTCGATACAGTTTTAAGCAATTTTGATATTGATTTTAATTAGATTTATGGTTGTTATTTTAATTCTTTATTTTTATTTTAGCTTAAATTTTTGTTTTAAATCATGATTTTTACAAATAATATTCTAATATTTTTACATTTATTTTGAAAATATTAAATAACTAACACAGAAATAATAATAATAATAATAATAATAATAATAATAATAATAATAATAATAATAATAATAATAATAGTGTTAATATTACTATATATTATATACGATTCTTAGTAAGCCTATTATATTTTTTTTATATAGTTATCAATTATATAATTTTAATTAAAAAAAATGTGTAATTAATATATATAAAGATATATATTATATTATTGATATGTGATTCACTTATATAATTAAAAACTATAACATAATTAATACATTTATACAAAAAATAAAAAATACATATATATTTATGAAATCGATTTAAATAGAATAAATTATAATTAACTAATTAAATTATTTAAATTATATTATTAAAAATCTCCAATAAATAATTAAGATATATGGTTATTTTATAATACTATTAATAACTATCTAATAGTTAAAAGAAAAAGAGTGATATATAAATTATATGAATAGTTTAATTTATAAAAGTAGTTAGAAAATATTAAATATAAAAAATAACCAAAGAAAGGAAATATATACACACTTGTAATGAACTAAAATTTTATTAAGTCTTAAGAAATTTATAAATAACTTTTTTTATACCGTTATTTATAGTTTTCCACTTTGATAATATAATTTATAAGATTATATTGAAACTATATAAAATATAAAACATCTTATTAAAATTATAAAATAGAATAATATCATTAAAATTATTAATATATATATATATATACTGATGTTGCGAGAATTATATTGATGACATGGCCAGAATGAAATGATACTGTGACTGGTTGAAACCTGCAAGAGAGGAAATATGAAGCGGTGGTGGATGCTCACAGTAGCCATTCTGACGCTCAAATCAGTATATTGAAAAATAGAGAGAATACAACATATTACTTAAAGCTTGAATAATGGTAGAGATAATGTATCTTTTATCTCTGTGATGCTCCTTCTTTTTATACTGCTGGAGGTAGAGATGAATATGGTATTTTTCTGATAATCCGGCGGTAATGTAGCCATCTGCTCGCTACGGGGCATCGCTAGCCTTTCGGTGAAAATTTTGCGATTATAGACATAACTTGAGGATATGCTGGATCATGCCTAATAACAGTAACTTCGTGCCAAGGCTCGCCCTATCCTAGGAAAGGTGAGTCTTATTAATGAATTGGGTGTTAAGGTGCCCAGATCTTGTCGAATTCATGCCACGTGCTCATGGCTTATTTTGGAACATCGCTATGAAGCATCAGAGGTCTCCCAGCTGGTCTTCGATTCTTTAGGTCTGAAGGTAGCAATTTGCCTTTTCGATTTAGGACATGTGGCGTGACTTCAGTTGATTTTTGTTGCAAGCATCGTTTCGCTTACCTGTGGTTGCATTGGTTGCCTTATCTTTTGTGCCACATTCAAAGCTTTGTCTACTATTTTGCTGTATGAGAACCCTTCTTTCTTTCTTTTTGCGTACAACAGTTTCTAATAGGAGAGATGAATGGAGGTCATTCTTTTTCTGTTCTTGAGGGTAACCAGATCTATGTAGAGGATATTATCATGGTCTTCCAAGAGCAACTGAAGACGGGTCTTCATGAAGGTGCCAGTATATTCTTTGGCCATGAGGACTGCAACTGCAACCAGTCTGACTACAGTGGCTTTTTGATGCTACAACCCCTGGGGCAGGGCAGGAGTTAGTTGTGCAAAATTATTTCGAGGACAATGCTAGGAAGGTCGTTGGAGAGATGGCCTTTCAAACAATGCTTTCCCATAGGGTGAAATAGATTTAGAATATTTTGATGTAATAGAGACTTCTGATGTAATAGGAACTTTAGTCAAGTCCTTTTTTGTCTCCTTGTCATTTTTATAATGAAAATATATATTTCATATACTTTTGTTTGTTTTCTTTATCGCCACCATTTTTACCAAAAGAATGGGACTAAAGCATATCTTTTTTGTGCCCGTTTTAACAGTCACAAAACAATTTTGGAGAATTTTAGGATTAATACCTGAACCTGTGGCCCAATGGACTATCTCCTTTCGTCGTAAAATGCCTTAGGGGAATTTAGTAATAAGAAACTTTCGCCCGATCTAGGTCTTTGATTGACACTTTTGTCCTTTATCTTTTGGGAGTTGGTATACCCGCCTTTCCGGCTGTCTAGTATAGATGACTCAATTGATGGAACCAACACCTGGATTCGTAGTATGGCGGGAACCGTCTTGTGATTTAGCATGGCGAAAAATGCCTTGTGCCTTAGTTTGGTGGGACCAACACCTAAATTTGTAGTCTGGCGAGAACTGCCTTGTGATTTGACATGGCAAAAACTGTCTTGTGCCTTTGTTGGTGGGACCAACATCCGAATGCTCTAGCAGAAACCGCCTTGTGACCTAACCTAGCGAAAACTGTCTTGCGGTCTTATTTAGTGGGACCAATACCCGAATGGTCTGGCGGAAACCGCCTTGTGACCTGACTTGACGAAACTGCATCATGACCTTACTTAACTGGACCAACACCCGAATGCTCTAGTGAAAACCGCCTTATGACTTGACCTAGCGAAAACTGCCTTGTAGTCTTATTTAGTGGGATCAACGCTCAAATGGTCCGGTGAAAACCGCATTGTGACATGACCTGACAAAAGCTGTCTTGTGGCCTTATTTAGTGGAACCAACGCCCAAATGATTTGGCGGAAACTACATTGTAATCTGGTCTAGCAAAAACTATCCTATGATCTTACTTAGTTAGACCAACGCTAGAATGGTCTAGCAGAAACTATTCTTTTCATTTAATATCATAAAAATATCTAAATGCTTTTGATATAAAGGGACTAATTAGTATGCTTTTTACAAATCTGAAAGACTAATTAATAATTTTTTTTTCAAATTATAAGGATCAAATAATAAATCACTTAAAGTTAAAAATTAATAAAAAAATTAGTTGATAAAATTTTTAAAATATTAAAAATATTTTAATATATTTTTTAAAATTAAATACCAATTAATAAATTTTTACGCGTCATCAAAACTAAAAAGTAATTTTTTCTTTTCTCTTTTTCCTTCTCATTTTGGAAACAACGTAATTTAGCAAGTTAACCTGTGATGAGAGTAACTATTTTTTTTTTTTAATGGGTATTAGAGATTGGGGGAATAGAATATGAAACCTTTCAGATTTATTCACATACACTTCACATACACTTATTTTCAGACTAAACCTCCGTACCCGAGAGAGTAAGTGTTGATCCCGCATTTCTTCTTCTTCTATTATTATTATTATTATTATTATTATTATTATTATTATTATTATTATTATTATTATTATTATTTGCAACATAAAAATGCATTAATGCATTATAAAATATCAAGGCTTCAAAAGAAGAGGGACATATCATAATTAAGAGCTTAAGAAAGAAAAAAAAATCATCAATGAAATTTAGTTCAATGGAGAATAGAGTAATTATCAAAGCCATAAATTTAAGCATAGTTTTTTTCGACAATCATGATTGACAACAATTAAATTATAAATATGGAAAATAATTAATTTAACTATTTTAAAATTTATAGAATTAAAAATAAACAATTTTAGTTAAGATTAATTTTGTCAAAATTTATTAATATACTTAAGAAAATACTTTTCTCCATAGTAATGTTAAATGAATAAATTTTTTGTTTACGGTTTTAGATATTTTCATATTATTTTTCATGTATTAAGAATTAATATTTTTCTCTAAAACGATTTTAATTGAGCATTTGTTGTTTTTTTTTTATTTAGTATATTAAAAATAAATAATTATGTTTATACAACAAAAATAAATACTATTTAATAAAAACATCTACCTTTAAATAGTAAATTAACCTTAAAAAAATTTATTATTTAATCTTTTAGAAAGTCATTAATTAATTTTTTAATTTTAAAAAATAATTTAAAATATTCTTGAAATTTTAAAATATTTATTAATAAAATTTTTCATTAGTTTTAACTATTTAATTATTTTGATTTTAAAAAAACTTATTATTTAATTTTAATTTTATAAAAAGTCTAGTCACTATTTTAATTTTTTTTATAATATTTAACAGTTAATTATTAAATTTTTTAAAATTTTAATGACATTTTAATATATTTTTTAAAATTAAAAAATTAATTAATAAATTTTCTCTGCAGAAATTAAATAGTAATTTTTTTAAATTTTATTCAGATTAATTTGTAAAAAGCTCACAAAACCTCTTAGCTCTCCTCCTTTGATAGCCATCGGTAAGTTTCTCAGCAAGCTCTCCTTAACTTTAATTTTTCTTTTCAGTTTATTTCAATTTTATATTCTTTTCTAATGAATTCTAAGATTTAATTAATTTCATTTGGAACATACCTAAATTTATTTCCTCACATTTGTGTCTCCCTACTTACACTAGTAGTGTCCCAGTTTATATCATTACAAAAAATAAAAATATAATTATAAATTTTTATAATAAACAATCGATAATTTCATATTCGGTATATTAAATAATTGATAAATGGTCAATAATTTATTTTAATAATTATTTTTATAATAATTTGAACGATAAATTCTATATTTTTATTTTCTTGTATCATATATATAAAGTTTTATTTTTTCTTCTTATAAGCGTTCGATATACTGATTTTCTCACTCTCATTCCTTACAATTGAATAATTGGGATAATTACTATTATAGACATGTAGTTTACTCTTACCTGATTAAAATATTTCTATAATTTTAGAATTATATTAAAATAATTTTATATTTTTATTCCGTTAATTAAAAAATATATCTATTAATTTTTATATATTTTATTATTGTATCTCCCTAATTTAATCCTAACACATTAATATGTCTTTATAATTTTAAAATTACATTAAAATATTCTTATATTTTTTATATTATTAACTAGAAATAACATTTATTAATTTTTATTTATTTTTATCATTAATTTTTTAACCAAAATTGAAAAAAAAGTTTTTGTATATTTAAATTAATTTCATATTATATTAAATCCATCACTCACTGCTCACTATTCACCCGTTATTCACTAAGGAATGCAAACAAAATTTTATAATTGCAAGTAACAAGAAATAACTATTCACCTAAACACTTTCTCTCCATATTATTTAGTCTCCTTCCTTCTCCTCCTCTCACCGACGAGAGCTCATCCATCGCTAATTTTGAGTGGAGCGGTGGTGACTTCTTTTTCTTTACGCGTACATATGAGACAGAAGTGATTACTCGCAAATGTGTAAACTTTTTCTGGCCAATAGCTCTAATATTAACTTAATTTTATAATTGGCTCATAGCTCACGAGGCAAAATAGCTTTTAAGACAAAAACACCAACGTAACGAGGAGCGAAGATATCGGTGATTGTATTTGTAGGGTGATTACTGTGGCAGGAAAAAAAGGCTTCTCCTTTCTCTCCTCTCCGTCTCTCTTTGACTACCGCTCTCCGTCATTCTCGTAAGCCGCCCCTGTTCAAGCCACCTATGGCTTTCTAATTATCTGCCCATATATAGAAGATTATTTTCCTCGACAATTTCAAAGTGGGGCCTTTTTCTGGGTATTGGTTGATTCATTAGAACTTGGATATCTTGTAGCTGAAATTAAGTGGAAAGCATGATTCAGAAATTAAAGAAGTTGGATGCTTATCCAAAAATCAGTGAGGATTTTTATCGGAGGACTTTCTCCGGTGGCCTCATTACCCTCTTCTCTTTTCTTATCATGCTTTTCCTCTTCATTTCTGAGTTCAGTATGTCTCTCTCTTTTTCTTTTTTTTCTTTTCTTGATTGCTTATTACCATTGCATATCAATTCTTGAAGGTTATATAGGAGATGTTTAAGGTTTTAAATTAGTTAAAATTTAGGTTTTTCAATTCTGCATGAGGGTTCCTTACATGAATGCTTCATATTTGTAGTTTAAATAAGCTTGCATTTAGTTTTTTATTCTAAAAAATTTAAGAAAACTTATATAAATTTTAAAATTTTCTAACCGATTTTGATTCTATTCGAAATTAGCCGATCAACTTGAGTAGGTTTGGATCAGATCTAATTCTAATTTCCAATAATAAATAGTATTGGTATGGTTCATAAATCCAAACCATTTGACTGGACATTGAGCAAATCTCTCTTTCATATTGGATATGATGATCACAGTGATTCTCATTGTTTTTTTTTTTGCCTTGAAGGATTATATATGCACACTGTTACTGAAACAAAGCTTTTAGTGGATACTTCAAGAGGAGAAACTGTAAAGATTAATGTAATAATCTTTTTAATTTCCCTGTGCAATTTGATGTTGATATAAATTTTATTTTGGTTCATCATCCTCATGTTCTTCTTTGAATATGCAGTTTGATCTCACTTTTCATGCAATTCCATGTTCATTGATCAGTCTTGATGCTAAGGACACCATGGGAGAGGAGCATTTTGATATAGTATATACACAAATTCAGCATAATTATATTTTTATAATAAATAAAAATTGATATTAAAATTATAATATTATTAAGCATAAATAAATTATTATATATAATAAAAAATTAAATTTTTATATAATAATTTTAAACTACGTGTATTTATTTGCTACTTCTAATTTACCTTTTGTGCATGCAGACTCATGATATAACTAAGAGGAGAATTAATGCTGATGGTAACGTAATAGAAGTGACGCAAAGTAGGATTGGTGCCCACAGAGTCAGTGAAAATACTGCTATTTCTCTCTTTCCCTTAAGCCATGAATTCATTTTCTGCAAATTAAAAATTTTATTAAAATTTATATATGTAAATTTCTAAAAATATTTTATTTTTTAAATTAGAATTAAATAATAAAAAATAAAATTATCTTGTTTAAAAATAAAAATTATACAGGTTGAAAATCCTTTGCAAAAGCACGGTGGCCGACTGAAATATGGTGAAATTTATTGCGGCTCATGTTATGGTGCAGAACAGGTATATCTAATCTCCGACTTCTATTTGTTACTACTTGTTTATCTATGGAAATTTGAAGCTTTTTAACTGTTATACAGAATTTTAAATTGGCAGCAATGTGAATTGCTATGCTAATATAAAATAGTCGTGCGATTTCGTTTATTTCACGGAAAATATTTTTAAAAAATATATTTTTTATATTTATTTTAATATTTAAAACACTCAAAAGAGTTATTATAGCTGCTGATGGTGATGAATGCCATGCATGTAATTCTGTCTCCTATAGTCGTTCATATTTAGTTAATGAAATTGAACATTGGCATCAAGCAGTCAGATGAACAATGTTGCAACTCATGTGAACAACTTCGTGATGCATACATTAAGAAAGGGTGGGCAGCCAGAAACTTGGATGAGACTGACCAGGTTAGTTTACGAGTGTACTATTTCAGATATTTTTTGTTAAAACAACGTACAATGCTAAGAACAAGTGTACTCATAATCATACTATTAGAGAAAAAAATATAAAAGTTTAAATTGATTTGATTATAAAATCTATATTCATTCACATATAAAATAAAAATAAAGTTTTATAAAAAAAAGCGATACGCTATCTTATAACTCTCAAAATCTAACCCCAATCCAACATGTTTTTTAAAATTTATCTGTTCTCGTATTTCTCTTCGAATATAGATTATCATTTTTTCTTTAATTTGAGTTGAAAAACCTTCGCTCTTTTATCTGTAATATACATTATCATCTTTTATTTAGTTTGAGTTGAAACGCATGATTTACATAATTAATAATTTTCTATGTCTCTTTTAATTTTAGTGTAAACGAGAAAGATTTTTCGACAAGGTGGTAGATCAACAAGGTGAAGGATGTAATATATATGGATCTCTTGAAGTAAATAAAGTGGCTGGGAATTTTCATTTTGTACCTGGGAAAGGCTTTCATCACTCTGATGTCAAAGTGCATGATTTGTTATCTGTTAACTTATATACTTATAATGTAAGGAAGCAAGTTTGAGACTGAATTTTTTTTTTTGTGTGTGTCTTTAAATTCTATTGAATTTTTAAAAATTTAATTTAACCTTTTAATTTTTCTAATGCATGATGTAGATAAGTCACAAGATTAATAGACTAGCTCTTGGTGACTATTTCCCAGGCGTAGTAAATCCCCTAGATGGGTAATTTCTATTTCCACTTGAAATGCTTCATTTAATCTATTTCTGGCTTCTTTATCATAATATTTAAAGTTTAAAAATTCATTTAATTCATGCTTGTGAAACGATTTTGCATTTGCATGTGCATGCATGCACGTGTTTACAAGCTTCCTTCATATGTACTGCTAAATACTTCATTTTATCCTTAGTTTTGTAGAACTATATGATAAATTTTCTGTCAACTTTTCAGGGTACATAGGGAGCAAGGAAAGCCAAATGGCCTTCACCAGTATCTTCTCATGGCAGTTCCAACAATATACACTGATATAAAAGGCGAAATTATTAAAACAAATCAGGTAATACTGATGATTCTTTTGATATTCGAATCATTAAAAAAACTAATTAATAAATTATTTTTTATAAATAAATTAACTTTTATGATTTTTTTATTTTTCTTATTCATGGGATCATAAGCTAATATTTGAATTTTACAGTACTCGGTAACAGAGCACCACCACCTAGAATCGGCCAACTACGACGCTCCTGGAGTTTTCTTCATTTATGACTTCTATCCAATTAAGGTATGTTCTTCATCAACGTCTAAAAAATTTTGTTTGATTTTTGAAATTCCGGCAGTCGGTAATTTAATAATCAGTACTGGTTGTGAAATTTCTTTATCAATCTGTGGTGCTTCTAAGGGGATTGGCCACCTGAGGTTGCTTAGTGTTTGTTTGTGTATCGCAGGTGACTTTTAAAGAGGACCATATTCCATTTTTACACTTCGTGACAAGTATTTGTGCTGTATTTGGAGGTAATTTGTTTGAAAATATTTTCTGTATTTTTTTTAAAAAATATTAATTAATAAAAAATAATAAAATAATTTTTTTTTCAGGTATTTTCACAATTGCTGGAATACTAGATTCATTTATCTATCATGGTCAAAGAGCAATCAAGAAAAAAGCAGAAATCGGCAAATACACATAATTATTTCTACTTGTCTTGTCTGACACATGATGTTTTCAGGAGTGTGTCTCTCAATATATCGTAGCCGTTTACTTCTTACTGTGATATATTACATAGAAAAATTTTTTAGGTGGACTCAGATCCACCGTAAACTCAAAGTATATAAAAATGTATTTTATTTTTTTTTTGTAAAAGGATTCATTTGTATTTTCAGTCTATGATAGATCAAATTCAAACAAGTCATTTTCTATTTCGTAGAAATACGTGTATGTAAAATATAACAAAGCTCTATGAGCACAATGTACATAAGATTCAATTTGAAGGTGAAGTTAGATGCAATTTGAAGGTGAAGTTAAGATTCATAAATTTTGTGATGTACCTGTGTTCAATTTTAAGTTAAATTTTAAGATTTATTGTGGTGATTTTAAATAATTTTTTATAATAATAATAATAACGAGAATAATAATAATAATAATAGATGCACTCACAGACTTAGTCGGTGATAAGTGTATCTGAGTAAATCTGAGAGATCTCAAATACTATCTCTCAATTCTCAATTTTTATTTTAAAAAGAATAATAATAATAATAGATATTTTCAAAAATTTATAGTTAAATGTTGAATTTCACATTCATAGTGTTAGTTTATTTTTAATCTTTTATCTATGTTAGTCCAAAATTTTCAATTTAAGTTCAAATGTTAGGTTAAAGTTAAAATTTCTGCATTAAATTTATTGATTTATCCCCAAAATCAATATGTTTTCATTTTTCTTACTTTTTTAATTTTTGAGTTAAATTAAATTTAAACAGAAACTTTTGAACTAATTTGAACTAATTTGAACAAGCAATCGGAAACAAACTAAATTAAATATCTCAATTAAAATATTATTCACTCTTTTTATATAATGATTAATACATAAATTATCTATTATAATTTTATTTAATTTTATCTTATTTTTAAAATATTTTTTCTAAATTAAAAATTTTATAAAAATTTAATTTAATTATTTTTTTTTTATAATTTTTTTGCTTAGAAATGAAAAAATTTAACTTAAAAGTTGTAAATCTTTTAAAAAAAATTAAAATCTTTTGTAATTTTATAAAAATTTAGAGAGATTTACTATTTAGTCCCTAAATATTATCATTATTAATAAGTCAGTACCTACATTTTTAAAAACCTATTAAAATATCATTATCTTTTCTCTTCGTCAACGATCTCTTTTTTATTAAAAATAAATAAAGAATTTGAGAGAAAATTTTTAAAATCCAATTTTACTCTAAATAAAATTCCTTATTTAATCATTAGATATTACTATTATTAATAAGTCAATTCCTATATTTTTATAAATCTATTAAAACGTCCTTATTTTTTTTATATCTATTAAAATGTCCTTATCGTTCTTTCCTCCTCATCGCCTCCTCCTCTGTCTCCTCCTCCTCCTTTAAAAAGAAGAATAAAAAGAAAAATCGAAGAAAAAAAAAAAGAATCAAAGAAGAAGAAAAAGAAGAAGAAAATGAGAAAGAATCAATGAAAAAAAAAGAAGGATGAGGGATAATTTAAATTTTTGCTATATTTTTAATGGTAAAAATAGATGAAAAAACTATTTTATTGACGGAGAAAAAAGATAAAAACTTTTTAATAGATTTCTAAAAATATAGAAGACTGACTTATTAATAATGGTAATATCCAGAAACTAAATTATAAACCTCTCAAAAATTTATTTAAACTATTTATGACAAATGAGAATATAATTATTTATTTTTTTTCAAAATGATAATTCAAATCATCTCTTACTATTTAATTCAAATTATAGGTTCGTAAAAATGAGTATATTGTCTTTTTAACTAAAACAATTATCATTTATTAATATTTGTGTAAAAGTAAAATGGGCAAAAATTAAATATCAAGGAGTGTAAATAAGTTTAAATTCTGCAAATTTAAGAAGTTCAAGAGTTGCTTGCTGCTAAACCAAGTGAACCACAACTCTTCTTGCCATGTAATCTGGTGACAATTTGAAATCTAGGTATCTACTGGTCAGTAGCCAAATTCTAGCTTCTCTGCTAACTCTACTCTCCAGTCTCTAGTAAGTGAATAGGGGAATAGAGAGAAGATTTAAGAACAGAAAACTTGAAGCTCACAGTTAATCTACAGAGGAGTAGTATCTGATTTTGCACCTTTTGAGAGTCTCATTCCTAAGAATCTACCCAGGGAGAAATGAATGAATATGGATGGAAAAGCTATGATGCTACCCTTGATAAAGTTCCCAAGAGATAAAACAAACACCGAAACGAACCAAAAGAGGAGTTAAAACAAGCCAGGAAATATCAGTTTTGAGTTATTTACTCTCTATAGGAACATGAAGACCTCCTTCATTAACTGAAATATGAGAAAGCTTCAGCTTAATGGCCTCGAACTCGGAGTTCTGTCTCTCTTCATTTGTTAACCATGATGATAAGCAACAGTCAATCAAATCCATCCCACAACTCGACGGAGAAATTCTTGTTCTTCCATATCTTGTTATTCTTGCTAGGTTAGTATCGGATGGCTCCTTGGCATAGTTCTCAAGAATGGCCCTTATAGCACCACACCAGATCGGACGAGCTACTTTGAGGAAGTCGTGCAAAGCCAACACAGGAAGATTGACACTTCCCAGTTCAGATTCGCCATTTCCACCCCTTCCATGGTAATCCGAACCTCCAAGCTTCAAAAGACCATAAACATCTGCTAGATCACTGTATACTGCTCAAAGAGAAGCATATCAGTATATGAATTCCAATTCAAGAACAAAAGTACAAGCAAACTGAGATAAGTCCCACGTTCCGACTGTCCTGGTGGCTGGTATAGCTAAAATATTATTGTTCTATTGCAGAAAACTCCAGCCTTATTCATGGGAATAACCAAATGGGACTTGGGAGTATAGTCATTCTTATCAACACGTAAATGATCCACGAATATCTTCATGCAAAAACAACTAAGTTGGAATAGGTTTCAACTCAGAAATATAAGAAATCCATTGCAGAAAAAACCTGTACAGCTACTTCCTATATTTGAATTAACCACAATTCCAAGGCTTTGAAATTTCAAACATAGTTTCACTTTTCAAGGTGCACATGAGAAAGCAAGTTGACTTAAGTTTACGCCACACAGTAACTCATGGATCATAATGTGGTATGAATCATTTTCTTAAAATATAAAGAAACTCATACGAGTTCTAATTCCAAGCAAAATTCAACGATCCTGGTTCACATTTTGACTAATTTTGTATAGGTTGTAGCAAAACATAACAAAAACCCCTGAAGTTTATTTTCTGTCAGTTCTCTTAATGCAAGTATAACCATTCTGTATCTAGCGCACATCCTATGAAATCGAGTCAATATTTGCTCAACTAAAAGTGGAAGGATGAATTGAAGAACATTTCCAATTGACATCCATCGATGAAGTTCATTCAGCCTTTAAGAATATTTATCAATATCAAATTTATTTGAAATTCAAGAAGACACTTGAACCTGAAATCAGTTAAAGATTTGGAAAAAGGAGAGGACACGGGGTTGAGGGACAAAATATCTTGCCTGCCAATTTCCCATCGCTTCTATAAACTTCCAACCCATGAAGACCTGCATCTTTCAACCTTCTGATAACTGCAACAGGATTCTTCAATGCCCATGGATGAGCCAGAACTGCAAGACCCCCGGTTTCACATATCAGTTGCACTGCTTCCTCTGCAAGAGGCTCACTTCCCCTGATGTAGGACAGAACAAACACTTCCCATCTATCAGTTATCTAAATAAGAATAAACTAACATCAGTTAATAACAGAAGCACTGGACTGTTACGTGGAATAAGCAGGACCACCATCGTATAGATACTTGGCAAAAGCTTGTTTCAGATTCTCGACATAGCCTGCTTCAACCATAGCCCGAGCCACATGCAGTCTCCCAGGAGCAACTCCTTTACCAGCAATCCTGGCAACATGTTCCCACTTAAGAGGTAACTTGAGTTTGTTGAGTTTCAAGATCATATCTTTTGCTCGAAGAAAACGGCCATCTCTTATGTTAGCCAAGAACTTTTCCAGTTCATCAAATTTTGCTGGTCCACAGCTGCTGTAATATGCAAGAATGTGCACTGGCTCCTCTGCTTCAGAATTTCTGCTTGATAAATAAAGTAAACAAACATCAGATTTATAGATAAGTAATAAGGAGAAAGAAAAGTCCTTCCAAGTTAACTCTTTTTTTATCTCTTCTTTATTGATTATCCTCACAAAACATGGTTGTTATTGTTGAACTACCAAACACTGAATATGAGCTTGAATTTCCTCAACACCTGGAACTTCTATATAAAGTATTTTTCCCACAGCTCATTACCTAAAGAACCTCAAAGTGTCCCTTTTTCATTATATTCCACCTAAATTCCAATTCTTTTCATTCAATATCCAATTTGATGTCATTGATAGTTCTAGTCTATCTTTTTCTATTTCTACAAACATGTAAAACATAAAATCAAACAGCCAGTCTATATTTCAGAGAAAAATAAATTGATTCAAGAATACAATTATAGCTAATACCTACTGCACATAAAAATTACATTCACAATAAAGAATACCTAGGTGAATATATTGTGCTGATCTCAACGCCGGGAATTATCTTGATGCCAAATCTCCGAGCTGCTTCTGTAGCCTCAGGGATACCAGCCATTGTGTCATGATCTGTTAAAGCAAGAACTTTCACCTGTTCTGAACAAGATGTACTAATTAAATCTTGATAATTAAAAACAAAAATAATAATTCTCAATGTACCAGCAAATAATATAATAATTCTCAATGTACCATCCAATGTATTTAAAGATTAATATTTCCAAAGAACAGATACAACTACAAATCTTGAGAGGGAATTCATTAAAGTTCATCCCAACAGCAAATGTTTCCAAAATGCACATTTTGAGTTGATAACATCAAATTCAACTTTGATTCATCACTCTAAATCATAGCTAAGGTGAAAAGCTCCATTTCAAGTAATTCAGAAGAATATTTTTGTTTAGATGAGTGCTCCAATAAATGAAAAGCTGTAACTTCAACATCTACAACGTCTGTTCATCCTATATCCTTGCTTATGTAACAGTTAACAACTTAAAAAAGGCACAAATAAAAAAAGGACTGCACTTTCTTGAACTGAAAACTGAATAAAGAAAAACCAAGTTGAATTGAAGAATGGGAGACTCCACTTTGTTAGGTTGTTCATACGCTTTGAGATGTTACCTATTTTAAAATGCAACACATCTCCAAAGCCTATCAATATATTAATATGTCATTTATGTCATTTTTCATCTTCCTTGTAAAGATGACATGCAACCGATAGGTTCCATCTATTTATTCATCTCCCCATCAATTGTATTTTTGTAACAATAGAGACAGAATTTTCTCAATTCCAATCGACTAGTCGTATTGTGTCCATTCTTTTGAGTAATATATCTGGAAATGACTGTGAATTTCTTATTAACAATGTTTCGAGTACAAGCAGTACATTCTAAAATAACCCTTGTTTGGATGTCCTTACCCTTGACCATGAATGATGAACCTCCTTGGGATTTATATATATTAGGCTAGAAGCCAGAGCTCCTAAGGATGCTTTTCAAAACGATAGAGTCACATTCATCAATTGAAAAAGATAATGTTAGCCATTCATCAAACATCCCTTCAAACTCAAATGATAGAATCAAGACATTTCACTAGTCACCAAAAACCATAAATCATTGAACACATGGCTCATATATGAAACAAAAACCATTTCATTTGTTCATTCAACAAAGCAAGAGAATAAACGAGCAGAAACGAAAGTTACCCAAGCTTAGCACTTATATGCAATATAAAGTTCACAAGGAAAGAAAAAGGAAAAGTCAATCTAACAGCACTCACCCCATTCCCATGAGCTCTCTCCACAAGCTTGGAAGGTGACAAGAACCCATCACTGAATTTAGAATGAGAATGCAATTCAAAGACAACCTTCTCTCCTCCTCTGACCATAGTCTTCTGCACCCCAAAATCGTCAACAACACAAGCAGAAGCAGAGGAAACTAAAGGAGGAGAAGACTGCTGATCCAAATACACCCATTCAGTGACAGCCTTGAAAGCCAGAGTCTGCTCAGCTGTCATCTTCTTCTTGGTACCTCCACGCTTCTTCTTCTTCTTCTTTTTATCTTTTGCTTTCACTGGGTTCTCTTTGCTTACAAACCCGTCATCACCCATGGCTTTTTGAGAACTAAAGACCCCGGAAGAAGAGTAAGAAGAAGAAAAGGAATGATATTTCGAAGCGGGCTTCGGATTTCTAGGCTATATATGTAGAGACAGAGCAAGAAACGTGGATAGATCGGACTACAAAGGACGAAATGAAACCAGGCAGAGAGTTGGGCATCGTTTTAAAGGGCAAATCTTTAATTCCCACAGGTCTCGTCCTTTTCTGCTTTGCCTCTACTTTCGTGAATCTGCCCATTAATTAATTATTTAAAAAATTATTTAATTAGAGAATTACTATGTGATTCCTGAATGTTTAGGACTTCTTCTATATTTCAAATTTATCAACTATATATATTTTATAAAATTAAAATTTTTTATTTTTTATTAAAAAATTATTAATAAATTTATTTAATTAAATAATATAAATATTTAAAATTATAAAAATTAAATAATATAAATAATTTAAAATAGCTAGTGATAACAGAATGATTAAAATTTAAACCAGTAATTTGTTTTAAATTTTATAATTACATCATATAAATTTAATAATTTTATTTAAAATATGAAAAATAGTTATTTAAATTAGTAAATGAACTTTGTCTATAATTTTACCTTTAACATAATCTAAAACATATCTTTTTAATATATTATTTGGATGAGATTTAATATTTTTTTATGTGAAATAAAATTACTAATAACGTAAATAATTTTTAACCGAATCCGAAGATCTTAAGCGCCATAACTTGTGATTTATCTCTATCAAAGGACAAGACAAAAGCTTTTTATTTGCTTCCTTTTGGGATGGTGTGAAGATCTTCATTTCTTGTCTTTTTATGCTTTGATACGTTCTTTTCTTTCTTTTTCTAATTATTTTCTTTGCATTAACGAGGGGAAAAAAAATAAGAATAAGTATTTAATTAATTTGATTTAAAATTAAATTAAATTATGTAAATTAAAAAATAAAATTTTAATATATATAAAAATTAAATTCAATCGATTTTAAATAAAAATTAAACAAATAAAATTAATTTAATTAATTTAATTCGATTTAATTCGATTTGATTAATTGATTGAGTCTTCTAAATTTTTCCTTTAAAGTTGTTTTCATGATGCAACCATATCTCCCAACCATACCTTGAGACAATGCCAACCTCAAATCTTCCACATTAACTGTCTCATTTTCTCCCTCATTGCTAATTTGAGCATCAATTTGCCCTCGTAATCCATCAACCATCTTTAAAATCTGCATTGCTATTCAACATTAGAAAAACCTAATCTCTCCTCCTTAACAAGCAACAACTTGCAGCAACTCATGCCAATTAGAAGAAAGAGCTTGCTCTCACTTAATATGAGCTTTGACACTTACCTCAGAGTTTAAAACTTACACACTAGAAACTTAAATTCTCAAAAAGCAAAAAAGAAAGATAGGGTTCGACTCCCTACCCTAGATAGAACCCTTCCACCGGAGAACAGTCATAAGACTGGATTTATCATAAATAATTATTTGTTAATCACAATCCATTTTTTTACAGGTCAGTGGAATCTTTAGGCTTAAAATCTCATTCAAGTAATTATTTATTTAGTACCTCTCAAGGAGCGAGAATTGCCATTCTAATCCTTCTTAAGGATTCCATCCACAAACACAAAGTTTATGGCCGACTGATATTGCACACCATCATTTAGCTATTATATTTATTTTTCTTGTTGTCAGTTATATGTATAGAACTATTTGTTGCAAAAGCTAAGAGGAATGATTTGTGTAAATAATTTATGAGAGATTGTTGCAAATAGGCTGCAAGGTGCACTTGATTGCACTGAAGAACTAAAGCATACAATTTATTAATGGGTTAGATTAAACTATTGTTGTCTTTGATGTGCTTAGAAATCTTAGGAGCTCGAAGTTGAGCAACCTGATAAATAGGATCTATACAAATGTTTTTGTTAGTTTTTTAATTCATAATTATAGTAGAACTTTTTTTTCTAATTATAATAAGAGAACTATTCTTTAATAAGTGGAAGACCAAATAGAGTAGATCTATTATTTATATGTTATTCTTAAATTAAATAAGAGATCAAATTAGATTAGGATTAAGGACTAAAATAAGATTATGGCAGATAAGTTATTTGATTTTTGCTAATAAAGGACTAATTAGATTCTATTAGGAGTTTTAACCAATATCGTTTGTCTAAAATGATATAAGAAAAAAGATAGGTTAGAAATCGAAAATTCTTATTGAAATTCTTTGAAATTGAAAAATGACAATAAAAAAAATCATAATATGTAAAATTATAAAAATATCTAAAAAATAATTAAAATATAAAATTAACCCTCTAAACACTGGAATTTCCCTATCTAACTTTGAGACTAGACCTGTGACTCTCGTCACATTTTTGAAAGTCATGCATCTCGAAATTCTCTTTTTAAAAAGTTATCGTGAATCTCCGTCGAACGTCGATAATAAAAGTTGCTCCATATCATTTGCCCATTATAAAAAAAGTGTTTGCCCAATTAAGGAGAGAAACTTATATCCATTATTAAGAGTGACTTTTGCTCATGAAAGAGAAAAAAGTTTAAGTCTAAGGTAGAGAAGGATTTTATCTAAATAGTTGAAGACGCCCTATCTGATGTATAATATAATTATATTAGAATCAGAGAGAGCAACAAATATATTTAAACCAAATATATATTTGCACCCTCTAATTTTACTAAAAAAAACTTATGACACCCTATACTTTATTATGTTTTGTATTGTTAAGTTTGAGGCGAATCGAGATGCTATTTAGAGAATTTTCATATCTAGTCCTTTAACTTTAGTTGTATTTTCTATTTGATCACTCAATTCAAGTTTTTTTTTTTTTTAAACTCCTTAAACTTTGATTTTGTTATCATAAAACTCTATGTTACCGGTTATTGTAGGTTTCAAGGTTAAAAAATTAAAAAAATATTTCTTCCTCTTTTCTCTAATAATTTTTGTCTAATTTTTTCCCCTCTCTCTTAAAATACACATGAATAGTTTTAACATCAAGAGTTTTGAAATTTTAAATTTTAAACTAAAATATTATTTGTTAAATGTATTATTAATTTTAAAGAATTTGTAACACTCCTGTTAGGCCCAAGTGGAAGATATTACATTTTATATTTATTATTTTATTTTACTTTAGTAAATTTTTTTATTAAGATTTATTCTTAAGTAATTTATGACATTTGTTTTAGTCGAAAAATCGGCAAAACTTTTTCTATAAATTAGATATAATTAAGTTTATGAATAGTAACCACATTTCAATGTATCTATTTGCTTAGTTACAACATCTTTCTTTGTAACTTTAGTTTCACATGCACAACCTTTTCAATATTTCTTATACGAAACAATTGGTTTTGGATTTTACAGCAGATTTCTACTATACCTAACTTTTGCTGCTGACGTCCGATGGAGACCCACGATAATTTTTCAAAAAGAAAATTTTGAGATGCACGACTTTCAAAAGTATGACAATAGCCGTAGGCTTATCACAAAGTTCGAGACGAAAATTCCACTGTTTAGGAAGTCAATTTTGTATCTAATTATCTTTTAAATGTTTTTATAATTTTACATATTAGATTTTTTTTCTATTATAAATAGTCTTTCCTTCACTATTTAAGACGAAATTTTCAATCTTTCAAAAATTTTATTTTTCGGCTTCTAGTCTTTCATTGCTATTATATCGTTTTAACCAAACGTTATTAATTAAAATTCCTGACAGAGTCTAATAAGTCTTATATCAATTTCCCCTCATGATAGTTTCAACCATTCTATTACCAAATAATAAATTATCAAGATAATCCAATATGCAATTTTATTCTTATAATTAACTATATAATTCATTCCATAATAAGAAATTTAATTATAATATGAATTAGTAGTTCCTAATCTATGTTTACAATCCAAAAAAAAAAAATTATATGTACATGCCATTATAAGGATTTATAAAACAATACGGCGATCAAAATAAAAGTTAATTTATCAAGATTTGATAAAAAAAGGCAAATCACTACGCTCCTGCCGCAAAAAGTGGTCTTTCTACACTCCAGCAAAATGGATTAGCTTCCATATTAAATAAACTATAAATAAAAATAGCAACATTAAAAACATAATACATGATTAATTAAATCAATCAAGCAAAAAGAAAGTAGCGAGATAACATTAAGCATTCTTACAAGGTTATCTCTTTTTTTTTTTTTTCTTTGCAGTTATATTCTCATAATTTAGAGATGATAAATCTAAGTAAAACTTGTATCATAACACTTCATCTATTTAAGTGGAAACTTTTTCATAAACTCATTTAACTATTAAGTGCATATTAGGCATAATCCGAATATCGTTAAGGGTAAAAAATCTATAGGGCGTAAAATGCCAAACTGGAGGACAAGATTGTCATATCTATGGGCTTGAAGTCGTACACAATAGGTCCAAAGACCTAGACTATAGGGTTTTGAAGCCAAAGTGTCTCAATTATTTTCCCAACTTTCAACTCATTATTTATTAACTTCACCTTTAATTAACAAATAATACAGTTATTGCCTAAAATTTTTAAATTACAGAGGCAAACTGCAATATCTGAAAATTCAAACACTAATAACTTGATTTTTAAATTATCAAATAGGGTAATTCTTGAGTTTAAAATTAAATTTGAGAAATGTACTATAATTTTTATATTTTGTGTTTTTTTGTTTCTGTATCCAATATAGTGCTATATTATAAATGAAATTAGTGTACATATCATAATTTGTACTGTAATAGCCCTATTGCGATTAGAATAACTTAAACAATATAAGTCTTTTTGGTATTTTTCTTTTTTTTTTCAATACATTTTATATATTTAAGATATTTTCATAAAATTTCATAATTTTTGGAATTTTTAGAATAAATTTGCTACTTTTCGTTAAATTTTAATTTTTAGTATTATAATTATCAATAATCATGTAAGAATTTTCGATAGGGGCAATTTTTTTATTTTTGTGTTCATAGCTATTGATTTTTGTATTATTGTGTTTGGATCTGTTAATTCATATTATTAACTTGTATTTGAGTATTAGAACAAGCGGTAGAAAACAGTTAGGATTTTCCATGTATAGTAAGGATCTTGCGTAATTGAGCGATTTGATTTGATTTTTTTTTTATATTCGTTTAGATTGTTTTTCTTAAATTAAAATTTGAACAGGTTATTTAATTATTATAACTCCCTTAATTCATATTATTCCTTTATCTTATTTAATTTATTTTTATTATATTTTAATTTATCTCTTGTCATATATATTTTTTATGCCATGTTAATTTATTTTCTTCCCATATTTACATAATTTCCATGCTTATCTAGTTTTATTGCTTGCCATATTTGTGAATATCCCTTCCATATTAGAGCAAATTTCTTACTTAAACTAAAAAACAAAAAAAATATATCTGACGTTTTTAATTAATTTCTTTCCTTAATTAAAAGTATTCCTGCCAATAATTAATTGATTTCTATTTTCTTTCTTTTTTTGAATTATTTTCTTTTCTTATTTGAGTTATTTTCTTTTATTTTTAAAATTTATTTTCTTATCTTTTTCAGTTTATTTATTTTCTCTTTTATTTTTTTTCTAATATAATAAGTTGAATTATGGTAAAAAAGCTTAAATATGGAAAATAGATCTCTTTCTCTTATTCTTTTTCATCTTAGCTAAATAGTACTTCTCTTTTTGGAATATATGGTAAAAGTCCATTTAGACATAAAGACCCATTAGAGCGGCTTGAAGTCCATTCATATTAATTCGATTTAGTTTTTAATTTTAAAAATTTCGATTATTTCAATTCAGTTCAATTTTAATAAAAAAAATCAAATAAATTGAACCAAAACGATTAGTGATAATAATATATTATTTTTAATAATATAGAGAGTTTAGATCATATAAAAATTAAAATATTTTAATTAAATTTTAAAATACTAAAAATAAATATAAAAAATAAAAAAATTTATTAAAAATTCAAACCGAACTGAATCAGACCGATTCAGTTCAATTCGATTCAATTTCTTATCAAAATCGATTCGATTTAATTTTCATAAATACCATTTTTTGTTTATCCAGTTCGATTCGATTTTAAACCAAACCGACCGAACTCACATACCTAAGCATGATACTCAAAACAAAACAAGTTTTCACAATGAACCACAAGATGAAAATATATATATATTCTTCAGTCACATTTTCAGTAAGAGGACTACTGCAAACACTCAAAATGCCAAGTTCAAGCTAAACATTAAATAGTTCCTCATATCATATTATAACTTCTCCATTCAGATTCAAAATGTTACCAAAATCACATCTCAGAAACAAGAGAACACTGCAATGACAAAGCCAATGGCTAGAGATCCTACTGACATAGATAACCCATGAGAATTTGAAGCCCCTGGAGACGGTGCTGGTGCTTGAACGTTCGATCCAGAAGCTGTAGTAGGACTAGGTGAAGCAGAAGAAGATGGAGATGCACCTGTGACAGCAAATTAACCAATTTGATAAAACTATCAACTCTACATGCGAATTGGCATGACCAAATGCTAAATTAAACACGTATAACTATCCTCCAACCAAACATTACGTGTGAACATGCACACACAGAAAATACAAATCAAGAATTAATTTTGCTTTTCACTTTCCTTCTGGAACTGCATAATCTAGTTTCATGAAACTGAATCCACCAAACACAAACCACATTTTGCATACATACACACAAATACACATGAATCCTTTGTTTGATGCTTAATTGTGTAGGAGAAATTAAGAGATATTATAGAGGAGAAATGAAGAGCAACGAAAAGAATAAGAAAGAGAGTATTTAGAAAAAAATGAGGACATGTAAGTATTTTAATACAAATAATACTAATTTCTCTGCATTTTCCACCAATTTGAAGATAAATATTACCCATTTCCACAACCGATGTGGGATTCAACACACCCCTCACGCCGTGACATATTTATAGGAAGCCCAACATCGGATGGGAGGCTCTAATACCATGTTAAATTTGGAAAAGACCTAACCCATCAAGCTAGCTTAAGAAGAGGAGTGCCTATGACTCATATAAGGGACACGTCACCCTTTCCGCAGCGGACGTGGGATTCAACACTCTTCATTTCTCTTTTTTTTTTTTTTCTTCTCGCCTCTTTTTATGTCCAAACAAGAGAATCTCTTGTTAGAGAAATCAAATTAGTTTTCTTTTCTTATCTCCTCCTTTTACTAATTGAACTAATAAAATCATACAGTCAGATAAAAAGTTTAATGTATGAACCAAAAAGTCTTGAGAAAAGTATTATTCCCTACCATTTTGCCCACAGACTTGGTTTTAGCCCACAGATTGTATTGCAATCAGAGTCATAACCCATATAATCCACTTCATTACAGACCAATGTGAGAGCAACTTACCAAATTTGGTATACTTCCCTTATTTGAAATATACATCTTAAACAAAAGCAGAATCACTATTCTATTTTCACAATAAATCTCTCTTTTTGAAAGGTAAAGTAAAAAACAAATTTACACTTCAATCAGAATAGACAATTCAACTGGAAAATACCAGATATTGCTTCATATCCTCAGTGGAGCAAAATATAGCATAGATTCAACAAACACAAATTGAATATTTCAGAAATTTAAATGTGATGGAAATTCAAAAAAAGAAATAGTAGAAAAATTATCAGGGGAAAAAAGGGAGAAAGATATCTAGTAGACAAGAACAAATCAGAGCAGAGAATATATGCAACAAATAAAAAAATACCCTTATGACAGTAATCACCTTCTGGACTACATGGATATAGATTACATGTATAATTTATTCTAATAAAACAAACAGACTAAAGAATTTAAACGAAATACAAATAAAATAACCAAGATCAGGATCACAACATACCAGGAGAACAAATAGGAGCCAAAGACACTGCCAAACAAAACAAAAACCCAAGAAAAAAATAAATCAATTCCCACAAATCAAAAACCCTAAAATCGGTCAGGCCAACAAAACAAAACCCACAAAGGAAAAGAAGAGAAAATGAAGGAAAATAGACTAACATCCACAATTAGGGACAGAAGAGGCTTGTAGTTTGCATGCAGTAGGTAAAGCAATAGCTTTGGTGACATTCAAAACAACACCAAACTGAGCACTGCTCTTGAAAGCCTCGCAGAGACACTCTGCATCAGTATTCAACACTGTTTTCAATCCAGAGCAACAACTGCCCTCTGGTTTGGTTGTGGTACTGCCGTTTGACACATAAGTCAAGCACTCGGCCATTTTCATCACCAAAATGGAACAGTCGAAGGAGGGCGCCGGAGCTGCGGCATGGTGGGTGGCGTAAGCGGCAGAGATAGAGACGATGGAGAAAATGAAGAGGATGAGAGAGCGAGTTGACGCCATTAGAAAGAGACAGAAGGGTAGTGTGACTACCGAAGAAGTGGTTTTTATTGTTGGAACACGTGGCATACATTCCATATTCTTGCTTTTAATGGGATATTAATTTAAGGATTTTTATTGGTTGTTTATTCTATTGTTTTATTATTTTTTTCTTTTTCCTATTCTTTTATTATCTTGAAGGAATATTTTTCACATTTAATTGAGATTTTTTTTTTGAAAAAAAGGGAAAGAATTTGTGCTTTTTGTGTCATCCACGTCAGATAGTAAAGTTTGGGTATGTTTTCATTTAAATTTTAGATGTATTCTTACCAACTTTGTATGAAGGAGCCTTTCACGGTGACATCGATTTAAAATAAAAAAATATTAATTTAATATTAAATTAAATTAATTTAAAATTTTTATTTTGTTATTTTATTTTAATTTAAAATTTTTTTAATTTTTTTAATTCTATTCGATTCGATTTTAATAAAAAAATTAAATTAAATCAATTATGATGATAATATATTTCTTTTAATAATATAGAGATTAAATTATAATTAAAAGTTAAAATATTTTAATTAAATTTTAAAATATTAAAAATAAGGTGTAAAAAATATAAAAATTATTAAAAATTTAAATCAATTAAATTGAATTGAATTAAACGAGACTAATTTAATTTAATTTGATTTCACACTAAAATCGAATTGATTTAATTTTTATAAATATCAAAATTTTAATTTTTAAATTATTTGATTCGATTTTAAATTGGATCAATCAAATGTTTACCTTATTTAATAGTTATTTCTTTGAATTAAGAAACTTGTCACTTATTTAGATGGAAGGAAAATAAAAAAGAAAAATATATTTTATCTTGCTTAGATTGAGGAGGAAAAATAAAAAAAGAAAGAAAATAATATTCATTATCCCCCTTTCGTCAATCTCTTCAATTTGGAGAGAAAATAACACAATTGGAGAGAGGGAGTTATTATTAATCGTCAAATTACAATTCTCACCTCATTAACTTATTGAAACTTGAGATAATTTTTATTTGAAATGTAGACAGGAGATTGGGGAGTAGAATTTATTCAAAAAATTGATTAAATCGAATTAATTTAGAAATTTAATTTAATTTTTAATTCATTTTGGTTCGGTTTGATATTAATTTTAAAAATTTTAATTATTTTGATTCGATTCGATTTTAATAAAAAAATTAAACTGAACTAATTAATGATAATAGTATATTGTTTTTGATAATATAGAAAAATTACACTGTGATTAAAGTTGAAATATTTTAATTAAATTTTAAAATATTAAAATAAAGCATTTGAGACCCCCAATTTCTGGTTTAGCCTGATGGTAAAGTGTATTTGAATAAATATGAGATTTCAGATTTTACTTTTCCAATTTCAGTCTGCCATTGTATAGGATTATGGGGAGACAGAAATGATGTACTGTAAAATAAATAAATAAATAAATAAATAAAAAAACTTGTGATTCACAGTATATCTTGTGTAGAGCTCATTTAGTGCTTTCGGAATGGAGGATGGCGAGGAAAGGAAAACAACTGCAGCAGCACCATGAAAAGCTCCAATACCAGGTACGTATAAATGCCATGTGGATATTTAGTTCAACCGAATGGTTTGTTGGGTCTTGGCATGATTATTAGAGATAGTAATGGTTTATCTCGTGCTGGCCAGCTTGCTATTCATATGGGTATAAATAATCCAACAATAGGAGATGTATTATGCTTTCTTGAAGCTTTGAGTTGGTTAAAGTCTTGATTTTTTTTTCAATTTGTGTAGAATTTGATTGCCGTCTTTTAATTCAAGTTTTAAGGATGAGTTAAGTTGAATTTCTTACTCTTTTGTTAAAAAATTAACGAATCAAGTCGCTCATAACGATAGCTCTAACAATTAATTTTATATTTAATTTTTTTATGGATATACTCTCCTTTTCTTTTATATGAAAATTTAGAATTTAATCTTAATTGATAATCACTACCGAAACTCATCTATTCTAAGTGAGATCGGACTCAAGAGAATAATGCTGGTCAAAAGTCTATGAATATTTCATTCAATTGACCGGTCCAACGTCATACACGAGGCAGACTGGGTCGGTCGCAAGTCCAAAACCAATAGAAAATGATCCAGTTCGGTGATGTGACATGAAGGAGAGCAACTGGTCCAGTCACTTCGCATGCGCCGGAAAAATTAAATAGCCGTCTAGCATGAAAAGGGATCTGACACGTCCGTACATACAAATTTGAGTGATAAAGACCGATAACACTGTAACAGAGAGGCCGTTAGACATTATTAACAGACAAAAAGAAAGGAGATAAAATACATTTTTCTCTTCATCTAAACTCACACTCTAGATTTCATAATATCATTAATAATATGCGTTAGGCACAAGTTTCTATTAAAAAAAAAATTACCCACAATAAACGGTGAAAAAGGAAAAATTTTGAGTTTTTAATTTCGTTTGTTACTAAAAATATTTGTAAAAAAATATTTTTTAATTTTTTTATATTTAGAACATTTATAAAAATTGACTAATGAAAAATATTTTTTTATAAAAAAATTTAAGTTATTTTCTATAATTTTAAGATTTTACAAATACCTAAGAGGTACTGGGTAGGTACCTGCAAAATTTTGGACGCCTGAATTCGAATTCGTTTATAATTACACTATCTAAATCCTTTCCAAATCTATTTAAATATTAAGGGTGTGTTTGATAATCTTATCGGATTTTAGTTTTTATTTTTTAAAATTAAAAATAGCTTTTCTATTTTTATTATTTTAATAATAAAATAAAATATAAATAATTTTATAAATAATTACACATAAATAAATAATAAATTATTTTTTATAAAGTATATAATATTATAATAAAAAAATTTATTAATTGATGCTATAGAAATATTTTTTTTTTTTGAAATGGATACTATAGAAATACTTATTGGTTAATCTCTTAATTTTAAAAATATATTAAAATATTTTTAAAATTTTAAAAATTTTATCAGTTCATTTATTAATTTTAGTCCTTAGAGTATTAAAAAAAACTATTTAGTCCTTATAGTATAGGAAATCTCATTATGAGATTGCAAAAGATTCACTAATTAATATCTCCATCAATTTTAATTATTAAGTGCTACAAATAAGTTTAAAATATTTTCAATACGAAAAGACTAATTAGTAGATATTTTATAAAAGTGAGGGATCAATTAATAAATTTTTTCTATCACCGAAACTAAACAATAAAATACTTAAAAGCTAAATTAATAGAATAACTAATTATTATATTATTTAAAATCTAAGAATATTTTAATATATTTTTAAAATTTAGGAGTAACTAATAAATTTTTTCATATCACATCTCAATAATAATTTTTTTTATAAAAAATTTAAAATTTGTTTGAATATAAAATGGATAATTAGTAAACAATTTTATAAAATTGATAAATTAATTAATAATTTTTTTATATTACAAAGATTAAATAGTAAAAATATTTGATGAGGATTAATTAATAATTTTTTTTTAAAATCTTCAAAGAAATTTCTTATATTAATCCTCCATTAATTTTAATCGTTAAAAATTATAAAATATTTAAAATATTTTTAATATAAAATGACTGATTAATAGATTTTTTCTTATAAAATATAAAGATCTAATTAATAAACTTTTTTTATTAGTGAGAGTAGAAAATAAAATACTTAAAAAGTTAAATTAATAAAATGACTAATTAATATATTATTTAATATTTAAAATATTTTAATGTATTTTTAAAACTTATAAAATAATTAATACATGTTTTTCATATTACATCTAAATAAAAATTTAAAATTTATTGAATATGAAAATAATAACTAATAAATATTTTTATAAATTGATGCATGAATTTTTTATATTATAAAAATTAAATAATAAAAAGTTTTATAATTTATAATATTAATAAAAGAATTAATTAGTAATTTTTTAAAATTTTTAAAAAGATTTTAATATATTTTTTAAAATTAAAGAATTAATTAATGAGTTTTTTATATTATAAAAATTAAATAATAATTTTTTATAATAAAAAAATAAAGATATATTTTATAAATTAATTGAATAAATATATATTTTAAAAAATAATTTGATTGATGAAATGAAAATTTGACATTATTAATGATAATTTGATAAAAATTATAAAGAAAAAATATTTTAATAGAATATATAGCAAGAAAACTAGAAATACCAACACATAAATCTCGGAAAATCCATCTCAACAACACATATCCAATAAAATTTTTAAATAATACAAACCGAATCTGATGACCGCTGGGCTTCTCCACCCCATCATGAGTCTGGACCGACAGTAGCAGCCCACAATTTGGAGGCTCCTAAACCCTCGAATAAGCCGGACTCAACCTGTTCATCCTCCAGACTGGATCTCAATTTAAGTCATTTGATCAGACCGGTCCAGTCCAGTTTAGCCTTAAAGCCAGACCTTCCTGGGTTCCGGTCCTTTTTCCTTAAACCCGGGCACAGGAAGAAATGATTGCGGGACCAGTCATTTCGCAGCCCTGTCCACTCACGCGCCGAAAGGAATTAAATGCTAGCCTGATACAGGGATGGTCCTGAAATCATCTATACGTACGAACCTGCAATAAGAGGTAGGTGAACCTGCAATAAGAGGTAGGTGGTCCTATAGCGGGATGGCCATCTCGAGAGTATAAAAGGGAGGAAATACCCTCCTCCAGAACAAGTTTTTCCTAAGTTCACAAATCCATTGTAAAACCCTATTTTTTGAATCTCATATCATCATAATCGAAATAGTCAAAATTTTTAAAATTAAAAATTAAATTAAATCAAATTTTTAATTCGATTTAATTAATTTTTTTTATTTGAACCGAATACTGCTCACTCCTACACAGATATCTAAAATATCAAATTTGAATCTTTCTTGAACTCACATATAAAAATTTAAATATGAACCATTTAAATTTATTTAAAATTTATCTATCCTATTAAAATTTGAATATTCGTCAAATACTAGCAATTACCTATTTGATAACCATCCTTACTAAATTATTAATATTTTTTATTTTTAAATTATAATTAAACGATAAAAAGTAAATTATTTTATTAAAAAATATTTTTCACGAAAACATAATTTAAAAAATAAGATATTTTTAAAATTTTAAGGATTAACTTATTATTTGGCCATATATAATCAATTTCATAAAATTTTATTTTAATGATCTTTATAGAATAGGGAAATGGTTATATATTATCAATTTTGAATATTCTATTAGCATAATTGAACTTTTTATATATAAATTTTTGGGCTTCTATAATCACTTTATTAAAAATTATAATATATCTTATTTGTATTTTTATTTTTAAAAATTTATAAAAATTATATTTTTTTTGGAAATGTATTTTTTATTAAAATATTAAATTAATAAAAAATAGTGATGACTTCAAAAATATTAACACTTTAAAATATAAAAATATTTAACATATTTTTTAATAATATAATAAATATTATTTTTTATACTAAAAAATTTAGTTATTAAATTAAAAGAAAAAGTAATCAAATAAATTACCGATCGTTTACTGAATTTTTGAAATACTAATAATGATAAAATTATCGATTTCTTATCAACAAAAAATTGTGACTATATTTTTACTTTCTTATAATGTTTAATTAATAATAATATTATTAATTTAATATATTTTTTATTATATTAATTTGCAAAAAAATCAATAAAATATTATGTTTCATTAATAATGATGTTATTAATTTAATATAATTTTTATTATAATAATTTATAAAAAAAAACCATATATAGCGTTGAGTTTAAAAACCAAATATATATATATATATATATATATAAATCAATTTGTATTCATTTAACATATTTTCAATAAAAATATTGCTTTACAAAAATAAATATCACTTTACATAATTTATAATATAAAATATATAATTTCATAAATATATTTTAAGAAAATAAATTTGCTTTATTTTCAATCAAGTAACAACAAAAACTTTAAATTCATAAACATCTTTTTTTTAATGTGACAACTAAAAAAATTTAAAAAATAAATTATTCTTTTAAAAATATTTTTCACATAAAAATTGTTTTCTGTGAAATAGAAGCTTAAAGAAGCAATTAAGATATAATAAATTATAACAAAATACTCCATTTATCTCCATAATTCTGTCCATTTTGTAAAAGTGTGATAATTGAACAAGAGAAAGAGAAATGAAAGGTAAACTGTAATTCAGTTTCTCTGATTTAATAAAAATGTCTATTTTAATTTTTATAATTTTAAAATTAATAATTAAAAAAAATTATAATTTAGTTCTTAGACCATCTCCAACGCTGCGCCAGTTTCTATTTTGGCGTTGGAGATGGCCCTCCAACGCACGCCAAAATCCTACGGGATTTTGGCGCACCGCTACAGTGTCAGCGCTATTCTCTTTTTTTTTTTAATTTATAATATAATTTAAAATTTATATTTTTTTCTATTTTTTTAAATTATAATATAATTTAAAATTTATATATATTTTTAATTAAGTTTAATTTTTTTTCACTCTCATAATTTATTATATTTTTAATTTATTTTATATTTTTATAATTATTGAAATTTAATTTAAATTAATATATTCATAATTATAAATAATATTTATAATAAATTAATTTATTTATAATATATTATATAGAATGTATGTTTATAATATGTATGAGTTTATTTTATTTTTAATTTGCTAATTAATATTTAATTAATGTTTGTTTATAATTAATGTTTAAGTAATGTTTTTTTTATAATTATTATTTAATTAATACATTTTTATAATTAATATGTTTTTTTGTTTATTTATAAAATAATTAAATATTTGAATATTGAATGGAAATATAAAATATATAAATATTTAGAGTGAATATATAAAATTATATGAATTTTTTGAATAAAATATATAAATAAAATTAAAGTAAAATAAATAATATAATATTAAAAAGGGAGAAGAATATAAATAGAATATTCTTTTTAGTGTTAAAATTGGTGCAAAAGGTTTGAGAGAATATTGCACTATTTTAATGCAAAGCATTAAAATAGTGCAAAAAAATGATGCATAGGATTGGAAATGGCCTTATAGTTAGAATTAAAGTTAATTTGTCTTTAATTCTCATGAAAAAGAGTAAAATATTTTTAATACCTACCGTTTGAATTAGAGAAAACTAGAGGTATTAAACTACTAAAGGTATAGCCTTGGATATTGACAAACACCAAAAGTCGAGCGACCCTTGCTCTTTCATCAATGACCCTTCTGTCTTTCTTATCAATGAGAATCGAAAGAAGACTAATTTCTCTTGGTCCCATTGATTGCTATAACAAGCGTCTATCCCGTGAGTCAACCATATAATCTTACGCGAGCATCACTGATGACGATGGGACCACTACGATGAAAGGACGAGTGAGCCTTTGAAATCAGCGGCATTGTGAAGGCATGCACGTTCTACCAGAATTGCACAGTACCTCTCCTGTGACCTCGAAGTAACCAGATTCAGCATGCAATCACCATGCACGACATCTGCCTTCACCGAAGACATAGGCATGCTTCGGCCGCTGGATTTGTCGCATTACCCCTTGCTAGCCAATGCTGGCCGTGTTGGCTGCGACGCTAGACTAACTCTGCAATATTCAATAAATTAGTAGTTAAGTCCCTCTAATTTCCTTTCTATGGCGTGGTAGGAACTAATGGTATTTTAATGATTTTTATGAAAATTAACGGCGAGTTAATTTTGATTCTAACAATAGAGACTAAATTGTAACTTTTACGATTTTTGAAAATTAAATTCTAAATTTTTTAAAAATATAAATACTAAAATAAATATTTCATTAAACTAGAAAGACTAAACTGTAATTTATCCAAAATAAAACTTAATAGAGATAAAGGTAAAATTAAAAGGAAAATAATTAACACCCTAGATTTTCTCAAGAATGATATATACTTTTGGATAAAATAACTTCTATAAAGGTGATATGTAAAATTAGACGGACAACTTACTATTTAGTATTATAATTTAAGAGAATTGCATTCATAGATTTAATCTAATGGTATGTAGATCTGAGTAACTCTAAGAAGTCTCAGGTTTTACTCCCCAATCTCTAATCCCATTTTAAAAAAAAAAAATTTAATGGAATCAACTAATTAATTTTTTTATTTTCAGAAACTCAATACGTTAACTGTTTTATCCCTTCTATGAATTGAAGATCTCCAATCCCATTTTTTTTAAAAAAAATTTAGTGGAATCAACTAATTAATTTTTTTATTTCCAGAAACCCAATACGTTAACTGTTGTATCCCTTCTATGAATTGAAGGGACTAAATAATTGTGGTTTTAGATTTTTAGGGATTGATAGTCATGCTTTTAAAATTTTGGGACTAATTAGGGATAAAGGAACCTTAGTCATACACATGGCTAATAACTTAAATAAATGAAAATACTAATCAGAAAAACTAATCAATTGAATTTTTAAAAATATAAAGAACAAACTAATACATTATTCAAAATCATAAAGATTAAATAATAAAATACTTAACGGTTAAAATTAATGAAAAATTAATTAATAGACTTTTTAAAATGTCAAAAATGTTTTAATGTATTTTTTTAAAATCGAGAAATTAATTAATAAATTTTTTTATAATATAGAAATTAAGTAGTCATTTTCCCTTCAGAAAAAGACTAAATAAAATTTATTATTTTAAGTAATTTCATTTGCTTAATTTAATCTATGTAAAAATAGAGATAAACATATATTTATTAAACAAAGAGATAGGGAGTCTAACATTCAGTCGATTCAGTTTAAAATCGAATCAAACTGAATAAATTGAAAATCAAAATTTTAGTATTTATAAAAATTGAACCGAACTGATTTGGTCAAAAACTGAATCGAACCAAAATTCAGTTCGATTTGAATTTTTAATAATTTTTTTATTTTTTACACTTTATTTTTAGTATTTTAAAATTTAATTAAAATATTTTAACCTTAATATAATTTAATCTCTTTATATTATTAAAAATAATATTCTATTATCACTAAATCAATTCGGTTCAATTTTTTTAACTTTTTTCTGATCAAAACCGAACCGAACTGAAATAACTAAAATTTGAAATGAAAAACCGAACTGAACCAAAATGAATAAAAAATCAAACTGAATTTTTAAATTAATTCAGTCCGATCAGTTTTTTTATTTGAACGCTCACACCTACAAAAGAGAGCAACCAAAATTGCTAAATAAGTGCAGTGAAAAAAATTGACTACATAATTCACTAAAATCTACAAAAAAATCTCTGTGAATATCATTCATTTTAATACAGAATCATACCAACAGATATATCATTACTTCTCATGTTCTCTTAAAATGACATGGCTGCTTTCTTGGGTTTGAAGATGAGCCTTAATGGAATATCATTACAAGATTCTCCATTTTCTTTCATCAGAACTCAAATGCAGCAAAATTTTTAAAATAATCATCTTTTTCGTATGAAAGATACAGAATGAGCAACAATGGAAAAAAAAAAAAAAAAAAACCTATTTTGAAGATTCTCCAGAATTCAAGTTCAAAATTCTCTCTGCAAGTAACAAATCATCCGGAGTTGTGACCTGCAAATCAAAGGATGTATTGATCAATCTATAACAGCAACAGAACACTACTATTTCTCTTAATCATTGATATCCAATAAAACAAAGAAAAAGGATGTTTATATGTTTTAAGAACAGATGTATTACTAAACTGCATATTACTGGTTCTGTATTATAACAACATCTCATGCATAAGGTTCATGAAAGATAGTTACAATACCTTGATGTTCGTGTAACATCCTTCGGTGATGTATACGGGATGTTTAAGGTGCTCCACGATAGAGACATCATCAGTGACTTCAAGACCACCTCTGTAGAGAAATACTATGTTAGAATCTGTTTACCATTAAGTAGACAAAACCATAGACAAAATGCTGTTTTCATATGAATATTGACCAAGCTCTCCTCATTGTCAACTAATAGATACTGCATATACAAATGGAAATATGGACAACATCACTAATTGTATAATAGATGTAATAATTTCTCTGTTCCAGAATGTTAAAGTTAGAAGTTAGAACAATAAAGAAGAAAGAAAGAAAATTACAGAATGAAGATTTATGTACTTCGACTATGAAAGCCGACAACTACAGACACAAAACCTCAAAGGGTAGTTACATCTTTTATTTAATTGGATTTTATATCTCATAATACAAAGGTTTGTGTATGATATCATAAGTTAACGGATTCTCCAACTAAATAGGAGTCTATCAAATCCCCTTTGTTAAATTTGAGTCAGGCCTAACTCACCCTAAAAGTTAGCTAAAGAGGGAGGAGTGTTTATGCCCCATATAAGGGGCACATTACCTCTTTTCACAACTGATATGGGATTCAACACACTGCTCACGCCCAGAATTTTTACTGATGCGTGACATATTTATGGAAAGTCCAACATCAGATGGGAAGGCTCTGATATCATATTAAATTTAAGTCAGGCCTAACTCACCCCAAAAGTTAGCTAGAGGGGGAGGAATGTCTATGACCCATATACGGGGCACGTTACCCTTTCCACAACCGATGTGGGTAACACATAATTATTCTATCTATTTAGAAATATAAATCCTACCGCTAAATTGGAATAACTTTTCATAAAATTTTCTCTTAATGCAGCATGGAATTTCATCAATTCGAATACAGAACCAAATTTATAGCACTCAAATAAGAACACCCTCATATGGGATTCTGATAGAGGCAGGCTGAACAAGTCCTCTACTAAGATGGGCCCAAAGCAGCAGGCCCTAAGGGTCTATTATAGGAGGAAGTTCAAGGATAAAAGCCACCTGGAATTGGTTACAGAAGAATCCAGAATAGAGCAGCTGGACTAAAGAACAAGTATGCCATTGGAAGGAATTAGTGAGCAATAATAAGGAGAATGCGAGCTGATGAATATTTCCTTTGTTATATAAATAATGCAATGCACTAGGGAGGGGGGATCTGATTTCTGAGACTTGATTTTTCGGCACCTGGGCTAGCTCTAGGCTGGACAGGAGAAATTCCTGGTTTTGTTTTTCTTCTGAAGTAAGAGGGGTGGGAGAGAGATATTGTAATTGCTGGTTTTGTGCTCTGCAATCAATACAGCACTCTGTTCTTCTTTGTGACTGGTTAAAATATTAATTTTAGGTTCCTTAATCTACCAGATACTAAGAATACAGATTTTCTTTGGTTAAAGGTTCAGTTTCATCCATGTACTTATTGGATTATTCGAGTTAACCCATTTTCAATTTTTGTCCAAATTAACTCAAAAGTTTCAAATTAAGAAAAAATGGGCTAAACAACTTGTTTTATAGGTTTAGATGAAAAAAGATCAAGATGCTCAATTTTTTATTTTTGGGCTAAATTTCTTGATTTAGCCCTAAAATTAGAAGCTCAATTTTTTATTTCCTGATTTTTAAGCTAATTTCAACTTTTGGATTAACTTGAACAAAAAGTTGAAAATTAGCTAAACTAAAATTTTCCACTAGTATAAGAGTGAAACTGAGTGTTAATCCCAATTTCCTTTTCCAAGAACATATTAGCACCTAATCATATGCCACAAATTTTTGTGAGATCATAGAACATGTCAAGATTTCAGAAAATATTATTAACAGATCCACAAATTGATATAAAAATATTTCTCTGGTTTGTCGACGCAATGTCAACGTAGATAAAATAGTTTCTGAATGTTGCCTACTGGAAAGAATCTGAACAAGCAGAGTTAAGAGCATAAATACCTGTTCACAAGCTCAAAGCCCTTTTTAAGCAAATCAGGCTTAATCACCTGTTCGAAAAGAAACCCACATAAACAGCTATTCATGAATTCAAATTTAGTAGTGTCAATACTTCCAACAGTAAGTAAACCTGTGGGGTTTGCATTTCCCAAAGTGTTTTGCGGTCAAGAGTTCTCACTACAAAAGATTCACTGTTTGCCTGCATAGAGAAAGGAAACGGATTATAACATTAATCCAGAAAGAATTAATGGCGATATTGGATCAAACACCCACTATCAGTTAAAGGCATGATCAGGCAAATATAGGAAACCAGGAATGGGGTCATGACACTGTTTCTTAGACCTTCCTGACGAGCTATTTAATGCTCTGACACAATGAATACAGAATTAAACATAAAAACAGAAGAATTTAGGAGCACATAACCGTTGGAATTAAAAAGAAATCCCACTGGGACAAAAGAATACAAAGCTAGATTAGAAAGCCCAGCAGAAAGTCAAAAATGGCTTAGCCATCTTCACACGTCAAGCTGATGCCCAACATTGCCACAGCCCAATATATGAATATGAAATCCACTCCCTTCAAAGATCCACCAGCTAAAGCCAACAAATGGTTGTGTTGCAAGTGACAAGCACAATTTAAGAAGGATTAATGGACTTGCTCCTGAAGTGTTGGAATAAAAACAACTCCCACATCGGTGGGAGACAAAAAGGAAAAAAAAGCTATATTAGAAAGCCCAGCAGAAAGTCAAAAATGGCTTAGCCATCTTGACACATCAAGCTGGTGCCAACATTGCCACAGCCCAATATATGAAGATGAAGTTCACTCTCTTCAAAGGTCCACCAGCCAAAGCCACCAATACCATGCACAATGCTAAATGAAAGGCCTAAAGAAAATAGCACAATGCTAAATGAAAGGCCTAAAGAAAATAATTTTAAGGAAAAAATCGTTCATTTCCAAAAAACTACTTAAACAGTACGCACAGAAGCTAATGTTAACAATTGCAGACATCCTGAAATACAACCATGCATTATGAACTGTTTTTTCACAAAGTGTTGCCAGTTGCTTTTGCAGCACCAATTTCCAATCAAAAAGATATAAAGGGTGACCCAGGGTACGAAACGTACCCCACTTGTGGGCTTTAAGTTTAAGTAGAGTTGATGTATGCAGCTTTACCCTGCTTTGCAGAGAGGCTATCTCCATGGATCAAATCCATGAATCCGAGGTCATAAATGAAGTAACTTTACTAGTACAACAAAGCCAATTAAGAAAATATGAAACAAATAAATATATGAACTAGGAAGAAATAATCATTCTATACATTGTGGTCACCGAGTGTCTAAGCTATTCACTTAAATAATAACAGAAGGTTAATTATCTTTCTCCAAATTAATTTACATTTCCTACCCCGAAACCTTCACAAAAGGCAGTCCACAGATATAATCAGAAATGAGAAGCAAAGTAAGGTTGAAACCAAAATTATAACATACGCAATGGAACAGTCTTCACCAGGATATGAGGGGGAAAAAAAGGCAAGATCATCTGTTCTGCATGATATTCCATAGTTCAATTTCCCCCCATACTAAGCAAAGTTAAAAGCATAAATTTCCTAGCAGTAGCCACTAAACATGCTGGGCAGAAAGGAAAAGGCAAAACGCAGAGAATGTGTTATGATGAGAATTTTGAGAGTTCTTTTTTTTTTTTTATTATTATATCATTCAACTTACATTGAAAGGAAAAATGGAGTGAATCTTTTCACTTTATATATGATAGTAATTATCCCAATGAAGAGACTAGTATAAAGACCCGCTCACCTTTTCTCATATTAATGGAAACAAAGCAGAGGCAAAGGGAAAGAACACATACTAGAAAAACATAGGAAAACCAAATAAAAGAAGGAAAAAAGAAAAGAAAGATATGTTTTTCCCTATTGTTTATTAGTTAAAAAAATTACTGAATACTTTAAATTACAGAGCATGGCTATGTTATATTTATAGGACTACAGTCGCAAATAGGCTCTCTCCAAAACCAGGTTGATTCAAGACTAGGGATTGGACAGTTGGACTTAACCTAAAAGGAGGAATACATATTGCGTGTTATCGATTCCCTTATATTTTTATTTTAAATAAGTTTTAGCATTCTTTAAAATAATTTCACTCACAAATTGTTGGACATGGTAAGTCACTGAATGCTCTCATGGATAATGTTTTGGCTATGCCAATGTGTTCATCCTAGCAGCTTCAGTTAAAAATTTAAAATGAATAGAACTCATGCATGTCCGTTCTAAAGACCATGGTGCCAGGTTATTCCTAGATATTCTAAGACATTTGATGCCTCAAATAGTTTCTCCAGTTTATAGAAACAGAAAAGAGAAAAAAGAATAAGATATATTCAGTACCAAAGGGATTGACTTAAATGATTAATCCACAAACCTCCTTAATTGTTGCTTTTGCAGGAACGCCAAGCACTGCTGCTCCATTTATCCAAGCATCTTTGAGTACCTAAGCATAAGTAATGAAAAATAACTTGGAAAGTAAAAATCAAAATGAGGTATAAGATGGTTTTACAAAGAAAAGTTGGGAAAAAAAGGGAATCTTCAAATGAAATCAGGATAACTAATTTTATACACTAGAAAGTTATAGGTCAGCAAGTGATTTTTGAAGCACATAAAGAAAACTTTTGACATGTTAATATCATTAGTAAATTCCATCTGTCAAATGAAAACAACCTCTTATGTCTTTCAGAGACAAAAGGGGCTCTATTGCTTGAACCAGGATACACTAAAACACATGCAAGAACCAGTGGCTCTGCACCATAGCATAGAACCCCACAAATAATAGTTCCAGAATTCAACTTACTCGTTCTTTATGTTTAAATTTTCTCCATCACTTAAAATGCAATGTCGCATAAAAATGACCCTTAATATCTATAAACTTCTGCTGCATAAATAGTTAAGTTTAAAGCTGAGACCAAATCACCAAATATGCAAAAATAAAATGTAAAACTGAACCAAACCTTTTTAACTTCTGCAGATGACACTAGAGGTCTGGCTGAGTCATGGACGCAAACAAGCTCAGATTTCAAATCAACTTCCTGCAGGGTAAGTGGCAAATAATGATTAAACAAATATTTCCTTACCCCAATATTGACTATTCATGAAAGTACTCAATGTGGTCTTTTTATTATTTGTCAATACTCTTACTGTTAAGCAATGGTCCACAGAAATTATGAAATGATGCAATGCAACTTATCTGCCTCTGAACTTGCATTGCATCATTGATCCCCAATATTGACTATTCATTATGAAATGACGCATCACTGCCAGTGCCGACAGAAAAACATATCTAACAGATTAGGAACAGCGAATATGCAGATACTGTGATCCTCGTGACTGAGTATATCTTCATCATTGAACAATATGACACATTGAATATATACACATATAGTAAAAGAATAAGAAGCAAAGACATACTCATGAACAAGATCAGAAGAAAGAGAAATGAGGTTTTCACTGTCCTCGTCTCTTTCTTTTGCTCACCAATTAGCTGTGCACTCATTAGTAGATGTATGCCACATAAACTACAAACACAATACACTATTGGCTGATGCTACTTTTGCTGTATGACATGTGGTTGGAGAATAATGCAAAAAATTTTCAACCACCATCTTTGTCATTGAAATTATGGATAAATCTTGTTTTTCATTCTTTATGGTCTTTCTAGAACGGTTTGTTTAGAAGTACTGTTCCAACTGATGGGCAACAAGATTGCACATCCCTTCTGTTTTAGCATAGGCCTTTTTTTTTTTTGTATTTCAGCTACTGCTTCAGTCCTTTCCTGTAATGATCTTTCAATTTCCCATATTAATCCTAAAATATCTTATTCTCTATCACATAAGAAGGAAGGAAGAGAGATCACAAGAAACCCCAGAAAGATACAATTTTGACAAAATAAAAGGTGCCTTTTAAGGTGCCATGCCTCTTAATTGCACCCGCTCAAATGTAATAAGGTGCTAGTTCAGAAAAATATTTATATCCCACCAGAACAAGTAGATTCACATCAAGATTTTCATTCAAAAAAGTTTAGCATCACCACATATGCATTGTGATAAAAAAAAAAAAAAATAAAAGAAGAACATTAAGTCATATAAAATATTGAAAGTAAAAGAACTAAGCACAGAATATGTCACTAATCTGCTAGGTTTCCATAAAGAAAAAATCCAAAGATTCCTTTGGTCTTTGTTGTCTTCCGTTTTCTACTTTTATTTGTAAACAGCTAGATGCCTCTGCAGTAACAGACGCGATGAAGGAGATATCCTTAACATTTTATAGTTAGCATTTCATGCTTAGCCACGTTTGCTCCTCAAGCCCATGAGTTACAACTTCTGAATTAAATCTAATCACTATCATTTCATTTATGAACTTTGCAAATTATCTTGAAAAATTTGTGTAGCGCCAGTCCGTTACCGTTACGTTACAGCCGTTACAAGTCTGTTTCCGTTACCCGCGACCGCGATTTAAAACCATGGTTACAAGTGAAAAGAAAGTACTTAAGTACATGTGGAAGCTCATCATTGAGCATAAGATAAAAGCAATGAAAAATCAAGCATATCATGCGAAAGGAGATGGAGCATTGAATAGAAGGATTGCTCAATCACCTGAAGGCCATTATATACAGAATCTTGTCTTTCCTTCCCAGGCAGTGCAAATTTGAGGTTCACATTGATATTTTCTTTGGCATCTGAAAAGATCATAGATTTTTAACAAGCTTTAAGAAAATCAAAGCAGGATGCATGTTGTGTAAAGGAAGCAAATCACATAAACACATGCATACACCAACATATATCTGTGGATTCTGTGCACATACATCTCTGCATGTGGATGTAGATGTACACACACAAAAGAAAGGAAAAAAGGGAAAGAGAGATATGGGTTATGGGACCTTCAAAAATATCTCGGTAGGATGGATCGCAGACTACAACGATTTCTTTCACTTCAGTCATTTTTGAGAATGTGTAGAAACTGCAAAAATAAAATGGCATTATTTTCAGAAGCAGATATGCCATTGATGTTAGAGTTATAAAGGCCATCTCTGTGATCTTTGCCCCAAAAATTATAGGCATGAACCAGGTCAAAATGTCTCAGAGGAAACATTATTGTAGAAACCAGTAACATCCATCCATATGTAAAAACCAAAATTGGTAGTCACACAGCAGGGAGAACTCCAACATCATAACTGCTCATAGCAACATGACATGCCCCAAAATGTAAATAATCTATCAGTTCTGAAAAGAAACAAGAGGTTGCATTCAACTATTCATGTTCTGATCAATTTGCATTTCAATTATTACATCTCTTGTCCAATAAAACTTATTATTATCTTCCAAAAGACACTGTTATCTATGCATCTCATTCTTTTAAAGTTTAATATGATAATTTGTTCCCAAATTTTAGGTTATTAAGTTTCCACATGTACTTTTTTCCAAGCTTTCCTAATAGAACAAGTGGTATACTTAGATATAAGTTGTTGCCCTTTACCTGTATAAAGCAATTGGCTGGCCTAACAGGGGCAGATATTGCTTTGGCATGCTTGCCTGTTCACATAAAGATAAGAAAACCATCATCCGGAAGATTAAACGAGTAACAATGTATAGTAAAGAAAGTGGCTATTCATAATTTAAAGGAAAATATGTACTTTCACTATGTTCAAACGATTGTGGATATAATCATGTGATAACATACACCTAAAATTGAACACAAGAACAAAATACTTTTTCTTTCTTTTCTTTTTTTGGAAGCCATGGATGTTTGATTTCTCTGCTCTTTCCTCTTATCCCTTTCTTATTCTCTGATTCTACTTCTTTTAAAAGCTGCCTGCTACTATGAACCAAGCTACCACTATAACAACTAATAAACATCAAGTTCGAGCTTATCCTCACTCTAACCTAAACCCATCCCATCAGCAGACCAATATAAACCCAATTCCCACATATGCTTCCAATTCCTCCTCGAACAAACTAATTGGCCATACATATCCTCAATGTCAATGCTGACCCAATGAATCCTGCAATGAAACCCAATGTTCCAACCACTAAATAACCACTTTTAAACCCTAAATTAGCCAATATTCAACACCACTTCAATTTATGAACCCCGAGGCCTTTATTTTTCTGAATCTGAACCCCAACATATAGGTAAGAATATGCAGATCCATCATGCAAGTCCTATAACACAATTGCATCAACTTTATAGTGGCCATCAGAATTGGAGCATTGCATTTCTGTCCTACATGCCAGCACAACTTAGGGTCTATTTGGCATTAATGCTGGAAGTGCAATTGAGAAAAATACTTTCTTAAATATATAAATTGTAAATTATTAAAAATTGATTTAAAAATAAATTTGACATTTTAAAACAGTAAAATAATAAAATAGTTTTTTCTAAACTGCTTTTTTCAACAACATATTTTTCTTTAAAAAAAAAAGAAAAATTACTTAATTAATAGTATGAAAAAACTCACTAATTATCCCTCGATTTTGAAAAATGCATTAAAATATCTTTGACATTTTATAAAGTTTTCTAGTTAGTTCTTTCGTTAATTTTAACGGTTAAGTATTACAAAAAAGTTTAAAACATCCTTATACTAATTAGTAGACTTTTTAAAATTTGAGAGACCGACTAATAAAATTTTCAAAAGTCTAAAATGTCATTATACCGATTAGTAGACTTTTTAAAAACCTGAGGGACCAACATGTAAAATTTTTAAACTATAGGTACTAAACAGTAAAATACTTAAATGAATAAAATTAAAGGTTTCAAAACTAAGCGACTTACTACCATAAGTAGTAATTTTCCAGAAAATAAAAAAAATAAATAAAAAAAAAGCTTTTTAGCCCTCGAACCTCAATGCAAAATAGGTACTTTAACAAATTGGAATATAATTTTGCTAAAAATAAAAACAAGGTTAAGGGATAATAACAAAGAACATACACCCATTCTTTTGCCTTTCCCTCCAGCCAACAGAATGACCGAAACACTCTTCTCTTTCACATCTGTAGAGCTCTGAACACCAACAATATGGACTGTAAACAACCTCAACTAATGAACATATAAAAATAAGAGGTAATCATACTAATACATACAGGATTTATCTTGACGAACACTTACATTTTCAATATTAGCAGAGCATTTGATAGTAGCAGTAGCAATTCTGGGCAGTTTTTGTACCCAAGAGATTTTATGGCCTGAAACAAACAAAACCCAGATAAAAAAAACAAAAATTAAAACAAAAAAATCGAATCAAGATCATTGACTAATCACAGAAACGAAAAGGGAAGCTATTGGCTTGCCTGAGGATTTCGAATGAGAAGGCAAGTGAAAAGAATTGGTGGGAATTTGATGACGATTACATGGAAACAGAGAATTAGAAGATCTGAAAGAAGCAGAGGAAGAGATTGTTGTGAGTTTCATGTGAAGAAGATGATGACCCATCTCTATCTCTCCCTGTTTCTCTCTGCTCCTTCCTTTCTTTTACTCTTTTGTAAGATTGCAGAGAGAAAATGGGAATTGAATTCAGACAAAACTCCAGCTGAGTCAAACCGGCTAACCCAATACCCATGTGAAATTAAAATTAAATTAATAGATTAAAATTAAAATTTCCTTTTATGAAGTCTCAGTTGTCGTCTCTGAAGTATGAGTATTCAATAATTTTTCCAATAACAAAGGAAATCAGTCAACATTGTACATCCAAAGCTCAGGGCAACAGTGCCAGATTGGAACTTTTATGGGATTATTTCCAAATTTCCAATCCCAATGCAAAGGATCCATTTAGTTTTCTTATTCAGGAGACTGTTTGCAATTGCAGATCTAATCAAGTGTTGGTGACCACAGGGAAAAGAGCAACATTTCTTACAAGGATAATTTACATTATGGTCCTTGAAGTTTAGTAAAATCTATAATTTAGTCCCTACTTATTTAATAATAAATAATTTAGTTCCTAAATTTTTATTTTATTAACGAAATAGTCCTTCTATTTATTTTACTGTTAGTCAACTGTTGATTAAAGAAGTCAATTTAAATGAAAATGATTAAATTGTTATAAATATTAAAAATTATAAAGATTAAATTGCTACAAATTATTAAAATTAAAAGAATTAAACTATTATAAAAAGTGAATTCAAAGTATTAAATTATGATAGTTTAAGAGTGAATTTTAACATAAGTATTATTTTATTAACATAAAGAAAGCTCAAGAACTATATTGTTTATTACTAAAATAATAGGAATTAAATTATATATTTTGCTAAATCTCAAAGGCTTTGTTATAAATTACCCTTCAAGGAAAATAACCACAAGCGAGAGTAACAGGAGAAAATAACCACGATTGAGACTTTGTTATAAATTACCCATCATATCTATTGGATGTCACTGGTAACCCCACTACAAAATTTATTACCATGTGTTTTCATTTTTATTCTGGAATTGGTAATGAGTTGAGCATTTTAGCTGACTTTTGATGCTCCGGCTTCACCCTTTGATACACCTCATAAGCAGACACAAGTTAAGCCACTTCTCTTTTCATAAAAGGCTACCAGTACACATTTTTTAGATCTTGATATAACTTGGTAGTTCTAGGGTGTACCTAGTATTATGAGCTTCTCTCATAATGTCTCCTTTCAAACTTATATCATCTGGTACACACAATCTGTTGCCATAAAGAAGGATCCCTCTAATGTAAAATCTAAATTTATTATTCTTACATTGCTGAATTGCTTCTGTTATTTTCACCATTTTTGGGTCCTTGTGTTGTTTCTATGCTACTTGTTCAATAAATACATGTGTCACTTTCATCTGTGCCACCAAAACACCTGTAACAGACAACTCCAGCTATAACCCTTCATTGACCATACTATAAAACTCTTTTACCACTAGTCTCCTTTCCACTAAGATATGAGATAAACTATCAAGTGATTTCCTATTAAGAGCATCTGCCATTATATTTACTTTACCCGGATGGTACTGAATTTTGCAGTCATAATCACTAAGCAGCTCTACCCATCTCCTTTGCCTCAATTCAACTCTCTCTAACTCAAGATGTACTGCAAGTTTTTATGATTTATGAAGATATCACATTTCACCCCATATAGATAATGTCTCCATATCTTGAATGCGAAGATCACAATTGTCATTGCCAGATCATGTGTAGGGTAATTTAAGTCATACTTCTTCAGCTGCGTAGAGCCATAAGCTAATACCCTATTACCCTGCATTAAAACACAACTTAGTCCCACTCGGTATGCATCACTAAACACTATGAAATTCTCACTACTTATAGACAGAGCTAACACTGGTGTTGATGTCAACCTTTTCTTTAACTCTCGAAAACTCTCTTCACACTCATTTGACCAAATAAACTATTGATTCTGGAGAAATTCTAAACGAATCTCCTATAGTAACCTACCAAACCCAAAAAAATTTTGATCTCTATCACTATAGTGGGTCTGGACCAGTTAGCTATTGCTTCTACTTTCTTAACATCTATCTCGATTTCATTTTCTGACACTACATACCCCAAAAAAGAGATACTTCTCAACTAGAACTCGTACTTAGAGAACTTGGCATACAACTTATGCTTCCTCAAGGTCTGCAACACTCTCTCCAGATGATAGGTATGCTCCTCTATTTTTCTGGAATACACTAAGATATTGTCAATAAAGACAATAACAAAGTGATCTAAAAATGGTCTGAAAACTCTATTCATGAGATTCATAAATGCTATAGGGGCATTGGTCAACCCAAACGATATTAATAGGAACTCATAATGCCTATATCAGGTCCTAAAAGTTATCTTAGGAACATCTTCATTTCTAATTCTCAATTGATGATAACCAGATCTCAAATCTATTTTGGAGGAAGAATTGGCTCCTACTAGCTGGTCAAATAGATCATCAATCTTGGGTAACGGATACGTATTCTTAGTAGTGACTTTGTTTAACTATTTGTAATTAATATAAAATCTCAAGGATCCATCATTCTTTTTCACAAACAACACTGGAGCACCCTTTTCATAAACAACACTAGAGCACTCCGAGGTGAGGTACTAGGTCGGATAAAACTCTTATCTATGAACCCTTGCAATTACTCCTTTAGCTTTTTTAACTCAGCAGGTGTCATCCTATAAGTGCCATCCTATAAGGAGAAATAGATATAGGTCTGGTACCTGGCAACGCCTTAATTTCAAACTCTATTTTCCTATCAAGTGATAAACCTAGCAGATCATCTGGAAAAACATCAAGAAACTCTCTAACCACGGACACTAAAGCTGGTTCCTTAACCTGACCGTTAAACTCTCTGACTTGAGTAAAGAACCTCTGAAAACCCTTCCTAAGTAACCTCTGAAAACCCTTCCTAAGTAACCTCTGAAAACCCTTCCTAAGTAACCTCTGAAAACCCTTCCTAAGTAACCAATGAGCCTATAAGGTAAATATCAAACCTCTAGGCATACCTGACTTGTCTCCTTGAAAGACAACCTTTGATCCATCTATTTCTTTGAACCTAACTACCTTGTCTCTAAGTCTAAGGTAGTACCATAAATAGAGAGTCAATCCATCCTTAGAATGACGTCAAAATCAGTCAAATCTAGAACCACAAGGTCCGCTAGAAGGAACGTGTCCTCAACTATAACTGGACTGAACTGACAAACTGACTTTATCATAGACGAATCACACTTGGGCCCATTGACCCAAAGAGGACACTCTAGCCTAGAAGCTATCATATCCAATCTGTCTAGAGCCCTTGGAGAAACAAAAGAATGAGAGGAACCAAGATCCTTAAGAGCATATACATCAGAACATTCAATAGTGAGTTTACCTAACACCACAGTATTTGATGTGTTGGCCTCCTGCTGTGTCATAGTGAAGATTTGTATCGATGCTGAAGGACCTTCTCCTTGGGAATATACTGAAGAAGAGGCTGCCTCTCTTCCTCTACCTCACCCTCTGTTTTGTGATGTGGCTATGGCTGCTGGCTGAGCCATACTATCATAAACTATCTGTTGGGACTGTGCCATTATGGCTGTATTAGGACACTCACGTGCCATGTTTTCCTCCTATCTACATCTCTAATAAGTTTTATTCCCAAACTGATAAGGCCCTTTGTGCGACTTTTCATATCTGATACATCCAGAGCTATTTGGACCAAAACTTGAACCATTGCCCATTTTCAGACTAGACTTCAACCTGTTCCAGAACTTGTTCTTCTTGGTCTTCTTAGTAGACTTATTTCACTTTCTATTTCCTATAGCGGCTGCACTCAAAGAAGAGAGGTCAAACTTTCCTGTACACGAGGCCTTAGAACCCGACGATTATGCTGTCTGCTGTTTCACCATTCCTTGAATGATGGCACTGGCCTCCATCTTTCTAGCTGCATCCACTATAGTGTGGAAACTCTCTCTCTCTACTACTAGGATTAAGGAGGAATACCTAGAGTAGAGTCTCATGGCATACCTCCTTGCTTTCTTCTACTTTGTGTCATAAGCTTGACCCACATATTGAAGTAACTCCAGAAACTTGTCTATATACTCATCCACGCTCATCTCTTTGGTCTGTCTTAGCTTCTCAAACTCTATCACCTTCAACTCCCTTGAACTATTTGGAAAAGCTCATCCTGCAAACTCATTTGCAAACTATTCCCAGGATAAGTTGTCCAATTTTGGTTCTATATAGTTCTTGAACCACTCCATGGCCTTATTGCACTTTAGAGCAAACCCCGCTATCTGAATGGCTTTGCTGTCAGTAACTCCCAACTTATCAGCTATCATCTTCACTACTTTGATATACTCAAATGGTCATCTCCCTCCTTATACTTGGGAGCATCCAACTTCAGATAATCTATCATGTTTACCTTGCTCCCTAATGATAAACTAGGTCTATATGGTTGGATTTCAGGAACTATTAGTTCTGCTAGGGGAGGAGGTGGTGGTGATGTATTCCCTAGGTTAGGGTTTATTGGATTCTGGTAATATGGTGGAGGTGAGTACATGGGGTAGGGTGGATATGGTGAGTAATATAGAGGATAAGACATATGTGAGGGGTAAAGGTAGTAACTAGAGTAATCCGATGAACCTCCCATCGAATACTCGAGTCCTTGTGGATAAAATTGGTATTGAGGTGGATAAGTTGATCCTAAGGTCTGAGTGTCTCCTATTCCTCCTTCAGACTCTCCTATACCCTTTCTTTGAAAACTCATATCCAAACTTTCATTTCTCCTCTATTCATCACCCACTGATTCTCTGACATCTGCAAAAATCCTACTCGGATATGTCCTTCTTCTATTAACATCAAAAGACCTTCTAAGGTCTCTTAACGCTTATCCTCTATTACTTTTGCTTGCCCGTGCTCTTTATTGCCCTCATTTTCAAGTGGGGCACCAGTCAATCATGCAAATCAATGTGAGCCACACATCCTTTGTTATGAAAAACAACATTAAATACATAAACATTAGTATCATATGGTTCATGTGGATACACATGAACCTACGATATACATTTCATATCATTGATGCATATGCTCAAAGTCATGGCTTTACACTTAAGCATACATACATCAAGACAAAACTCCACATTCTATCCCTACTAGACATGCATTTTTCCTAATAGTGCTGGCCCTCTAACATCTATGAGCCCAACATTCTGGGTCCGGCCATATTAACTTAGGGCTCTGATACCAATCTATAATGACTCAGAAATTGGACTGCTACTGGCGCTAGGATTTAGATCAACTTTAAGGTTGCCGGAGTCTTTAGCAATCCTACTATACATCTTGACACATCTGATACAATCCCCATATGATTTTAAAAATATATATAAACCATTTTCCTAACATGAACTAAAAGTCGGCATGTTCATGTATACATAACTGAAAACAAAAGCCCATACGAGAGCCCCTCATCAAATGGTCCAGTATGGTCATCATTACATACCACAGTTGGTTCAAACATAGCTTAAACTTAAAATTTTACATAATAAGATAAAAAAAAGAAGGGGTTCGTAAAAGAAAACTCGGACAAAGCACAATACTAATCCATAAAATAGTATATGTCCATAACTAAACTATTACATAGAGAGATATACCACAGGACATTGCTGATATCCTGCGCTAACTCTGATCCTGCAAACTTGGGGTTAGGGAAAAGAGATAAGCTACTATAAGCCTAGAGAGCAGAAACACAACATAAAATAGTTCAATTAAAATATATGCTCGTATGAATACATCATAACATAAACAATTTACATCAAAATAGACTTGTGACCAGTAGCCCTCCATAATTTCAATAGTGCCCGACCCACAACGGGTGCTCCTTAGGACTTTCTCTTAAATATAATAAAGCATATCCATAGTTCCAGGGGCATAAAATAGGCACTCTAGTCTTTCTCTTACATAATGTCAGGGGCGTAAAATGGGTCTCGACCTAGACTTCCATAACTGTCATACATAACATATCACATCATGCTCGAGGGCTAGTGGGTCATCTAACATTCATCCACAATAACAATTAATTATACAATGCATCATATTCATGAATTCTAATGTAAAACAACCTATTCATATATACATGGCATTCGTAATGCATGAACATGCTTAAAAGCATTTAATTCGATTAAAATAATAGTTTAATTTAGTTCTACTTACCTCCGACAGATGCAAACATAGCTCTAAAGCAGTTATCTCACTACTGGCCTCTACGGTCTCCCAAGCCTGATCTCACACATACGGACTTAAATGAAGGAGTAAAAATAACTTTTACAGCTCTTAAAACTACTCCAAGAAACCCCTAAAAGTATACTAGCAAACGCATAGAAAATGGACTGGAAATAGCTGGACAGGGGACTTTCAGCAGCAAGTTCAGCGACCTAAAATCCCTTACAGATCCGAAAGTCCTAACATTCGGAAGTAGGTTAGGCTGCCTAAAGTGAAAGCCTTCTCAGGCAGGTTCGACAGCCAAACCTAGGTTCTTCTGGAAGAAGGATTCGATTTTGCCTTGAAGAATCAACCCCCAAAACAAACTCAAAACACAACAACACTTCAGGAAATGGAAAAAAACAACATCAAAAGGTCCTCAACAACTTAGGAGACCCAACAACAACAACATGCATCCAAAACACAATGGAAAAGGAAATTTCTCTTTAAACAACCCATAAACCAAAAGATTTATACTTATAATCAACCACCTAGCTCATATGCAAGGGCATATGCTATTATAACACTAAGAACAATTAAGAAAAAAACATAAATGGACCAAGATTAAAGCCTACCTCAAATAGGTTCTTCTCTAACAACAAGGAGGAAGGAGGTGGAGGTTTTTGAAAGACCTTGAACTTGAATCTTTTAAACTCAGACCCTTGATCTTCAAAACAAAAATGAAAACTATGAGTCTTTTGGAGAAGATTGAAGAGATAAAATTTGAAAACATAAAAAATTTGGCTGTGCTAACCTCTGTTTGAAATGGAGAGGAAATGCTCTCTATTTTCGTGCAAGAAACATTTTTATAGGTGGGTCTGCCAGCTAATGTTTGGCGGTCAAACCTAGGAGGTTTGGCGGCCAAACATTAAAACTTTGAAAATCCTTTTTTTAAACATATATTAAAAATACTTAAAATTTATTTGGTAAAATTCCATTTTACCCTTTCAAATTTTCTGGTTTCGAAACTTCGGATTCCAACGGAAATTTTGTTAGGAAGTTGAAATTCTGGCGCTGAAGTTTAGCCGGGTATTATACTTATGATCGCATGAATTGGGAATTTCTTAGACTTTGGATTCTTAAACTTGGCTTCAATGAAAGATTAATTCATTTGATTATGCTTTGTGTCTCTTCGGTTCGATATATGTGTAACACCCCTTTATCCTATCAAAGTGTAGATATAGTAAGGACTGTCACAAATTATATCTTTTTAGATATATCAAAACTAAATAATTTCATTTATCTATAATTACCAAATTATTAGGTAGTTCAAGTAAATTTTATAAAGTGATTAAAGTAAATGTGAGATTTTAAACTAAAATTTTAGCAGAATTTCTTTTATTTCATCAGCATTTCAACCTGTAGTACATATGAAAATCACATTTATAATTATACTATCAACTGTTATTTGATATCTTACTATTCTTTAATTTAGTACACATTTCATAATAACATCACCCCTTATTTTTTCATGGATATCATCACGTGCAATCGCTTAGCTCTTTTTCTTTATCCATACATAATTACATTATTTGGTTTACATAACTTTCATAACTCACTCTATTTAATATGTACATGCCAAAATATAATTGTACTATAACTCAAATACTCAAAACAACCAGCTATGATAATGGCCTTGATGTCTGATGTAGACCTTTGATGACCTCCGTTGTGCCTACTTTATCTACAACCTGCGTGAGGTAAAAACCAACACGGTGAGCTAATGCTCAGTGGGTGATTGCAAAAAAATAATAAAATAAAGCAAACGTATTCATATTTATAGATAATTAAGTGAATAATTACAAGCATGTAAAGTGTAATTAACATGATACGAAGCATACTCATCAAACTTCTTGGTACAAGATATGAGTGCCATATGTATCCTTGTGCACGACAAGAATTTCTTTAACATTCAATAAAAAAAAACATATTCTTTTGCCTCTATTACACATTTTATATTTATAGCAAATCACCATTGCTTAGAGTATACAATAGATGTAGACATGTTAGCATTCACTGATAATTTTACAAAATCAAGTGTCAATCTTAATTAGGTTCTCAACCCTTATAAACACATAGTAGGGTCAACTAGGTAGATAATGAGTTATAACGATAGGCACAGGGTGCCAAATAGTAGGCTCAGAGGCCAAAATTATGATAGCAGGGCTCTGTGGCTATGCTTATGAGGTACCTAATATATAATCTTAAATATAGATCATATATCGGTAGTAGTACTGTGAACTCTGTATGTTTATATGGCATACCATACCTTTAAGCTAACCTCGACTCCTATTAAGTTTATCAGGGCCAAGTATTATTAATTCAATATATCAATTGTTCAATGTAAATGCATGTCATTTGAAGCTACTTGAAATCATTTTCAAAGTACATATATCATATGTCAAGATTAACAAGATGAGGAACTCATGGCAAATAGTGTCAAACTTTATCGATTTAGCATTCCAATATTGCTTCAAGTCAACTCACTTCTTGCATTTCATAATATTAACAAGTAAAGAATGACAAATTTACTCAAATTGTCATGCACAAATAGGTGTTATTATCAAGCAAGTACGTGCGAATATCAAGTACGATAAGCAAGCACATGCGTAATTCTTACCGATTAAGTAAACATGTCAATTTTTATGCATTCCAATTTGAGAGAAGTACATTCTGCCATATATTACATAAACTTTTCAAGAAGTTTAGAGTTACAAATTGACTTCAGTTTCTTCATAAAAAATATACATTTATGTCTTATCTTTCCAACAAGGTATAATTCATGCAAATTTGATCACCCTATCATAAGTTATGAATTTTTTTATAAGCTGCTCAATAAGGTCTTAATCAGTCCAGTATTGGTACTTGTTTATAGTATCACAAAACATATCAGATTTATACATTTTCATACAAATTAAAGCTTAAATATCTTCTATAAAGTTTTAGGTATACTTCTTAAGATTCATTTGGCACTGGCCTTAACTAATTTCATTGAGTACATAATTAGTTATGGTATAATCAATATACTCTGTTCCTGATGCTCTATCACTGTGTCCAATTTAGATTCACTTGCAGTTTGCATTATTTTACCTATAGATTCAGAATTTTCTTAATTCATGAAAGTTTTAACTCTTTGTCTCAGCTTTCATTTGATATATTTTAGGTCTAATTTCAATAAATATACAATAATTTATGAAGTTTTTAACACAAGCTGCCCTGTTAAAATCTATCCTGCCAGGTTTGCACTTTTAGCTCTTATGTTAAATTTCTTTACTTTAAGCCTTTCAAATACTATTTTAATATTCATATAACATATTTATACAATCAAAACAAAATTTACAGCAAGTAAAATCAATCCCTAATTTCACATATTCATAATAAAATCAAAGGATAATAGAAAATCATACAAACACCAAACCTTTATTGAATTTCTCTTTCTTTTCTACTTCTACTCTTTAGCTATCTCCTTTTCCTTTGATGTTCCTTCACCTAGGTCAATTTATATCTTAGGGAAGGATTGAGTAAATTAAAAATCAAAGCTTTATAATTCAAATTCATGCATGAAGAAGTGAGAAGATGCTATTTCCTACACATTTCTAAACTTTTCTTCTTCAGTTCCTTCAATATATGGCTCTTCATTTAGCTCTTAGTCTTAGAGTGAATTTCTGTTAAAGAAAGAAGTTGATTTAGTGAGAGTTTGGCTTGGATTTGGTGAAAGAAAGAAAAAGCAAAATCTTTACTTTTTAATGGCATAAGGTATGACAATAAGATGGGTGGAGAAGACAACCCATTTTTCATTTTGTTTTGTCATTTCTTTCATGCTTAGCTATGTGACACATGGAGGGTTTAGGTGAAGAGGTAGAAAACATGAAGGATTAAACTGAGTTTTGTCTTTAAACTTTCTATATTCACACTTTAACCTACTAAACTCTTTATCATGTTTCAATTTAGTTTTTAAACTTTCAATATTTATAGATTGACTTACCAAATTATGTTTTTAGCCTTTAGAAGTCCTTTTCACTTAAGTAAGCATGTCAGATTTTAACAAGCACCTAAAGTAAGCACGTCAGGAAACCGTAAGCACCTCCGGAAAATGACTCGTTTCTGACTCGCTAATCACACTATCTACTTCATTTCTAGATATGTCTGTTTCTTTATTTAAGTTTTCTATGATTCAGTTATTAGTAGCTTAGAGTTATATTAGCAGTTTAGAGTTATGCTAGCAGCTCCCCTAAGTAGCTCAGGATAACCTAGCACCTTCCCTAATGCCACTTGATTTAATAATAAAATAACCTAACTCATACCTAGTCATGTCACTATTCTTGACTATGGGTTTCAGGATGTTATAATATGGTCTCTTTAAATGGCTTTAAGTTTGGTCCTATTTTTCCTAGTGGGGGTATGAGACAAGAAGATCCATTATTTCCCTACTTATTTGTCCTTTGTGTAGAAGGAATTTTTAATCTCTTTAGACAAGCCAAACTTCGAGGAGATATCCATGGTTCCAAAATTTATAGGCAAGCTCCCAGTATTTCAAATCCGTTGTTTGCCGATGATAATTTTTTCTTTTTCAAGGCAAGTATACAGGAATGTACGGCTGTTAAAAGTATTCTTCAAACCTATGAGAATGCTTATGGCCAAGCAGTAAACTTTCAAATTCAGAGAATCTTTTTTAGTGTTAATGTACCTGATGAGGTTAAAATATGGCTTACTAATAGTTGGGTGTCTCATCTCCTCCCAATCATGATAGATATTTGGATCTGCCATTTTGATAGGGCGTAAAAAAAAGAAGGAAATTCCCTACCTAAAGGAGTGTGTTTGGAAAAAGATATATACTTAAAATGGTAAGTTTTTATCATAGGCAGGAAGGGAGATTCTTTTGAAATCAATAGCCTAAGCAATTTGCACCTATTACACGAGTGTTTTCTCCATTCCTTTATCCTTTTGTGACGAGCTACAAAGAATGATGAAATCTGTTTGGTGATGTTCAAAAGGGAATAGGCATAGGAGAATTCATTGGCTTTCTTGGACAAAATGTGTCTCAATAAAGATTTGGGTGGTATGGGTTTCCAAAATTTGCATAGATTTAGTCTTATAATGTTGGATCGGTAAGGATAGCGAATTATTTCAGTTTTGAATGCTCTTCTTAGTAGAATTTTCAATGCCAAATACTTTTTTAGAGGGAATTTCTTATAGTAGAAGAGGGTAGTAACCTAGTTTTATATGGAAGAGTTTACTGTAGGCTCAAGACTTGTCAGTTAAAGGTATCAAATGGAGGATTGGAAATGGCTCACTGATCAAGGTTTAAGTTGATCGATAGATCATTAGTAACGAAAGCTTTCTACCTATTACTCCTTCCATTGCTGAATTGGAAGACCTATCTATGTTTGATTTAATTAATATAGATGGTAGGAGTTGGAACATAAATTTTTTAAATGAATTATTCCTATCCCAATATGTCCAGAATATTATTCAAATTCCTCTAAAGCTCTTTAAGTCATGATGATCACAAAATGTAGCACCATACCAACTCAAAGAAGTACAAACTATTGGGATTTTTTGTTAAGGTCTAATCAAATAATGAGTGGGCTAGGAATGCAATTGTTGGTAATTCTTGTGAAAATTGCATATGCATTCAAAATTTAAAAAATTTATGTGGAGGGCTTTGATCAAGCTAAATTTAGACCCATTATTCATAATGTTATTTATGTTAATTTACACATTTTCTACCTAATTTTGTGGTTTTGATCTTATTTTGCAGAAAATAGCGTAAAAGGGTAATTTGATAAAAATAGCCTTAAAACTGCCCAAAAGAGAGCAAAAGAGAATAAGCTGGTTTACCCAATTCGTTTGCCCAAAATCCAAGTTGAAGCTGAAATGGGGGAAGAATAATTTGCTGTTTGACCAGACTGTTTGCCCAAATAGATTGGGCAAACAAACCTGCAGGACAGAAGCAGTGCGCAGACACCAAGTAAGACAGACTGTTTGCCCGAGCTGTTTGCCCAAACAACCCGGGCAAACAAGGCCTGCGATAGCAAGACAGTAAAGAAGCGGGAATTCAAATTTCAAATCTTCAAGAGATCTTCTCCTCCCCAAACATGTGAGAATAGCTCAGCAAGTCAATAATACACCTCAGCACTCTATCCTACATATTTAGGAAGCCAAATCTCAAGAAGATACAATTGCTTTCCAAGAATTCAACTCAAAATAGGAAAGAGAACTCCATCTCAACAAGGAAACTTAGGGCAACCTCTTCAGCTATAACAGGACAGCAAACCAGCAACCAAGGCATCTTTGGATCATCAACCATCTTCGCTAGAAACTTCTCCAGCAGCCGCACACACCAGCCGCTGGCCCTTCCTTCATCTTTTCTTGTTTACTTTCTTTTCTTTTGTGTTAGTTTCAGCCATGAGTCGCTGAGACCCCTTTTTCTAATTGAAGATTAGGTGAAACTTTAGTTGTTTATGAATTGGGAGATCTGAACCGATGATGTTTATCTTTTATTTCTCAATATTTATGCAATTTCATGCTTAATTCCATTGTTGCTTTGTTATTAGATCAATAGGATCCATTGATTTTTTATTGCAAAGTAATAATTTGTTAGTTTGGGTGATTTTAAGTCCATAATTGCTTGGATTATTCAAACACAAGTAACTCTTGGTGTAAAAACTAAGGAAATTGCATAATCTAGCAATGTCACCATACGTTTGGGCAGCTAGAATTAGGTCTCTCTATCTCTTAATGCAATTAACAGTTGTTAGATGCCAAAGGCCCAATGACGTTTCTTGGCAACTTGTTGATTAGTGATTAATTAGAGGACGTTCCCCAATTAATCTATGCTTAAGGAGGGATATGGAGGTGAGAAGCATCTTCCACTTCCATAACTAATTTATTGAGTCGAATAAAAGAATATAAGTGTCAATGATCAATCCCAACAACTGAAGTGGATCTAATTTTTCAACTAGAGCTTTTCTCATTATTGAATTTTCCTTACTTTAATTATTTGCCTTAGTTTATTGCTTTTAATTCTAGTTTAGTCATCAGTCTTCAAAACCCCCCAATTTAATTTTATTGTCTATTTATTTACTTGGTCTTGATAAGAAAAATGAGTAAGTATCAATTCCCTGTGGATTCGATCCTTTTGCCACTATCTACAGTTGTAAAATTATTGTTAACTAAAAATGTTATTTTTGACCGGCTTCGACAAACGCACAGTCAGGCTTTGAGGGGTATTTGACATCTAGAGTAAATCTAAATGCTAAACCTGTCAACCTTAACCCAATTGCACTTATTGTGGACATAAGGAAGATGACTTACATGTCCTTGTTTTATATCCTTTTGCAACTGAGTGTTTGTGTTTGTTTGGCTTGGACTTAAAGTGGTATCTCTTTCTCATCATACCTAGGTCTTATTGGATACTGTTGGAATCATTTTGATATTTTTGCTATGGAAAGAGTTTGTCCAATAGGACTTTACTTCTATGGCAAGGTAAGTCTTTCGGTAGCTATGAGAAGGTGGAGAATGCTATTAAGGATTAGAGGAATAACAAATGCCCACATTACTATGAATATTAACAATAATTAAGTTGGGCAAGATTTTAGCCAATGGTTGAAGCATGTCGAGGGTCATACTAAATGTAATGCGGATGCAAAGTGAATAACAAAATGTAATGCGGATGCAAAGTGAATAACAAAGAGAGTATAACTTTGTTTGCTGCTGTTCTTAGGGATCATCAAGGCTTTTTGTAATAGCTTAGCCCAAACTAATTCAAATAACTTTTGGATTCATTTTCTACTTAGTCCAAAATGGCTAACTCAAATTATTTAATAGTTTCGTGCGAGCTATTATAAATCCCTTAAATATTTCTTCTCCCACCGATGTGGGATTTTACATTCTCCCTCACTCAATTTCGCGATGTCCCATTCTCAATTTTGCGATACTGAATTGGAAATAATTGCTAAGGTAGGACCGGACCTTGAGTATTGTGGATCGCTAGTGTCTCGAGCGGTTTCACTTCATCTCATCATGGATAGTTATTTCCTCACAGACCCACTAGATCCACATAATTTTTTTAACCCAAGGCGGCTTTGAAACCAATTATAACAGTCCGGCCCAAATTGACCTAAATAATTTTGGACCATTTTCTACTTAGCCTAAAAGGGTTAACTCAAATTATTTAGTATTTCAATGCTAGCTATTATAAATCCCTTAAATATTTCTTCTCTAACAATATAGGATTTCACAAACTCTGAGAGAAATATCTTTATGTCAAGTTTAGTAAATGTGAGTTTTAGCTAAGTAATATATCCTTTCTTGGGTATTGTATCTACAAAAAGAAACAGAGTAAACCCTAAAAAGATATTAGTTATCCTTGAATAGAAACCACCTGAGAATGTAGCAGAGATTAGGAGCTTTCTGAGTTTGGTTGGATACTATAGATGATTTGTAAAGGGATTTTCAATTATTGTTGCCTTATTAACTAAATTGTTGCACATGAATGTTAAGTATAATTGGGATGACAAATGCTAGAAGAGTTTTGAGAAGTTTAAAAAGATGCTTACAGAGGCATATGTCCTTACACAACCAAAATCGGGTAAAGGTTTTGTGATCTACAGTGATACCTCATATAATAGGTTGTTACACTTTTTCTTAGGGGCTCTTACTGGTCACTCTCTTGGTGTCTTTCCGGTATGTATTATTAAAGCTCTTGCTCTCAAAGAAGCCTGCTTATGGTTAGAATCTAATAGTTTTAGCTACATTGATATCAAGACTAATGCTAAAGTTATGGTAAATGCAGTTTCATCTGTTATGGATGATTGTACTGAGTTTGGGTACATTATTTTAGATGTAAAGACTTGCTTCTTAAAGGGTCTTCTTAGACCTTAAGTTAAGTTAGGACATAAACTAATATGGTTGCTCACATATGATTAATGTGTATGCATTACACGGTAGTCCCAAGTTTTGGTTTGAGCCCTCATGCTCCTTTTGTACTATTCTTCAATCTAATGTTGCTCTAGGTTCTTTCATTTAACATTTCAGGTTTTAAGTTGGATATATGTGAAAAATTCTATTGGATTGGTTAGTTTGAACCGTTAAGTTTGTCTTCGATATTTTTATAAAAATTTTATTAAATTCAAAAAAAATAATAAAGCTGTAGCTATTTTGAATTAGTTTGATTACCAAAATAAAGGTAAATGAATTAATAACTTAAAATAAAAAATTTTAGAATTATTTATCAAAAATTGAATCAATCAAACTTATTTTTAATAAAATAACTGAAATTTATATGTTTTATTTAATTTGATTAATTGTTTATAAAGGAAAATGAGCACCCTAATTGAATCAAGAAAACAATCAGAAGTTGAGGACCCAAGAAGTTTGGAGTTTTGTCATGGCACATTTCATGATGGTTGGGGATGGAGAACTAACAGAATATGTCTGAAGGAGTAAAGAATATCTCTAATCTATTAGATAACAAATGAATATTATAAACAGGTTCCAATGCCAATGAATTTTAAAAATTCATTGATATTTTGTAAGTTAAAAAATTTAGTATTAAAATTATAAACAGATTTGTAATCCGAAAATATTATAAATGAATTTAAAAATTTGTTGGTGTTTCAAAAATTTAAAAGAAAATATTTATATCACTATAACAATTTTATCGAATAATAAATAGATTTTATCAATGAATTCTAAATTATTTATATTTACCAATGAATTTTAAAATTCTATTATTAATTTTTAAGTTAAGAAATTTAGTGTTAAAATTACAAACAAAATTTACAAATCCATTGGTATAATAGATTTGAATATACGCTTTTGATTTAAAGGTAAAAAAGTGAAATTTTCCTTAAGATTAAAATCGGATTTTGATATCCGTTTATATTATATTTGTAATTTATTAATAAATTTAATATATTTTTATTTTAAAATTTCCACTTTTTTATTTTAAATCTCATTGTTTAAAAATTAGTTTATAAATCGCCTTAATATACTCATAAAAGCTGCCTTTACTTTCATAATTTTGTCCATTTTATCATTTTATTATCTTCTATTTCCTTTCTCTTTCTATTTTTTTCCATTTCCTCATATGCTCTCTTTTTTCCATATCATTTTTTCTTCTCCTATTTTTATCATTTTCTCTCATTTTATTTTTTAACCTCATTATTTTTATTTATGTAATTTTCATCTTTCATTTTCTCTCATTTTATTTTCTAACCTCATTATTTTTATTTTTATAATATTCATTTTTTTCAAATCATTCTTTATTTTTTCTCCCATGCAGTATCTTTTCAAACATTTATTTTATTTTCTTCTCTTATTTTCTTTATCACATCATCAAATCCTTAATTAGGAATAGTGGCACCACTAAATATGAGTTAGTGTGTTTTACAGTTAAAGCAAGTGACATTAAAAAATGTGTTAACTTACTCCGAGCTATTTAGAGAATGTACTAACTTAATTTTGAGCTACTTAAAACAAAATTTGCCCACAAATAGAGCATCAAAATTGTGCTTAGAGATCTATCTTGCATTGCATATAAAATTAAACATGTTGAGATAAAGCTAAAGTAAAAATGACCTGCAATAATATTTTAGTGCCTTCAAGTCCTAATAATTGAACCATAGAAAATTCAAATAAAGAAACAGACATATCTAAAAATAAAATAGATAGTATAATCAGCAAGTTGGAGACAAGTCACTTTCGAGAGGTGCTTAGGGATTTCCCGACATGCTAACTTGAGGTACTTGCTAAATCCAATATGCTTACTTATATGAAATGGATTTTCAAAGGCTAAAAGTGTAACTTTAATAGATCAATCTATGAATAGTGAAAGTTTAAGAATTAAATTGAAATATGGTAAAAAGTTTAGTAGGTTAAAGAGTAAATATACAAAGTTTAAAAACAAATTCAAGTGTAGTCCTTCATTTTTGCCACCTCTTCAACTTAGCCTTCAATGTATCATCTAAATTATAATACCCATCTAAATTATAATACCCGGCTAAAATCTGGTGTCAAAATTTCAAATTTTCGATGAAACCTCCATAGGAGTCTGGGATCTCGAAATAAAAAATTTAGAATGGTACAATGGGGCTTTGACAAAATAATTTCGAGTATTTTTTTTTTGAAAATGTATTTTAAGTATAAAAAAAGAAGATTTCATAAATTTTAAGTTCAATCGCCAAACTTTTAAGTTTGGCCGTCGAACGTGACTTTTCCAACCACCTATAAATTGAACTCAACCCGAAAATGGAGAGAGGTCTTCTCCATTTTCAGGCAAAGGTGAACATATGACAAAGTCTTGATGTGTTTTGCCTTATCCCTCCTTAAATCTTTCAGAAATTCATGATTTATCTTCAGTTTGAAAATTTTGGTTTGGAATCTCAAGTTTTGCAGGGATTGGCTTTATTTACAAATTCTTTCATTTTTTTTTTTTTTTGTTGTTTTGGGCTCTAATATGAGATTATATGCTGCTTAGAACCTCCATATTTGGCCATCGAAGCGTGGCTTTTTCAATCAACCTATAAATGGAACTCAACCCGAAAATTGAGATAGTTTTTCTATATTTTTGAGAAGAGGTAAACTATAACCCTTATATTTTCTTCCTTTCCTTTTATGTGATAAATCCACCCACTTTTAAAAGAAAATCTGTTAGATTTTAAAGATTTGAAGTTTGAATACAAGTTTTGGAAATTTATCAAGTTATCTCTCCTCACCCTCAACTCCTTTTCAAATTTCAGATTTTCCTAAGGTAAGTTGTTCTTTTATTTCAATGATAGATTTCTTTTACACCTCTTCTGAGAATGTATGTTGCTTTTAAGGCTGTTTAGGAATGCATGCTAGACTAAACCTCCTAAAAAGTCAATTTTTTTTTAGTATGCTTTAAGGATGGTTATGCATGTTTAAGTTGTTTCTTTGGTTGCATGTTGTTCTTTTTCTCATTTTTAAGTTGTTTTGGGATCCTTGAATTGGTGTTTGAGTAGCTTTTATGCTTGTAGATTGTTTTGATTGCATTTTGGGGGTTGATTACAGAAATAGAATCGAGTTTGGCATTTCTACCAAAATCCAAGTTCAGTCGTCGAAGGTCCCTTCAGCTGTTGAACCTACACTTGAGGCAGGCATCTTTGGTCGCTAAAAGTGCCTTCGAAAGTTTAACTTTCATATCTATAAGGAGACTTTAGACGACCGAACCTGCTGTGGAAAGACCCTTGTACAGTTGTTCCTAATCCATTTTCTATGTGTTTTCTTATATGCTTTTAGGAGTTTCTTGGGATAGTTTTAAGAGTTGTAAAAGTTATGTTTAGTCCTTCATTTAAGTCCATCTGTGTAGGATCGGACTTGAGAGACCATAGAGGGTAAAAGTGATGCTTTAGAGTTAGACTTGCGTCTGTTAGAGGTGAGTAGAACTAAACTAAACTATTATTTTAATCGAACTAAATGCTTTAAGCATACTCATACATCACAATACATGTATATATGAATAAGTTGTTTTGCATTAGAATTTACGAATATGATATATTGCATAATTAATTGTTGTTGTGAATGGATGTTGGATGATCCACTAGCCCTTGAGCATGATATGATATGTTATGTATGACGGATATGGAAGTCCAGGTTGAGACCCATTCTATACTCCTGGTATTATGTAAGAGAAATACCAGGGTGCCCATTCTATGACCCTGCCATTATGGATATTTTATGTTATATTATGTTGAAGAGGAAGTCCTGAAGAGCATACATTGTGGGCTAAACACTATTAGAATTATGAAAGGTTACTAATGATAAGTTCATCTTGATATGAATTATTTGCGTTATGATATATTCATACGAGCATATGTTTTATTTAACTATTTTATGTTATGTTCTACTCAATAGGCTATAATAGCTTATTTCTTTCTCCTATCTCCAAATTTGTAGGATCAGAGTTAGCACAAAATATTAGCAGTGTCCTGTGGTATAACTCTTTATATAATAGTTTAGTTATGAACATGTAATATTTTATAATTTAGAATTGTGTTTTCCCTAGATTTTCTTTTATAATCCCCTTGTTAATGATCATTTAATATAATAGTTTTAAATTTAAGTAATATTTGAACCAAACTGTAGTATGTAATATTAACTATATTGGAGTATTTGATAAGGGTTCTAGTATAAACATATGCACATACAGAGTTTTGTTCATGATATGAAAATATTTTATGTATGTTTCTAAGATCACGTGTGAGTTGTATAAGATATAACAGGATATATAACAGATTGCTATGGACTCTAGCGACTTTAAATTAATCTGAACCCTAACACCGATAACGGTCCGATTCCAAATTATTACATTATTTAAATTCAATAATTTAGTATAATAAGTAATTAAGTTCCACTAAATTTAAAACTAATAACATTAGGTTTTTATTGCACTTTTATAATATTACAAATATTTTTACCTAAATAAATATTGTCTGATTTTATCAGGTATTCAGTTAAAAAGTCATTTTTTTATTATTTTTTATAATATATTTTAATAAATAATAAAAATTAGCATTTCATTATTATAATAATTTTTTTAATAATTTAACTCAAAAAAACACTATATATTATTAATAGAAGGAATAAAATATTAATAAAATTAAATTAAATTTATTAAATAATATTAATTACTTATAAAAATTATTTATTAATTTTTATTATAAATGCCAATGGTGTAGCCATATAAGAATTCCAATGATCAATATAATAAACAAGAAAATTATTCGTAAATATCATTAAACAAATTTGAACGTATTATCTAATAAATTTTGTGATAATTATTTTAATATTTTAATTAATATTTACATGTGTTTTTTGAAAAATCACAACTCAAAAATTTTGATTTATTTTCATTATGTATATTTTAAACTTCAAAATTTTTATTAATTTTAAATTATTTAAATAATAAAATCGTCCCATCTCAAAATTTTTTATTTTAGTGTAGTTATGTATATTTCAATTTTTAATTTGTTAAGTTTAAATTAATTGAAATAGAAAAATCATTTTCTACTTTAAAATTTATAATTCATTATAAATAATTAAATAATTTAATTAATTTTAATTTATTTAAATAATAAAATTATTATCTATTTCAAAATTTAAATCATTCTAATAGAAAATCATTATTTCCATCATTATAAATTAAGTTTTAATTTATCCAATAATTTTTTATCATCATTAATTTTGCTCTCATATCTTAAATTTTCTTTATATATATATATATATATATATATATTCTTGTGGTCTGAGGCATCCTTTAATCAGTTTTCAAAGCAACTCTTAAGTGCTTCCAATAATAGGAGTCAGGGTGGATGAGTTTCTTTCCGGGCATTTTATTTTATTTTATTTTATTTTTATCAATTTAAAATATAAATTTATATATTAAAAAATTATATATTAAAAATATAAGTTTTTCGCTATCAATCTGCCTTGAGTATTTATACAGCAATAAGCTGAACTTTGGGGCATTCTTCTGGGCCTTTGGACAGCGTGGGATAGAGAATAGAAATTTGTGCAGGTTCAAACTGATTCACAGGTGGCCATGCAATTAATTAAGAAAAGCTTAGATGAAGAAGGCCGGATTAAGAATCTAGTTTCTGAGATTAGGACTTTGGTGAGTTATGCATGGAAAGTTTATTTTAAGAACATCTTTCGTGAGGTTAACTTTATGGTGGATTGCTTAGCAAAATCATCAGTTGGAGATGCCCTTTTAGGATGCAAATTTTAAAAGTGGAGACTCGTTATTACTTGCAAACTGATACTGTTGGGGTTATATAGTCTCTTTTGGGATGAAAAAAATTCATTGAATTAGATAAAAAAAAATCATTGAATTAGAGGCAAGGCGGGTGCGATTGGAAACAAATTACTATGCACACCACTAGAGTTAAATCATAATTAATAAGAAAAAAAAACATACATTTTGTTAATTATACTAATTTTATAGATTTAAATATTTTATTTTTATTATAATATTTCGAATTATAAGACAGTCATCTTTTAAATATAAATATGTATATTTTTTATTATAACACTTTTTTTGAAATATTACTTAATTTATTAGTTTACTAATTATTTCTCCTATTTTAATATATATTAAACTTAAAATTTATTAGTTTGATTAATGATATAGTAATGTGAGTTATTTATTTTATTAATGGGAGAATTAAATTATAATATATTAAATAAAGCTAATTATTTTAATTTAATTAAATACTTTTATAAATTTTATATCCAATTTTAATTGTTATTTGTCGTATATATTTTGTATTTAAGTGGAGATGTTGCTCATCTTTAGGAGATAATGGCCGCCACCTTGTAAAGCCTATCTTTTTGAGGTTGGCCATTGGAATTGGCTACTATATCTTTAGTATTTTGGATGAATAGTTTGGATTCGGATAATAGCATATTAGAAACATTTTAATTATATTTGAATTAAAATTTAAAATTATAAATATATCGTCAAATACCATTATTTAAATTAATTAAAAATTACTTAAGTAGATTTATAAAAGATTTTTTTAAAAATTAATCTTTTAAGAGTAATATTTTTATTTTTATTTTTAAATTATAAATAAATTTAAAGATAACTATATTGTTATGTATATTTAAAATTTTGTTTTGTTGGAAAATTTTATTTATTAATAGGTCTATTCATTGATAATAAGATTTATAATTTACAACGTTGGGAATACTTGACTAAAAATTTTTTGTTATATGAAAGAATGTGCTATTATATAATATTTTTTTAAAAGTAAGTATTAAATTAATATTTTATTATAAAATTGTGAAAGTAATTTTTAAAAGTTTTAGTAAAATAATTTATTTTACATAATTAAAATTTTGAGTGATTTGAATAAGAAATTAATATAAAAAATAATTAAATATCATTATTTAGACTTAATAAAAATGAGTTTGAGATCAATGTAAAAAATTTCATAGAAAATATGTATAAAATATATCAAATATCATAGATGTATAATCCTGTTAATATTAGAAAACCCTTCTTCTAATTATTTTATAATAAAAAATTATAATGTAAAGAAGTCTCCATATTTGAACACAGAAATTAATAAAATCCATTCCATGAAATAATTAAATAAATTTTTTTATTGAAATTATAATAAAATTAAAATACTTACTGATGCACAGAGATTAATAGAAGTATGATAGTTTGACCTGCTTGAATTCTTTGAATACAGAAATTACTGATGCACAGAATTCTTTGAGCACTGAACATCTTCCACTACAGTATCCATAAATTATACAGAAATTATGACATCCATTACAGTATCAATAAATTACAACTAAAAGTTTAACATTCTAATTTTGTATTATTTATTATTCTAATAAAATGATAGTTTACATATAAAAAATAAGGTGCATATAGTTTTTGGAGTTTCAAATCCAATTAAATTAAAAAATTATACTGAAAAAAATAATAATGTTACTGCAACGGACGCATACTGAACCCAACTTATTTAATTATTTAATTTTAATTTTTTATTAATAACTATATCAAAATTAAATTGAAATCGTATCAAACTAAAAAATTGAATATATATATATATATATATATAATAATTTTAGTAATATTACAGTTATATTATATAATTTCAAGTAATATATTTTATATTTTATATAGTTTCAATATAATTTTATAATTTATATTATTAAAATTATAAAACTTTATTTAATGAATCTAAATTTTAATTTTATAAATTAATAAATTATAAAATTATAGAATTTTATTTAATAAATTTAAATTTAAATTTTATAAATTATTAAATAATATATAATAAAAAATTATAAATAAATAAAGGTATAAATAAAATAATTATTTAAGAATTATTTCAAACTTAATAAAGATTTAATTTATTGTGTGTTTATATACACTATGATTATTTTTATATTTAATATTATCTAATTATTTTTATAAATTAAATTATTTATATAATTTAAATATGACTGTTAGTTGCTAAAAATATTATAAAATAATTATATAATCTAATTAATTATTAAAAATTTCTAGCAATATAATTTAAATAATTTAATTAGTTAATCATAATTTATTCTATCTATTATATATATATTATTTTAACTATAAATATATTAATTATCTTATAATTTTTAATTATATTATATAAGTAAATCACATATTACTAATATAATATATTTTAATATATTAATTACACATGTATTTTTTATATTAAAAATATATAAAATAATATAATATTTTTATTGAGAATTGTATAAAATATATATTAATATTAAAATTATTATTATTTAAATGTTAATATTATTATTTCTTATTACTATTTTGATATTAGTTATTTATTATTTTAAAATAAATATAAGAACATTTAAAAAAAATTAAGATTTAAATTAAAATTAAAAAATAATCTCATAAGAATTGAAACCAAATAAAAACGGTATCGAAATTGCTTAAAATTCTATCGAAAACATATTAAAATTTAATTTCAAGTATAATTTTTAAAAATTAAAAAATTGAAGGTTTAATTTCAGTTATAATTTTAACAAGAATTATATCAGAATCGGAACTATATAGTCCTATAATTAATATATTAGCTGGTTGGAATTACACATAATATGATAGTGATAAATAATGTGTATAAATGAACCTTAAATGTTTAATACATTTTTTTTTTGAAATAAATGTTTAATACATTATAACTTAAATAGAAAGATTGGCAATACCCGAATGATTTTTTGAAACTTGAAAGTTTAAATTGGTTTGATACAATTACGGTGTTTTGAAGCAGTATCAATATATGTTATTTCACAAATTAAAAGACCTAGAGAACAAATAAGTATTTTTTATTAAAATGTAGCTTAATCTTATTGGAGTTAATTCACAAATACGAAACTAGTTCACTTGTTACTATCCAATATATATATTATTTTTTAACACGCGATAGGATTGTATTATGAAACAAATTTTTATATTTTTCTTTTAACTTTTGAATGTTTTTATTTTATTTAAATATATTGTTTTTTACACAATTAAAATATTTAGTAATTCTTTATTATAATAAATTAAGTAGATTAAAAGTTTTAAATCTATATCAACTCTAAATATAATTTAAATAAAAAAATAATTGTATTGTAAATAAAATTAATAAATCACAAAACAGTTTTATATTTGTTATACCACTTTTAAATATAATGTAATATTATGTTATAAAAAATACTTCAATATTTATATTTTTATTATAAAAATCATAACATATATTTCATAATTTAATTCTCCAGTAAAATACTAAACTTGTAATATTATAATATTATCGTATTATATATAAAAAATTTTAAATATATAATTAACTCAATTAATTTTTAATTTATTATTTATACATATATAAATCAATTTATAATAATAAATTCAGAAAAATATTTTAAATATAATATAAAATTATATTATAAAAACACTTTAATATTTATATTTTTATTATAATCATAATATTACAATATCATATATACAAATTTTAAATATATAATTAACTCAATCGATCTCTACTTTATAATCTGTACATATATGAATCAATTTATAAAAATGAAATTCAAAGAAATGTAAATTGAAATAGAGAAAAATAACCATGTTAGAATAATCAATAAAAATATAATATTATAATTAACCTATGATATATATAACTTGTATATATATATATATATATATATAACATATAATTTATTTATTATGAAAAACTTATTTTTTAAGAGTATTTATATATTATTGTAGTATAAGATGAAGACTTATTTATCTAAGAATAATGATAGAGTTTGATAAATTTCTTATAATATAATTTAAAAATTATAAATATTATAATCGATAAATTTAATCATATTTTATAATTAATTTTAAATTAAACATTTTAAATAATTGTATATTTATTTATTATTTTTTAATTAATTACTTAAAGATAATTATAATAAATTTAAATATAAGCATTTTTTAGACAATTTTACTATTTGCTGCTCCTCTCATCTTGATATATAGTATAAATTATATGTAAACTAAAAATCTATATAAATTTTTTATAGATAATAATTTAATTAAATTAATATTTAATTAAATAATTTTTATTTTATTTCTAAATGTAATATATTATAAAATTATACTTTTTTTTAGTATATTACACTACGCTACTTTTTATTAATATTATTATAAATATTTTAATACTTTTATAAACCAGCTTAATTGGAAAAAAGTTATTTTTTTCTATAAAACTATTATAATTTTAATCCGTTAGAATAACTTTTTTCTAAAAAAAAAACAAATTATGATAAAAATAATTATAAGAATTAAAACAATATATAAGAATTTAAAATTTATATACTCTACCATTAATTTAATTAGTATAAATTAAATTAAATTGGTTTAAATTTTTTGAAATGTTTATATATCTAATACAATTATTTTTTTAAATCTAATCCACATAAATTTTTAATTAAAATTATCTATTAAAATAATTTCATCAATAAAAGTATTTAAGTGAATTTGGAGTGCTTCCTTTCCCTTCACACATTAGTTTATATATATTATAGATTATAAAATTATAAATTATAAGTACAATATGAGTCTACTAATATAATATTCTTGGTTGTTAAATTGCTTTATGATTATTTGAAATTAATAAAACATATAATTTATAAAAATAGGTTAACTGTTTTCTGATAAAAATGTAATTTATAAATTTTTATTACTTACCCATTTATTATAGTTATTTCGTATGGATTAAGAAAATATAATTATTATAGTTAAAGCAATAAATTTTATATCTTCTTTTATAGTGTATAAATTATCATAGAAAAAAATAATTTATCATTTGAGATAGATAAAAAAAATTTTTAATTTATTTATGTAAGATGGATAGAGTATAATTAATAATTATTTAATTATTTTTTAATTCTATCAATTCCGCCCTAGATTTTAATATTACCCAAATTGAAATTAAAAAAAAAAATTTTTATGCTACAACTTAAATTGGAGAAAATAAGTAGGATGAGAGTATTCGATTCAAATTGAAAAAACTGACTGAACCAAATTAATTTGAAATTTTGGTTAGATTTTTTTATTCATTTCAGTTCAGTCGATTTTTAATTTCAAAAATTTTAATTATTTCGGTTCAGTTCGATTTTGATTAGAAAATAATCAAAAAAATCAAACCGAATCGATTAGTGATAATAATATAGAGAGATTAGATCATATAAAAGTTAAAATATTCTAATTAAATTTTAAAATATTAAAAATTAAGTGTAAAAAATAAAAAATTTATTAAAAATTCAAACCGATCAGACCGATTCAATTTGATTCGATTTCTGACTAAAATCAATTCAGTTCGATTTTCATAAATACTAAAATTTTGATTTTCAATTTATTCAATTTGATTCGATTTTGAACCGAACCAACAGAATGCTACCCAGTATCTATTAGAAAATTTTTCATGCTTTTGCAATTCTAGTCCTATGAACGGGAAAACAAACAATTTGTCAACCAAGGGTAGGATAATTGTAAATCTAGGAAATTTGAACATATTAACAATTAAATTATATATATTTTTTTTCTCAAACACAAGCTAGTTCCATGAATAAGCCATAGAGCACCTAAAAATAATCAAGACAAAAGGAGATAAAAATATTTTAAGCATATACAAGGATTATAAAGGTGTTAAGAAGGAAACCTTATTGCAGAGAAGAGGAAGATCTTTCCTGCACCAAGGATAAAATGACTGTTACATCATCAAGCTTCCCGCCGGTATATCCCACATAACCAGCTGCTTGGGCTGCATCAGCGAATGGACTTCTCCTCGGTGATGACTGCCCCACTTCTTGCGCACTCACGGCTAACAGTTCTGCTATTTCCTGACCAAACAACATAAGAACCTTCATGTAAACAAATTAGCATTTCTGAATACATACCAACATTGTCCAAAAGAAACTTGCATGAGTTTTCTAGCAAACTCAAAATGCTTTGCTTATCATTTCCACTGAGTGGAGCCCATTGATTTCACTTGAAGTTGTAACTTGGTAACTATTTTCATGTCGTCCACATAAAATGATAACTAGATATGGAGGGAAATTCACATAACTACCATCACTTACTATTCATGCTTGAAAAACCATGCTCAAACAGCAAAAATTTTATCTAGAATTCATTTTCATTATACAAATACATTTCAAGGAATGCTAGTAGAGTTGCAGAAAAATGGTGTTTCAGAATTTGCACCTTAGGCTTCAAATTAGCTTCCAGTGATTTGGAGATGATTGAAGCTATTTCTTGGGAGTATAGATTGTCGAAAAGGCCATCTGTAGCTATGACGATAATGTCACCCTCATGCAGATCAATTTTATATTCCTGAAACACAAATTGTTAGCAGAATTAAGAAACTGCAGCTGCTTTTACCCATTTTTATACTGGTTATGATTTATCCTATCCCTCACCTTCTCTCCCCTTAGAAGAAATTTGTTTTATGATTACCAAATTAGTAGGAATGCCAGTGCCCCGGGGGGTTGAAAACAGCAAAAGGCTCTTCACTCAGATTGTGAACTCAACATGTCTCTCCGCAAGAATGTGTGTGCATATGGTTTAATGTCACCTCACAAACTAACCATCTAAATAGTTACCATCTGATATCAAGGATATCATGGAATATAAATTAGTGGATGTTCTTTATTCGGTTGAGGCAAGTTAACTTCACTTCTGAAATCAATAAAATCATGCTTAAATTTTTGCTACTTCTGAATTGTAGTTGTTAGCATTACATCCATGGTCGTCCTTGATGAATTTTGCACTGTTGTATATTTCCAAATTGAAGGGTACAAATTCACTAGCTCAGATTCATAGGTTTTGCTAACCCTGAGCTTGCATGCAAGTGCAGTTGTCTAGCAGCAGGTTATAAGTTTAAGCTTCTCCATTCTAATACGATAAGTGTGCAGTTGTAGTTTTTGCTTTATGAGTGACTAGGGAGTAAAAATATATTCAGAACAAAAATTTGAAACATGGAATTATAGTACAAACAAATTGAAATGCAAATAGAGGTGTTTCGTGCTGAACGCAAGCCAACAAGTGCTATATATCATATCACATGTTTGCTAACACTGGGATCCATAACCTTAGGATCTGTCTTGTGCAAGTGAAATCAACAATGATGCAAAAAGAGACATGTATAACGAAATTGATCTTAGCACCTCCTCTAAAAGGCTTGGGACAAAGAAAAATTTGAGGGTTCAGGCATAATTCTGATTAAATTGTACAAAAGCAAGTACACGTGCAAAGTTCTGTTGGATGTGAAATTTAATGCATTTTACCTCCACAAGTTCAGAAGGATTATCCCCCTTCTCTATTTGTATTGGAAAGTTGAACTCATGTACCATTGGAGAAGACTTCTTAAAGACAATGCCATTTCTTAAAATGAGAAATCCTGAATCTCCAACATTAGCCACATGCATAGCCTGCCAATTCAAATTGCCCACGAATAGGTGATAGTAATATAACAGGAACAGCAAAAGGACTGCAGTATTAGCCCTTAAAGAATGCCAACCATTATCACAAAACAGGATTGGTTTTCCCATTAGCATAATTTCATCATGATAAATGAAGTGATGCCAAATTGCCCACTAAAAATAACATCATTGGATTCACTGCATTAGAAAGGTGAGAACAAACTGTCTAGATATGTAATTACATTGCCTTTGGCTCTTACACAATTCAAAATAAAAAATAAAAAACCCCAACCCTCTCTCTGCTTATACCGAGAATGCCATTTGTTCTTCATACTCATTTAATATGGTTACAAAAACAGGATAGATGTAAGAGAAATTTTTATGATTTGATGTTTGCAAATATGATTCAAGATCCTTCAAAAGTGCTAAAACAAAAACTCTTCTCGGCCTCTCATCCTACATCACTTGACCTAGGGACCTAAATATAACTTATTAGTACATCTAACATTACCACATGGATTTTAAAGTTGGGCTTGGGTTTACTAATACATGTCAGGGCTATTTTATTTCCTTCGAGTTGTTGCTTGCAGACTTATTTGGAAGTAAGCTATAAAAACAAAAATTCTTCTTGGCTTCTTATCCCACACCAACTGCTTATAGCTTATTACCCCTTCTAAACTCCACATCTAGTTTTGGCTTGAATTTCTACTAAAAAGAAACAATTTAAATGAAGAACATTGAACGTGGAATATACATTTGAATCTGATTACTCTCCCTTGATGCCCTCTTCTTCCACTTTATCTTGCTACCCAAAATTCTTTTCTCTATGGTAACACGTAACTGTCTCCAATTTTGTTAGTCTATAACAGAAAATACCCTATGTTTATGGATAAGGGGTTGTAATGCGCAAAAGTAAAAGTCCCTCCTAGGCAACAAAACAAAAATGCAAGTTTTTGAAATCTGAGAGCATTTCATGCAAAAAATACTATAAATTGCAAGTTAGGACTACATATGAGCATTGGCAGACTTCTAAATACAGTACTTTAGAAATCATATAAGAGTGCACTAAGACTCTTAGATTCTATCTAATAGGCTGTGAAACAAAACACTAAGTGAGAATACAGTCAAGCCTTTGACATGCACTAGTGGGCAAAATATAGACAGGGAGAAGATTTGATGATTGACAATAAGATCATAGCAATGTAACTTCACATAGGTTAAGCCCCCGATACAACCAAACCTTCAGATTTCAGCAAGTTACAGTATGTCCATTAAAAGTGGATCCAAATACATGTGAGAATAACCCAAACTCCTAATTCAATTGAGCAATATTTCTCCCACAAAACAAGAAACTATATTTAAATCCCACTAGGATTTTTGAGTCCTACTCATACCTCAAACATATCATTGTACTTGACATTTTCATAATCACATTTCAAAAATTTGAAGATCAAGTCATTGCTGTATTTGTAAAGCAAATCATGTCTCTGTAGTTTGAAAAATGCAAAACCGAGGAGAGGCATCTGAAGTTCCAAATTATTCTACCTGACCATCAAAATAAGCAACCAAAGCGGTAGATAATCCAGGAGATTTTGTTTCCATGGCAGCTTTAACAAGAACTTCCACTGGGTCAGTTATTAGGGTGGTTTTGCTATCAGCCACAATTTTCCCACAATTATTTATGAACTCTTGGGCATATAGTCCAGCATCAGTTCCTATAAAATAAAATTAGCCAATATGATTAAATGTAGAAGGCATAAATCAAAGGTTATACAAAAATGCCCATTTTAAGGGGAAAAAAATGAAACATCTAGTAAGAGCTTGGTAATGTCAATGACAATACACACACCCACACACACATTAACCAAATAAACAATAAAAGAATAAAAAATCAGAAACGCCATTGAATGAGCTGTAAGTTTAGAGACTCGGGCAGGAAGGAAAAGGTCGAGAGAGAAAACCTGGCCCTTTGCAATTGTAAGAAAATTGTTTTGTGGGATCTCCTTCATGCGTTTCCGATAGCAATACAGCAAGTAGTCCTAAAGCTATGAAATTAGGTCCAAACAAATAAAAGGTTATTGCAGAAGGGACAAGAAAAAGAACAAGCTGGAAGAAAGAGAAAGAAGGAAGATTCTAGAGATATGCAGCTGGAGGAGGTAATTAATTTGTTAGAGAGAAATGTGGGGGCTTGCCGTCTGGAGACACCAAGAAAGGGATTGAAATCTACCATATATAGAGGCTATTTTCAGCAGCTAGAGGCAGGCTTGTCCTTATTTTTCTTTCGGCTATTGCTGGGACTAGCTGTGCTAGTATGAGAAGTGTCTCCTGGAGGTTGCTTGTCAACCATTTTTCTTCCTGCTTCTTGTTCTTTTATATTTCATAATTTATTTTACCATTAGTGAAATTGAATGGAAGAGAACTCTCATTGTAGTTGAAATAATTATTTGTAAAAGCGTTTTCTGCCATTGTTATAGCAATACAAGTTTCAGTTCTTTTACAAACTCTCAATTTACATTTCAAATGGCTCCCAACTCTTATCAGTTTCTGCTTAAGGGCCTTTTAAGGGAATCCAATAGGTAAATTCAACAAGCTTAAGACATTTTACTTTCAGTTTTATTTACGTTTTCCTGTTTAGGTTTCTTATATCTATTAGCAGGAGAATGTCTAATCCCCCACATTGTCTTAAATGTTGATACAATACTCTCCTAATGACCATATGAAGAAATGGATATATAGAGGGAGGACAGATAAAACAAAATAAGAAAACATAATCAATGCCAAGGAAATATGCAAGCATTGTGATAAATCATCGTGGGAGAATTGGGCATGCAAGCAATAAGTTGGTAAATGTCAAAATATTTGAGACGCCTGATATATATATATATATATATATATATATATATATATATATATATCCATGTGTATATATATATCACATGAAAAGATATACCTTCAAGTGACCACTGTCCAACTCCATCAGCAATACAAAGCCAGTTTTCATCAACAAAACATGCATCCTCTCCACCTGTCAATGCCTGGAAATTATTATTTATTGAATTACTTACCCTGCACCTTTAGCCTCATTTAAAACATCATGTGAGAAAAAGACTCCAGGCAATGTATAGTTTCCAGGTTCATTTTTTAACAGAAAAAGTTTTGCATGTGAAGTTGAGAATATATCTCCAAAACTCAGGCAAATGAATTTCTAGGCATTTCATCTACCTGCAACAGTATGTTGGAAAACTACATACTTGATAAACAGAACATGGAACCAGATTTTTACACATTAAAAAAAAAACAATGGCTAATATAGGCAGCTGCAAGCAAAAGAGTTCTATATCATAGTCTCATTCCTTGCTCAGAAAATTCTAACACGAACTATCTGAATTATAAATGAAATGAATTTCCTTTGAATAAATCAAAGCATACAAAAGAAAGGAACATCTTTTGAACATGAGGCCATATCATAGAGATACCTTAGAAGGATGTGGCAGTGATGCAGCACCAGGAAACATGAAAAGTCCCGACATAGGGATATCCTCCCTACTCATATATAAGAAAACAAATAAATATCAAGAGCACAATAACAGAATGTAAAATTTATACAAATAAGTTGTCTCTCTTCTTCTACAAGACATATTAGCTTTTCTAAGGTGGTCAAGATTGGTGCTTTTTTCATATTCTGGTAAACAATGGAATAATAATTGTAAACTTATGAATTTTTTAAAAAAACTAATTGAAATTTTCATAATGAAAATTGTTCAAAAAGAAATTGAAAAGGACTTAAGGGCAAGAGTAAGAGATTTTTATGGCAAGCCATCTTAGCTTTCTGCACCATACTTTGCTTAGCAATGAAAATGACAAGGACAATTTAATCATGCATACAAGGAGAAACATTTGATATCTATTTCTATCAACTCAAGATATACCAAAGATTAAGAAGTAAATTAATACATAAGAATTGCTTTTTTAAGCATGCATCAAGTAAAAATATAAAAATTACAATAACTAAGGGTTTTATTAGCATTATTTTTGGAACTATTGCTAAGAAAAACACCATCTTGATTTTATGTTGATTAGAGGCCACTATATATTGTTCTTCAGGTCAATTTGATATATTTTAGTTATAAAAACACCAAAAAAACTAATAAAAAAAATTTCTAACTGCTTTTTGCAATAGCATCTAAAAGAAGTACCACATATACTATAAATTGCAAACATAACCATGATCCACAAAAGGTTGGACCAACAATTTGGAGGAATTGGAAGTACCGTATCTGAAGGAAAAGGAGAAAGAAAGGAAGTTGGTAGCATACATAGTCAAAGTAGCTACTCTCATTTGTGATTCTTCTGCATGAGGAACTGCCACATCTGCATTATTACTGTTTTGATCTTCTGCAGCTATCTCTTCAACCCAACTTGAGGAAGGCATATTGACTTCAAACTACAACGAATAATGAAATTATATATGGTGTAAACAACTGTTTGCACATATACCTATGAAAAAAGTTTGAACGTGATCTTTACTTTCAGAGATATGGTATACCTGAGGCTTCCTACTTCCAAATGAAGGTATGCACAACTGGGAGATAATTTAGAAGAATAAAAGCTATTGTGACAATAAAAAATAAAAACGTCCAGCAGGCTTAGTTCTAACTACCGGAGTCTCATAATTATGCTACAAGCTCAAAATGAAAATATAGAAATTCTAATGATTGGACTGCATCTAGGGCAAATAACAGCATTTCAATTTTCACCACAAAATGGATTGGAAGTCAGTGGCAAGTCAAGATATTATAGAGATACCAACTAAACAAATCATCACAAGACTATGTAAAGAATTCTAGGAGGAAATTTTTATTCTATTCCAATTGAATTGATCTTTACAAGATTTGAGTATTTATATACAAAAAATCAATCTAACTTAGAAATATTTACAACACACCTAATTAGGAATATCTACAATAAAGATAGAAAATAAAATCCCTTTAATAAAGCATAATTAGGATCCCAAAAATCTGAATCCTTCTAATTAGAAACCTTTTATGTTTGGTCAACACTCTCCCTCTAGTTGATGTATAGATATCACACAAGTACAACTTGCAAACCAAGGTATTATAGGTCTTATTGTTGAGCTCTTTGATAAACACATCAGCTAATTGTTCATCGAAAATCATATGATCTAATATCAAAATATCATTTATTAACTTCTCTTTAATGAAGTGACAATCAATCTCTATATGATTCGTTCGGTCATGTTAAATCGGATTGTAAGCTATACTGATAGCAGCTTTATTGTCTCAGTACAAGAGCAGTTTGTCTCTCTCCAGCAATTTCAATTCCTCTAACAATCTTTGCAACTATAGAAGTTCATGAACACTTTGCATTATCGCTCTATATTCCGCTTCAGTACTTTATCGGGCAATAATATTTTGCTTCTTGCTTCTCCAAGTGACAAACTTGCCTCCCATAAGTGTCCAGTAACTATTAGTTGACCTCTTATCATCAAGGAATCCAGCTCAATCTGCATTTGTGAATGCTTTTCTTTGGAGATGGCCGTGTTTAGAGAATAAGAGGCCTTTTCCAAGGGTAGACTTCAAGTATCGCCAAATGCAAAAGACAACTTGCATGTGGGGTTCACAAGGATCATGAATAAATTATTAGGTTGATTGCAGATGCTATATTTGGTCAAGTATGTGAAAGATAAATTAATTTACCTACTAATCTCTAATATACGCCAATATCTAATGATTTTCTAATCCCTGCTTGCAACTTGTGATTACTCTTAATAAGAGTTCTTACTAATTTGCAACCTAATATACCAGTTTCTTTCAAGAGATACAGAATGTATTTCTCTGAGAGATAAAGAGTCCCTTCTTCAATCTAGCAACCACAATTCCTAGAAAATATTGAAAATTTTGTAGATTTTTAATTTCGAATTCCTAAGCCAGAAGCTTCTTCAATCGAGCTATTTCTTCTTTGTCATCTCCTATCATTACTATGTCATCACATAAACAATGAGAAGAATAATTTTACCTCTATAATGTTTGATAAATAGGGTATACTCAGTATTGTTCTGTTGATAGCCAAAGAAAACCATCTGAATCGGTTCAACCAAGCTCTGAGTAATTGTTTCAATCCATACAATGTCTTTTTTAACTTGCACATCCTTGGCTTTTTTCATCAGCAAATCCAGGAGGAATGTCCATATATACTTTCTTCTCTAAGTTTTTATGGAGGAATTCATTTTTCACATCAAATTGTTGTAGGTTTCAATCAAGATTGGCAGTGCAAAGTAGCAAAACTCTGATTAAATTCATTTTGGCAAGAGGCGTAAATATCTCCTAGTAATCTACTCCATGAGTTTGAATGTATTCCTTGGCAACTAGTTTGGTCTTGAATCTTTCAATTGATCCATTTGCTTTATGTTTCATAGTGAACACTCATTTGCAGCCAATTAGTTTTTTTCTAAGTGGAAGAGACACCAACTCTCAGGTCTCATTTTTATTCAACACTTTTATTTCTTCAATCATTGCTCACTTCTAATTAGAATCTTTCAAAACTTCCTTCCAATCCTGTGGGATACACACAGAAGAAAAAGACAAGATAAAGACTCTATAGGATGGAGACAAAGAATCATAAGAGAGATAATTAGAAATAGAGTATTTTGTATAAGACCTAACTCACATTCTTTGAGCAATTGGATTATTTAGATCATCAATAGACTCAAGGTTTAGAGTTGACTCATCAGATGGAGAAGAGAAAGATTCATGACACTGAGTAGACTACACAATGGCTTTTTCTACTTCTGTTTTATCTCTTCTTGAGTATCTCCTTAAATCGGATTGAGTTTTTCATATGTCCTAGTATGAACAAAATACGTGCATCCAAACACCTTTGTTGGAATAATATATGCATTTTTCCCTTGTAGCACCTCTAGAGGACTTTTAAAGGCAAGAGTTTTGAGAGACATTCTATTAATGAAATAAGTTGCGGTTAAGACTGTATCTCCCCAATAGGTTTTTTAGAAGATTCTATTAAGAGTTTTGGCTACTTCCAATAGGTGCCTACTTTTTCTTTCAGCAATGCCATTTTGAGCACTAGTATAAGGACAACTTGTTTGATATAGTTTCCCATTAGACTCCAAATAAGCAGAAAAACGACCATCCATGTACTCTGTGCCATTATCAGTTCTCAAAACTTTTATCTTAGTTCAAATTGAGCATAAACTATCTTGTGAAAAGATTGAAAGCAAGAAAACATATCACTCTTTTCCTTTATCAAATAAACTCAAGTCATGCGAGTGCAACAATCAATAAAAGTAACAAAACAACGATTAATAGATAGTGAGACCGTTTGAGTAGGTCCCCAAACGTCAGAATGGATTATCACAAAAGGGAATGTACTCTTATTGTTATTTGAGGGATAAGAGATTCTTGTATGCTTAGCATATTCACAAGCATCACAAGCTAAAGAACCACACTGAGTCTTGGAAAATAAATCAGGATAAAGTTTTTCTAAAATAAAGAAGGATGGATATTCTAACCATCGATATCACTATATGATTTCCTGGTTGACATCCTGATTTATTTCCAAAAAGAGTCCGAGGTGAATTCAAACTAATACATTGTAAGCAACGTCTACTTCCGAAGAAACGAGCAAAATTACAAAGTTTTACATGGATGTATGAATATGCAAAATGGCATACAGATTACAGAGCAAATATAAGAGTTGCACAAAAACTTTTGAAATAAATTTCATATAATAGGAAAGGAACTTCTTGAAGAAAATATTGCTAGATTACTTTAATCATGTCAGTTGAATGAATTTAGTTTTCAAGAGGATGCTCCTATGGTTGATTATCAACTGCAATTAAATGAAAATGATAATTATTGACTGAATGACCTTGCATGCACATAGAAGGCTACTTAGAGCATTTGGACATTCTTTTTTTTTTCTAAATGGTGATGCAGCAGCACAGAGGGGAATATTGGAAGGGATCACAGCAACCTTCCAAAATTGGTGATATCAACAATGAAGTTAATCCTCCATTATTTTATAGTAAACAAGATGCTGCACTGAGATTCACAGTTGGCATACACTTAGCTCTTAAAAGTAAAAGAAAATGAGAGCTAACCATCTTTGAGCTATAAGCTGCTTGAGTGTTAACAGTTACCTCATCTGATGCAACACAAATTGGTCCCTTGTCCACCGGGTTATGAGTTGGTTTCTCATCAATTGCAATATGGGTTGATTCCTCTTCCACTGTAGCGTGAGTTGGTTCCTCCTCAAAACGATAACTAATCGGTTCCTTATCCACTGCGTTGCTAGTAGGTTTTCCATCCACCGCCTTACGAGTCTGTTCCTTATCCATTGCAATCTGTGTTGGCTCCTCACCTACTGCAATTTGTGTTAGGCCCTCATCCGCTGCATTGCGAACTGGTTCCTCATCATCTGCCTCAGGAGTTGGTTCCTCATCCACTGCATTACGCATCGGTTCATCATCCACTGTATTAGGAGTTGGTTCCTCATCCGCTGCCTCATTAGTTGGATCCTTATCCACTGCAATATGGGTTGGCTCCTCATCCACTGCATTAAGAGTTGGTTCTTCCTCATCCATTGCCTCATGAGTTGGCTTCTCATTCAATTCAATATAGGTTGGCGCCTCATCCACTGCCTTATGAGTTAGTTCCTCACCCACTGCAATATGGGTTGTTTCCTCATCCACTATAATATGCGCTGTTTCCTCTTCCACTGCTTCAGTAGTTGGTTCCTCATCGAGAATGACTTTGGCCTCCAAGGAAACCCAATTAGGCAGTGCCTCAATGATATTACCACTGACGCCATCATCAACAATCACCTTGTTTACTTGTATATGCTGATGCATGCTATGTTCCTCTCTAGCTGAAGAGAGATGCATAACTTGGACCCCGACATTCTCTTTGGTTTCCGCTTGCAATGCAACAATCCTGGGTACTTCAACATCAGATTCAACCAATTCACTTACAATTTCACGTTCACTCTTCTCTTGGGAAACTTCCTCCTCAGAAGAAACAATGTCCAACTCCAAATCAATAGCTGAAGCAGCTAAGTTAATATTACTACCAACAGTTTCTACTTCTACAACAGCGTCAAGTTCGGATTGATTAACAGGACGAGTTAAAATCTTAAAGTTGATCATCTCAAGGACCTTCGCATTATTAACATCACTTGATTCAGCATCTAAAATAGAATGCTCCAACAATGTTTCACTAATTCCAGTAATATGATCAGTATCAGAACCATCTTCGCCTAACTCAACTTCATCATCAACAATTTCCTCTTTGCCCATTTGAACATGCTTCGAAATCTCTCCAAACCGGAAGAGAACGCTGCCATCTGAATGTTCTGTGAAGAAACGCAAAACAATTTAAATTGCAAATTGAAAAAAGAGGAAGAATGACCAGATGAACACTGAAATTAAATCTTACCAGAAGTGGAAACGATGCCATAATCTTCAGAAACGCTGCCGTGTGAGTGCTCTGCAGGAGAAAAACAACATCATTTAAATTACAAAAACTGATAATAGAGAAAGATCAATCAGAGGAACACTGAAACTGAAGCTTACCAGAGGTAGAAACAATGTCGTAGTCCCCAGAAGATGCTCCGTATGAAGAAGAAGAAGAAGAAGACTTGAGAGAGGTAAGGATCTTGGAAGAAGAAGTTCGTTTGGAAAGAATTGGAAGAGAAGGTAAGAGAATTGGTTTAGGTGGAAGAAAAGGAGGGTGGAAGCAAGAACAGAAACTTAAAGACCTAGCACTAGCTGCATCAGCCATCAAAGCATTACTTTCAATTTTACAGTGAGCAGTGGCAGTGGAAGATGGAGGAGGGAGAGAGACAAAGAGAGAGAGAGGGAGAGGGAGAGAATCAGAGAGAGAAACTGCTGATCTTCGCTTAGTTTGTTATATTGTTTGGATAAGGCTGCAAAACGTGAAAACAGTCGTTTTTTTTTTTTTTTATCTTTTCGCGTAATAGAAATTTTCAAAAAAAAAAAAAAATAAACTATAGATATTATAAAGTTTTATTATAATGATACATTCAGTAATAACTATTAAATTAAATGTGTATATTGAATTTTAAAATTAAAAATAATTATAAAAAATTATCTTACTATTTAATGCATTTTTCAATAAAATTTTATAATTTGATTTGTGATAAAAAAAAAATATCACACAATTTCATTCTGTACCGTTAATAAATATTAACGTGCTATTTAAAAATTAATTAAAAATAATTTTTAATTAAAATAAATTATATTTTAATTTTTAAAATTTTATAAAATATATAATTTTTTCACATATTTATAAATTTAATTATAAAGTTTTCTTTTATAATAAAATAATCTCTTTTAGTTATAATCTACTTTTATATTCTTACAAATTATCCCTAAATATTACAATTATTTATAAATAAATATTTATAATTTTTTTATATATTAATTTCACATATTTATTAAATTTAAAATATTATATTTAAAAATAACTTAATAAAATTAAATTAAATAAAAAAATCTTGGCATAATATATACCTAAATTCATGTCCAAGAATTATTTCTCGTTTATATTTTCTTTCTCAATTAATTATTTTTTTTATTTGATTAGGACAAAAATGAGAAATCAGATTTTTTATTTAATTATTATTTATATTTTTCACATATAAAATATTAAAATTTAATAAATACAGCGTTTAATTTATAAATATAAAAATTTATTAGTAATTATAATATTTAAAGATCAATCTACAAAATTAAAGGGATTAATTTTAATTAAAAATATAAAATTTAAATTAAAAGATTATTTTATTAATCAAATAAAGTTTAAAGACAAAATTTAAAAATATATGAACTAAAATGTAATTTTTAGTAAATACCATAGAGTATATTGTAATTAATTAAAAAATCTAAGGAAAAATTATTTTTTAGTCCCTGAGGTATAGTGTAATTAACGGATTCGTCCATCTATTTTTAGAACTCAACACTTTCATCCCTGAGGTTTAATTCCATTAAAATTCAAGGTCCCTCCGTAAAAAATTTCTATTAAGTCAATGATTTTCACCTGGTCAAAGGAAAGAGAATAAATATAATTCCAAAACTACCCTTATCAATAATAAAATGAAAAAAATACTATTTAGTCCCTATAGTATGGAAAAACTCGCTACTTAGTCCCTCAATTTTGAAAAATATATTAAAATGTCCCTAACATTTTAAAAAGTCTACTAGTTAGTTCCTCTATTAATTTTATCCCTAAATATTTTACTATTTAATCCCTATAGTTTAGAAAAAAAATTAATTAGTCCCTCAAATTATTAAAAAATTTACTAATTAGTCACTTCATATTATGGGAATTTTAGATTTTTTTTTATAATACTTAACGACTAAAATTAACGGAAAGACTAACTAGTAAATTTTTTAAAATATCAGAGACATTTTAATGAATTTTTAAAATGGCGATCAGTGATCGATGACGAACAACATCACAAAAAATATTTATATTGAGTTTTAACTTTTTATTTTTAATAATTTAAATTTTATATATTTTGATTTTTATTATTTTTGCTGAATTTAAATCTTAAATTTATTAAAATTTTTATTTGTTTATGGAGATTGAGTTTGAGAGTTTCTTCCTTGAATTTTGACGAAATTAAACTTTAAGGACTAAAATGTTGAATTCAAAAAATAGAGGGACAAATATATATTTTTTCCTTCAATTTTTTTAGAGAGGGACCTATAAATTTGTAGGAATTAAATTTCAGGACTAAAGTATTGAGTTCTAGAAAGGGTAATTCGATCATTTTTCCTATCACTAACGGCATTTTTGACGCAGGGACCTCCAATTTTGACAGAATTAAACCTCAGGGACGAAAGCGTTGGGTTCTAAAAATAGAGAGACAAATATGTTAATTACGCTATACCTCAGAGACTAAAAAGTAATTTTTCCAAAATCTAACGGTGTGAAAGTACATGACAATATTTATAATAAATTAAAGTATAAAGTCCTACTTCAAAATGTATTAAACCACATAGTAATTTGTTGTAATTATCCCTTAAAATTAAGTAAGATTATATATAACTACACAAATTTAAACACAAGACTTACTTTTTGTAGGGGTGAGCATTCAGTCGGTTCGATTCAAAACCAAACCAAACTGAATAAATTAAAAATTGAAAATTTAGTATTTATAAAAATCGAACCGAACTGATTTCGATCAGAAACTGAATCAAACTGAATCGGTCTGATTCAATTCAATTCGGTTTGGTTTAATCAGTTTCGATTTTTAATAAATTTTTTATTTTTTACACTTTATTTTTAATATTTTAAAATTTAATTTAAATATTTTAATTTTAATATAATTTAATTTCTCTATATTATTGAAAATAACATATTATTATAGCTAATCGGTTCAGTTCAGTTTTTTTGATTTTTTCTGATTAAAATCGAACCGAACCGTAATAACCGAAATTTTTGAAATTAAAAATCGAATCGAATCGAATTGAATAAAAAATCGAACCAAATTTTAAAATTAATTCGATTCGATTGATTTTTTCGATTTGAACCGAATACTTCTCACCCCTACCTTTTTGTAACTAAAGTAAACGGTTTTCATCTATGGATAATGAAAACGAGGTTTTCGCCTTAGAACCTCCTCTTTGTCTAAAGGTATATAGTTTTGTTAGGTTTCACAGATCTAAATTAATCTTGGTGAATGTAACGACCCGGAAACCGGACCGCTACCGGCTCTAGGATCCAGATCGGCTTAAGGCCGCCGGGACTCGTAGCAAGCCAAACATTCATCCTGTATACCTGTTTAATCCCATACATGATCAACACATACATAAAAATTTTAAAACTTTCTCATTCATTCATTCATTCATTCATTCATTCACTCATTCATTCATTCATTCATTCACTCATTCATTCATTCATTCATTCACTCATTCATTCATTCATTCACCAAGCTTAACCTGTGCATGCACAAATCATAACATAAAACCTCTCACTGGAGTCCTCATCAAATACTCCAATGGGGTATCATAACATACATTAAGCTTGGTTTACAATAATCATCATTAAACATTTAAGATCATGTACTAGAAAGGGATTAACATCATACTATGGTCAAGCACAACTCTAAACTTTCATAAGCATCATTACATTACATTTCTATACTATACTTTTACATTACATCATAATCATGTCCACATCTAACCACACAAAACATAACTCTACTCCTGCGGACCTCCTGGTCTACCCTATACCTGCAAAACTGGGGGTTAAGGGAGAGGGGTGAGCTATAAAGCCCAGTGAGCAGAATAATAAAATATTCAATTTAAATTTCATGCTTTCATAAAATGCAACACAGCACAAACAAATCACATCAAGGAGCCTCCAAAATTTATAGGAAAAACAGAGAGCTAACACTCAAAACTTCTCTTCTTCTCAATTCTTTACAACCGTTCTAAGGTTTTTCGATTGTCATTCTGTGTGGATATCATTAGAGACCGAACACTTGAACGGTTTATGGTTTGCGACAACCCAACCAAGATGAACGATCTTATATTTTACTGCAAGAAAAATAAAATATATTTATTTTCTCTTTAAATATTATTACTTTCTTCGTTTAAACGTGATCCATGTTAATGAAAAATTTTATTTTTCTTTTTCTACGGCTGCGTTTAATCTGATTGAAATTCAATAGGATAACCATAAAAGCAGCTCAAACTATCGTTAAAAAAAGACTCGAGAATTCAAAATCACAAACTACTCAAAAAAAGGAGATGTGGTAGAGTGCATGGCTTCTCAATAGCCTGCATGAACATTAACCACAGGTCTTAGCGACATAATTTTTAAGTTGCTAAAATCAAGTAAACACAAATCATCCCTTAAGCGAGAATAAAATGATCTTGAAAGCACTAACCATGCTCCAACAAATCCCAAACAAAGGCTTCACTGTAATACCCGGCTAGACTCCGGTATCGGAATTCCTACCGTCCGGTGGAATCTCGGATGTCGGAAACCTCTAGAAGGGTAAAACCATGTTTTCATAAAATGTTTTAATGTATTTTATAGTTTTAAGCAAGAAAGGAAATGAGTTTTGTATGAAAATAACCTTGGAGGAAAACCCAGGTTCGGCCGTCGAACCTCAAGTTCGGCTGCCGAACATGCATGCATTTTGGGAGTGCTTTAGGCCCCCGAAGGCATGAGAGAGAGAAGTCCATGTTCGGCCGCCGAACCTTATGTTCGGCCGCCGAATATGGCATGCATGCGGAGGCACGTTAGGCCCCCGAAAGTGGCCTGGCCAGCCACCTATAAAGGGGTCCCCATGTCCGAATGGGTGAGCTTTTCTCCCCGTTTTCGGCCAAGGTGAGTTCTCCGCCGTCCCTCATCGATTTTGAGCTTCTTCCTTCGAATCTTCATGATTTTCTTATGAGTTTTCACTTGGTTTGAAGATATTTGAGCAAAAGAGCAAGTTTTGAAGCTTGGAGACCAAAGAGGTGATTTCTCCCCATCTCCAAGCTAGGATCATCTTTCCTCTCGATCTTCAAGAGGTAAGCTTAGATCCAACCTTCCTTGTATGTTTTAAACAAGTTTTATGAAGATCTATGGGGTAGAAATGCATGTTTAGGTTATTGTTGAGTTTATGGGTTTATGTTATGCTTATGTGCAATGTGGGTTGTTTGATGTGTTTTGGTTGGGGTTTAAGTTAGTTTGAGACCCCTATGTGCTTGTTGGCTTGAGTTTGCATGTTGTAGACTAGGTAAATGCATGATGGAATGGATTGGGAGGCATTTGTGCATGAAAGAGGCTGAGTTCTGCCCTTTGAAAGAACTCAGGTTCGGCAGCCGAAGGGACTTTCGGCCGCCGAACCTGCCTGTGGAGGCCAACTTTTGGCTGCCGAACCCTGCCCCCGAAAGTAGACTTTCGGCTCTGGAAGGGAGTTTCGGCCGCCGAAGGTGCTGCCGAACATGCATGAGTTTCGTCTTTGGAGGGAACCTTCGGCCGCTGAAAGTGCCGCCGAAGGTGCATGACTTTCGGCTCTAGAGGGACTTTCGGCCGCCAAACCTACCGCCGAAAGTGCCCTGTTCAATCTTCCTTTGCATGATTTATGTGATTGTTTTAAGGTGTTTTGGGGGGTTTTTGGGGAGTATTTTAGAGTCATGTTCATGGATGTTTGGTCCCTCATTTGAGTCCACCTGTGTAGGTTCGGACCCGAGGAACCGAGGACCTCAGCAGTGAGATAGCTGCTTCAGAGTCATTAGAGCTTCAGCCAGAGGTGAGTGGAATAACTCTTTACGTTTCAAAATAAATAAATAAATTTTGAGCATGATACATGCATCACGTATGCCATGAGATATACTAGGTTGTTTGCATTAGAATTCATGAATATGTTGCATAACATAACTTGATGATGATGTGGATGGATGTTAAATGATCCTTTAGTCCTCGTATGTTATGGTATGATGATGATACGGTATGGATAGCCAGTGAGGCCCATTCTATGCCCCTGGCACTATGTTAAGAGAAAGACCAGTGAGGCCCATTCTACGCCCTTGGCACTATGGAATGTTATGTTATGTTATATTATATTAAGAGAAAGACCAGTGAGGCCCATTCTACGCCCCTGGCACGATTGGACGATGTAGAGGACTATTGGTGACAAGTCCATCCTTGATGTGATTTGTTTGTGCTGTGTTGCATTTCATGAAAGCATGAAATTTAAATTGAATATTTTATTATTCTGCTCACTGGGCTTTATAGCTCACCCCTCTCCCTTAACCCCCAGGTTTGCAGATACAGGGTAGACCAGGAGGTCCGCAGGAGTAGAGTTATGTTTTGTGTGGTTAGATGTGGACATGATTATGATGTAATGTAAAAGTATAGTATAGAAATGTAATGTAATGATGCTTATGGAAGTTTAGAGTTGTGCTTGACCATAGTATGATGTTAATCCCTTTCTAGTACATGATCTTAAATGTTTAATGATGATTATTGTAAACCAAGCTTAATGTATGTTATGATACCCCATTGGAGTATTTGATGAGGACTCCAGTGAGAGGTTTTATGTTATGATTTGTGCATGCACAGGTTAAGCATGGTGAATGAATGAATGAATGAGTGAATGAATGAATGAATGAATAAATGAGAAAGTTTTAAAATTTTTATGTATGTGTTGATCATGTATGGGATTAAACAGGTATATAGGATGAATGTTTGGCTTGCTACGGGTCCCGGCGGCCTTAAGCCGATCTGGATCCTAGCACCGGTAGCGGTCCGGTTTCCGAGTCGTTACAGATTGGTATCAGAGCCCTAGGTTCATATGGTCGGACCTAGAGTGTCGGGCTCATGGATGTTCTAGAAGGTCAAGCACAATAGGAAAATCATGTCCACTAGGATAGGATGTAGAGTCCTGTCTTGAATGATGATGTGAAATGCCATGATTATATGCGTGTGCATTAATGATATGCTATGTATGTGATGTATGTGATGCGGGTTCATGTGTTTGCACATGAACCATTTGATGCTAATGTTTATGTGATGTGTACTGTTTTCCAGTAAGCAAGATGAGAGGAACTCGTCGATCTGCACGATTGATTGGAGTACCACCCCAGGACGAGGGCACGGATGCCCGTCCTCCAGCATTGCCTAGGGCAATGTCCTGCAGGTCAAGCAGAGAGAGAACATCAAAGGACCCCAGAAGGCCTTTGGATATGAACAGAAGCAGATCAGTAAGGGGAACAGTGCAAGGAGGAATGTCAGAGAATGTGGGGGATAATATGGATGTGGATCAGAGGAGGGATGGCAGTCTTGGAGTGAGTATGTCGGAGGAGGGTATGGGAGAGTCCCAAGGAGGCACTCAGGCCTCGGGATTTGTTCAGCCACCCCAGTACCCACCCTTTTCTCAGAATCCCGGGTATTCGATGGGAGGTACATCGGATTACCCCAGCTTTAGCCCTTACCACTCACACATGCCATACCCACCTTTCTACCCACCATACCCACAGTACCCTATGTACCCACCCCCATCTTTCTACCCAGGTCCAGCAAACCCTACCCCAGGGGATGTTGCACCTCCTCCACCACCAACAGCACCTACTGTCCCATAAACCCAAATGCCTAAACCTAGCTCATTTGGAGGGAGCAAGGTCAAGATGACCGACTACATGAAGCTGGGTGCTCCCCAGTATGAAACCGGTGATGACCTGTTTGTGTATCTTGAGAGGGTCAGAACGATTACAGATGAGATAGGAGCTGATGACAGTAGAGCCATTCAGATGGTTGGGTTCACGCTAAAATGCAAGAAGGCCCGTGAGTGGTTCAAGAACTATGTGAACCCGAGATTGGACAGCCTATCATGGGAGGAGTTTGCAAATGAGTTTGCAGGATGGGCTTTCCCTGACAGTTCAAGGGAGTTAAAGATGATTGAATTTGAACAGCTAAGGCAGACAGAAGAGATGAGTGTAGATGAGTACACAGATAGATTTTTGGAGCTGTTGCCGTTTGCTGGGCAGAATCTAGACACAGATCAGAAGAAGTCAAGGAGGTATATCATGAGGCTCCATTACAGGTATTCCTCCTTGATCCAGTCAGCAGAGAGGGAGAGTTTCCATGCCATAGTGGATATGGCTCGGAGAATGGAGGCTAGTGCAATAATCGAGGGAAAAGTTAAACAGTCAGTGGCACAGCCTTCTGGTTCCAAGACCCGTGGTGGGGGCAAGTTAGACCCTTCTTCTTTGAGTTCAGCTAGTAAGAGGTGGAGCAGTACCACCAAGAAGTCAAAGAAGAACAAGTTCGGGAGCAAGATCAAGTCAGGTCTGGGATTGGGAAGTGGCTCGAGCTCAGGTGCAGATAATGCAGTATGTAGGAAGTGTGGGAAGCCGCACAAGGGTGTATGTCTGGTTGGGACGACAGCCTGCTTCAGATGTGGGCAGGAGGGACACATGGCTCGGGAGTGTCCTAGAGCAGCTTTTATGGCACAGTTTCAGCAGACAGCTTATGGTAGTGTGGCTCAACCAGCAGCTCCAGCCGCGACTCAGGCTAGTGGCAGAGGCAGAGGGAGAGGGGCAGCCTCTTCTTCAGCGGGTTTCAGAGGTGAAGGTCCATCAGCTCCAGCACGGATCTTCACCATGACACAGCAGGAGGCAAATGCATCGAACACCGTGGTGGCAGGTAATCTCATCATTGGTTGCTCGGATATTTATGCCTTAATGGACCCTGGTGCATCTCATTCTTTCATTGCTCCGAGGGCCGTCGAGAGGTTAGGATTGATGGTCTCTGGGTTAGAGTGTCCCCTATGGGTCAGTGGACCCAAATGCGACCCATCAGTGGCAAAGTCAGTCTGCCAGTATAGTCCAGTTTTTGTTGAGGAAAGATGCCTTTCAGCCAACCTTGTGGTTCTAGATTTGACAGATTTTGACGTCATTCTAGGGATGGATTGACTATCTACCCATGGTGCTACCTTGGACTGCAGAGACAAGGTAGTCAAGTTCAGATGTCAGGATGGGTTAGAGGTTGTCTTCAGAGGAGACAGAGGGAGTACACCTAGAGGTTTGATATCAGCCCTTCAGGCTCGTAGGCTACTCAGGAGGGGTTGTCAGGGTTTTCTAGCTCATGTGAGAGAGCTGGATAGTCATGTCAGAGAGCCCGCCTCAATGCCCGTGGTCAGTGAATTCTTAGATGTGTTCCCAGACGAGCTGCCAGGTTTACCACCTACTAGGGAAATAGAGTTCGAAATTGAATTGATGCCTGGAACCAGACCGATCTCTATCCCTCCCTACAGGATGGCACCAGCAGAATTGAAGGAGCTTAAGGAGCAGTTGCAAGAGTTGGTAGATAGAGGCTTCATCCGATCGAGTACCTCACCTTAGGGTGCTCCAGTGCTATTTGTGAAAAAGAAGGATGGATCTTTCAGACTTTGTATCGACTACAGGCAGTTGAACAAGGTCACTACCAAGAATAAGTACTCGTTGCCGAGGATCGACGATCTATTCGACCAGCTAGCAGGAGCAAGTTGTTTCTCCAAAATAGATCTGAGATCGGGGTATCATCAGCTGAGGATAAGAGAAGAGGATGTGCTGAAGACAGCTAGCGTTCAGGACCAGATATGGGCACTATGAGTTCCTTGTGATGCCGTTCAGGTTAACCAATGCCCCTGCAGCATTCATGGATCTCATGAACAGAGTATTTAGCCAGTACCTGGATCACTTTGTTATTGTCTTCATAGATGATATCTTAGTGTATTCCAGGAATGCAGAGGAGCATGCCCATCATCTGAGGTTAGTTCTGCAAACCTTGAGGGAACACGGCTTGTATGCCAAGTTCTCCAAGTGTGAGTTCTGGTTGAGGAGCATTTCATTCTTGGGGCACGTTGTGTTAGAAAATGGAATCGAGGTAGACCCCAAGAAAGTGGAAGTTGTAGCTAACTGGCCTAGACCCACTACAGTGACTGAGATCAAAAGCTTCTTGGGTTTGGCAGGTTACTACAGGAGGTTCGTCCAGGACTTCTCTAAGATTGCAGCTCCTATGACCAGACTGACTAAGAAGAACCAGAGGTTTGTGTGGACCGACCAGTGTGAAGAAAGCTTTGAGGAGCTCAAGAAGAGGTTGACTTCAGCACCGGTGTTAGCTCTGCCAACTAGTAATGAAGACTTCTCAATGTATTGTGATGCGTCCCGTGTGGGACTAGGTTATGTGCTGATGCAGAATGAAAGGGTGATTGCTTATGCTTCTAGGCAGCTGAAGAAGCACGAGTTGAATTACCCTACACATGACCTAGAGATGGCAGTGGTAATCTTTGCACTCAAGATGTGGAGGCATTACCTTTATGGGGTAAAATGTGAGATCTTCACAGATCATAAAAGCCTGCAGTACATCCTGAGTCAGAGAGAGCTAAATTTGAGGCAGAGAAGATGGGTAGAACTGCTCAGTGACTATGATTGCAAGATCCAGTACCATCCGGGTAAGGCGAATGTTGTGGCAGACGCCTTAAGCCGGAAATCACTTGGCAGTTTGTCCCATATTTCAGCAGAAAGAAGACCAGTGGTGAAGGAGTTTCATAAGCTCATTAATGAAGGTCTACAGTTAGAGTTGTCTGGTACAGGTGCTTTGATAGCCCAGATGAGAGTGGCACCCGTGTTTCTGGAGCAGGTGGCTCAGAAACAGCATAAGGACCCAGAGTTAGTAAAGATTGCCAGGACTATTCAGTCAGGCAAGAACGAAGAGTTCAGATTTGACAGTAAGGGGATCCTCCGCTATGGGAATAGATTGTGTGTACCAGATGACGTGGGTCTGAAGGGAGACATTATGAGAGAGGCTCATAATGCCAGATACAGTGTTCACCCTGGAGCCACCAAAATGTATCAAGATCTGAAGAGAGTGTATTGGTGGCCAGCTATGAAGAGAGAAGTGGCACAGTTTGTGTCAGCCTGCGAAATATGTCAGAGGGTGAAGCTGGAACATCAGAAGCCGGCTGGAATGCTTAACCCACTACCTATTTCAGAGTGGAAATGGGAGAATATAGCTATGGACTTCGTGGTGGGGTTACGGCAGCGTCCAACAGATTGGACTCCATATGGGTGATTGTGGACAGATTGACCAAATCTGCTCACTTCATCCCTGTCAGGAGTGGCTATTCTATGGACAAGTTGGCACAGGTGTATGTTGATGAGGTTGTCAGGTTGCATGGGGTTCATGTTTCAATAGTGTCGGATAGAGGGCCCCAGTTCACCTCTAGGTTTTGGCGGAGTCTGCAGAACGCTATGGGTACCAGGTTGGATTTTAGCACTGCTTTCCATCCACAGACGGACGGACAGTCAGAGAGGACCATCCAGACAATAGAGGATATGCTCAGAATGTGTGTGCTGGATTTTGGCGGTTCTTGGAGGCAGCATCTACCTCTAGTGGAGTTTACCTACAATAATAGCCATCATGCTAGCATAGGGATGGCTCCATATGAGGCTTTGTATGGAAGGAAGTGCAGGTCGCCTGTCTGTTGGGAGGAAGTTGGAGAAAAGGCCTTAGCAGGGCCTAAGCTAGTAGAGATCACCAGCAGAGTGGTGCCCATAATCAGAGAAAGGATCAAGACTGCTGCAAGTAGGCAAAAGAGTTATGCAGATGTCCGCAGAAGGCAAGTAGAGTTTCAGGAGGGGGATTTGGTATTGCTCAAAGTGTCTCCAATGAAAGGGGTGATTCGGTTCGGGAAGAAAGGTAAGTTAGCTCCACGATACATCGGATCCTTTGAAATCTTGCAAAAGATTGGGAATGTATCGTATAAGTTGGACTTACCTACTTCTATGGAGAGAATCCATCCGGTTTTCCATGTTTCCATGTTAAGAAAGTTCGTGTCAGATCCGAGCAAGGTTCTTAGTGAGCCTGATATGGAGATCCAAGAAGATCTCACCTATGTTGAGCAGCCAGTGCGGATCATAGACACCCAGATTAGAAAGCTAAGAAACAAGGAAATCCCAATGGTGAAAGTCCTTTGGAATCACCACAACATTGAGGAGTGTACCTGGGAGACACGGGAGTCCATGCTCCAGCAATATCCTCATCTCTTTTAAAGTAAGTGTTATGTGTTTTATGTGAATGTTTATGTTTTATGCCATGCTATGTTTGTTTAGTGAACATTCGGGGACGAATGTTCTTAAGGGGGGAGAATGTAATACCCGGCTAGACTCCGGTATCAGAATTCCTACCGTCCAGTGGAATCTCGGATGTCGGAAATCTGTAGAAGGGTAAAACCATGTTTTCATAAAATGTTTTAATGTATTTTATGGTTTTAAGCAAGAAAGGAAATGAGTTTTGTATGAAAATAACCTTGGAGGAAGACCCAGGTTCGGCTGCCGAACCTCAAGTTCGGCTGCCGAACATGCATGCATTTCGGGAGTGCTTTAGGCCCCCAAAGACATGAGAGAGGGAAGTCCAGGTTCGGCCGCCGAACCTTATGTTCGGCCGCCGAACATGGCATGCATGCGGAGGCACGTTAGGTGATAGAGCATATTTTAGTCCACATTATCATGACCTTATTGATGCTTATTTGCACCTATTCTACCTAATTTTGTGGTTTTAATCATGTTTTGCAAATATTAGGTGTGAAGAAACAATTTGGAGAAAATGCTCTTAAAAATGCCAAAGAATGCCAAAAATCAGCCACCTTCGGAAGCACCTTCGGAAGCACTTTCGGAAGCCGAAACTCAACCACCTTCGGAAGCACTTTCGGAAGCCTAAAGTCACCCACTTTCAGAAGCACTTTCGGCGGCCTAAAGTCAAGTCTAGAGGCAAAACTCCACCACCTTCGGGGGCACCTTCGGCCGCCGAACCTTCACTCCAGAGCCGAAAGTCCACTTCCGGAAGCAACTTTAGGCAGCCGAAAATCCCTCTCAACACTCTCTTTCCTCATTCAAGAAGCCATATCCCAAGTTGCCATATTTGAAGAGCCAAACAAGGGAAGTATTTTGAAATCCAAATCTTCAAGATTCACATTCAAATATTGGATTTCAAGATCCAGCTTATTAAGGAAGCCAAATCCAAAGATCACATGTTTCCCACTTCATGCCATGCACATTCAAATTTCAAAAGGAGGCTCCACCTTCCCTATTAGTGCATGGGCAACCTCTTGGACTTCTTGGGCAGCAACTTGATGATCTTGGGCAGCAATTAAAGGACCAAAGAGCCCCCACTTGCAATCCAATGCATGCTCCACGTTTTTGCCTTCACACATGCACAAAGAAGGCACATATGGGACCAAGGGCACTTTGGACAGCCTCTAAAAGATGCATGGACAGCCACCAAACCCTAAGGAGCCTCTCAAGATCTATTTAAAGGCTTCAAGAAGACAGGAAAGGCAGATTTTGAATCTCCCAACCTCTCCAAGGTTCGGCCGCCACTCCTCCTCCACCTTGTGCCACCACCGATTCTTCCACCTTCTTTCTTCTTCTATTTTTCTGTTTTGGTTCAGCCATGAGTGGCTGAAACCCTTATTCTAGTTGAAGTTTGGTTGAAACTAAGGTTGTTTAAAAGGTTGTGAGATCTGAACATAAAGTGTTTGATTTTGGTTTATTCAATATTCATGCAATTGTGCTTAATTCTAAGATTGCTTTGTTGTTTTGATCAAATTGGCCACTTGATTCTTGATTGCAAAGTTAATTGATTGTTGGTTAGGATATTTGTTAGTCCGTAATTGCTGGAAATATTCTGTCCATAGAACACTTGGTGTAAAAACCAAAGAATTGCATGATCTAGCACCATCTTCAAGCGTTTGGAGTAGCTAGGGTTGGATCTTTCTAGTTCTTTATGCAATTGACAATTGTTTTGATGCCTAAGGCCCAAGGACGTTCCTTGGCAATTTGTTAATTAGTAATTGATTAGAGGACGTTCCCTAATTAATTTAATCATAAGGAGAGACATGGTGGTGAAAAGCGTTTTCCATCCCCATAACTAATCTATTGAATGAATTAAGAAAACCTAAGTTTCAATGATCAACCCAAACAACCAAAGTGGATCCATATCTTCAACTAGACCTTTCTCATATTGATTTCCTCTTCTATTTTGGTTACTTACTGTTTTAATTGCTTTCAATAGTTGTTAGTCAAATCATCTCAAAACCCCCTTTTTACTTTCTTGCACTTTATCTTTGTTTTACTTTCAATAACTTGCTTTCAATTGTGTTTTCAATTGGTTCTCTTGGTCTTGATTGAGAAAAATAAATAGGTAATCAATTCTCTGTGGATTCGATCCTTCACCACTATCTGCAGTTGTAAATTGTTGATAACCAAGAAGGTTATTTTTGACCGGCTTCGACAACCACACTGTCATTAGGCCCCCGAAAGTGGCCTGGCCAGCCACCTATAAAGGGGTCCCCATGTCCGAACGGGTGAGCTTTTCTCCCCGTTTTCGGACAAGGTGAGTTTTTCGCCGTCCCTCATCGATTTTGAGCTTCTTCCTTTAAATCTTCATGATTTTCTTATGAGTTTTCACTTGGTTTGAAGATATTTGAGCAAAAGAGCAAGTTTTGAAGCTTGGAGACTAAAGAGGTGATTTCTCCCCATCTCCAAGCTAGGATCGTCTTTCCTCTCGATCTTCAAGAGGTAAGCTTAGATCCAACCTTCCTTATATATTTTAAACAAGTTTTATGAAGATCTATGGGGTAGAAATGCATGTTTAGGTTATTGTTGAGTTTATGGGTTTATGTTATGCTTATGTGCAATGTGGGTTGTTTGATGTGTTTTGGTTGGGGTTTAAGTTAGTTTGAGACCCCTATGTGCTTGTTGGCTTGAGTTTGCATGTTGTAGACTAGGTAAATGCATGATGGAATGGATTGGGAGGCATTTGTGCATGAAAGAGGCTGAGTTCTGCCCTTTGGAAGAACTCAGGTTCCGCAGCTGAATGGACTTTCGGCCGCCGAACCTGCCTGTGGAGGCCAACTTTTGGCTGCCGAACCCTGCCCCCGAAAGTGGGCTTTCGGCTCTGGAAGGGAGTTTCGGCCGCCGAAGGTGCCACCGAACATGCATGAGTTTCGTCTCTGGAGGGAACCTTCGGCCGCCGAAAGTGCCGCCGAAGGTGCATGACTTTCGGCTCTGGAGGGACTTTCGGCTCTGGAGGGACTTTCGGTCGCCGAACCTGCCACCGAAAGTGCCCTGTTCAGCCTTCCTTTGCATGATTTATGTGATTGTTTTAAGGTGTTTTGGGGGGGTTTTTGGGGAGTATTTTAGAGTCATGTTCATGGATGTTTGGTCCCTCATTTGAGTCCACCTGTGTAGGTTCGGACCCGAGGAACCGAGGACCTCAGCAGTGAGATAGCTGCTTCAGAGTCATTAGAGCTTCAGCCAGAGGTGAGTGGAATAACTCTTTACGTTTCAAAACAAATAAATAAATTTTGAGCATGATACATGCATCACGTATGCCATGAGATATACTAGGTTGTTTGCATTAGAATTCACGAATATGTTGCATTGCATAACTTGATGATGATGTGGATGGATGTTGAATGATCCTTTAGTCCTCGTATGTTATGGTATGATGACGATACGGTATGAATAGCCAGTGAGGCCCATTTTACGCCCCTGGCACTATGTTAAGAGTAAGACCAGTGAGGCCCATTCTACGCCCCTGGCACTATGGAATGTTATGTTATGTTATGTTATGTTAAGAGAAAGACCAGTGAGGCCCATTCTACGCTCCTGGCACGATTGGACTATGTAGAGGACTATTGGTGACAATTCTTATCTCCAATTTCATATCATGGGTATGGCAAATCATGAATGGGCTGGAGGGGCACAACTGGTTTATTCTGTGTTAGGAAAAATGACTCGGCTTTTCTATATATTAAATTATAGGATATTTTACTAAAAATTTACTCTCTATGGCCACACAATGAAGGTATTTCTTTTACTCATTGCAAGTTTTCCGATTTCAAATATTCATGAATTTTTCTTTTAAAAAAAAAATAAAAAGTGGGATAATCTAAAATTTAATGCATGTTTTGGGAATTGATTATGGAATACGTTATCATAAGTGTTTTTAAGCATTATTTTTATTATTTTATAATATATATTAATTGCAAAAGAATCCATAACACTTTCTGTATTAATATTGCTCTAAATCTTATTCCATATTACTTGAAACCTATTCTACAAGTTAATGAAAAATTTCGATTCGATTCGATTTAATCGGTTTGAATTTTTAATAAATTTTTTAATTTTTATACTTTATTTTTAGTATTTTAAAATTTAATTGAAATATTTTAACTATCTAATCTCACTATATTATTGAAAATAATATATTATTATCACTAATCTGTTCGGTTCGGATTTTTTGATTTTTTTCTAATTAAAATCAAATCAAATTGAAATAATTGAAATTTTTGAAATTAAAACTTAATCGAACCGAAATGAATAAAAAATCAAACTGAATTTTCAAAATGTACTTTTTTCATCAGAGGGAGAAAGTTTCTGGGTTACATGGTTAATAGAAGGGGCATAGAGTTGAACTCGAAGAAAGTAGAGGTATACTAACACTGTTTGAGCCAACTTATGTAAGAGATGTGCAAAGACTTATAGGAAGAGTGGTAGCACTCAATAAATGACGGATATGCGAGACAACGGACCTTGAACGTTTAGAATCATATTTGCATGACGCTGAAAGGTATTAAATAGTTTTCTGAGGAGACAGTACGTCACGTATAGCTCTGTGTGAAAATAATAAAGTATAGAATATAGAATGATAGTTATACATCGCTAGAAAAAAATGAAAAAAGATAAAGAGAGGAAGGGAGCCAACAAAACTAAATTCACTCACAGATATTTTAATTTTATCCTCTATTGGATCTCAGCATATCAGTTTTCTTTCTCTTACATTTTTTATCACTTGTTGGTCTGGCAAAGAAGTTGCATCTGCATAAGTTTATATGGTGGCAAAATGTCGATCTGGTTTTTTAGAGAATATGTAAAAGGTTTCTATCAAGAGAGCCACAAGCTCCCATAAGATACAATTTTATACTAAAACCTGGGTTTTAGTATAATAATATTTATTTATTTAACTAATTAAATAAATAAATTACGACTATGGTCCAAAATTTTAATAAACAAGGTATATAAATCTTAGACAATTTAATTAAGTTCTTACTTAATTAATTAAATTAAAATCGTAATTCTTTTAAATTAAAATTTTATCCCAATGTCAATTTATATGCAATCAAGTTCTACTTGATTTAACTTCTCATTTTATTTTTCCATGCAATTGTTTATGTGTTTGACCCATTAAGTTCCAAATATGTTGGAAATAAATATAATTAACTAATTAATTAATTTAAAGGTCAAAAAAATTGTCTAGTAACATGTCAAGGCTATTCAAATATTCAGAATATTAAAAGTGGTTTGACTTAACATTTCAGTATATGGTTTGTCAATACAATTAATATCTCTTTATCACAAATGTCTCAATTTAACATTTAATACATGGAACGCGTCTATAATGTTAAATCATATTAAGTCTCATATATTAGCTATTGATCGATTAAATGAAATTTCAAATCTCATTTGCTAATTTTATTACATCTTGCGCAAGGATTTCATGATGAATGCTAGCAGAGAACAATGGGATATTTCCTAATTTAACCTAAGGTGATGAGTCATATCTCAATCATATAAATACCTTCATACAATTCCTAATATATTCATTTCCATTTGTTACTCATGAACCAAGTAACGTGTAAGATGAATTAAAACATAAAAGTCCCTATATAAGATTATTTATTAATTTTAAGTCAAATGATCACTTACACAACCATCACTTGAGTAATCCATAGACACAGGATATTTTTCATATGGATTTTTCAGGCGGGTCAGTTCATTGTGCTTATTTATAAAATAGACACCTACATATTAGTTCTAAATATCTCATACATCTCAATCTATGAGATCAATTGCTTTCTCTAAAAGGAAAGAACATAGTATGTATCAGTCTCAACAGCTCTATCCAATCATGATAAAAATATCGACCAGAAACATTTGGAGACATTACTTAAATGCAATTGGAATCTCACAATTATAACTACATTATAATTTTCTTTACATAGTAATATAATCTCATGGACTTTATTTTTATTCGAAGTTCAATTAACACTAAAGATAAATAACAGCCTTAATAAAATGTATTTAAATACTTAAAATATATGGAAAAATAATATCCAACTACAACCAACAGATTAGTTGTAGGCCATATTACTAACAATTTCCCACTTGCACTAAATTCAATCACTCATATGACTTGTCACGCAAGTATAAATGTGATAATTATGTTTCTACTAAAATATTGCCTTAAGAGAATCTTTAAGATTCTCATTAGTGGAACTCACTTTATTTCCACATCTTTCCTTTTAATTATCTCTCTAATCATTTAGTGTAATACCCGGCTAGAGTCCGGCATCGGAATTCTACTTTTCGGTGGAATCTCGGATGTCGGAATCCGCTAGAAGAGTAAGATTTATGTTTTGGTAAAGGATTTTCTTATGTTTTAATGTTTTAAGTATAAAAGGAAATGAGTTTTGGAAAGAAAAGAGCCAAGAAAGAAATGCAAGGTTCGGCCGCCGAAGGTGAAGTTCGGCCGCCGAAGGTGAAGTTCGGCCGCCGAACATGCATGAGTTTTGGTTTCACGTTAGGCCGCCGAAGGTGGTCTGGCCAGCCACCTATAAAAGGCCCTAGGTCGGTGAATGGATAAGATTTTCTTTCCATTCAGAGACAGAGGTGAGACCATGATCTTCCTTGGGTGATTTTCCTGTTTTCTTCAAATCTTGCAAAGTTTTGATGGGTTTTATGTTGTTTTGAAGCTTTTGAGCAAATCAACCAAAAGTTTTGAAGTTGGAGACTTTGAGGGAGAGTTTCTCCATATCTCCACGTTGGGATCGTTTATCTTCTTGTTTGTAAGAGGTAAGTGAAGATCCTGAACTTCTTTTCATGTTTTATGAAGGTTTTATGAAGTGTTTGGGTAGAGATGCATGTTTAGGGTAAGTTGAGGTTGTGGTTGATTTGTGGTCAAAGCATGCTTATGTGTTTAGTTGTGTTGTTTGTTGGGGTTTTAAGTTAGTGTTGGACCCCTTTGTGCCTATACTTGAGTATATGAAGGTTATGGAATTGTGGTTTGCATGTTTGAGTGGAGATTGGGTACGTTTGCATGAAGCAGAACAAGTTTCTGCCTTACTGGAGAATCCAGTTTCGGCCGCCGAAAGAGGGTTCGGCCGCCGAACATGCTAAGGAGGTGGTTTCGGCTGCCTAAGCTTGCCTAAACTTGCCCCCGAAAGTTTGGACTTTCGGCTCTGGAGGAGGGTTTCGGCCGCCGAAGGTGCCGCCGAAGGTTAGGGACTTTCGTCTCTGGAGAGGACTTTCGGCAGCCGAAGTGCCGCCGAAAGTGCTTGAGGTTCGGCTCTGGAAGGGACTTTCGGCCGCCGAACCTGCCGCCGAAAGTGCCCTGTCCAGCCTTCTTTTGCATGTTTTTCTTGATTTTTTAAGGATGTTTTAGGGGGTTTTGGGGAGTATTCTAGAGTTGTTCTTGAGTTAGTTTGGTCCCTCATTTGAGTCCATCTGTGTAGGAACGGACCAGAGGAACCAAAGAGGTCAGCAGTGAGCACTGCTTCAGAGTCAGCTCAGAGTCAGCCAGAGGTGAGTGGAACTAAACTAAATCTTTTAATATGAGAACTTAAATGCTTTTAGCATGTTCCATGCATCATGATATGTAATAGGTTGAGTGCACTAGAATACACTAATGTGACGCATTGCATTATTCTATGCTTCTACGGATCGGACATAGTTTTGGATTCACTAGCCCTCCGAGTAAAGTCCTGAGGAGCCCTGAGGAGCCCTGAGGAGCCCTGAGGAGCCCTGAGGAGCCCTGAGTGGGCCAGGCACAGAGCACCATAGGGTGCGTAGAGAAGTCCTGAGTAGCTCCTTCGCGGGCCGGGCATAGAACAGAGGGAATTTTGAATTTGTCCGTCTGAGATGGGTGATTTACTTGTGATGTGATGCATTCCATGTGAGCATGTTTTATCTGTTCTACTCATTGGGCTAGTATAGCTCATCCCTCTCCTTTCACTCCAGTCTTGCAGGATCAGAGTCAGAGAGAAGTCAGCAGGGTACAGGAAGAGTAAAGAATTTTGTAATAGCATAGTGTGGACATGTAATATTGTAAAGAAATGGTTTAGTATTGTAGAGTGTAGAGGATTGTGCTTGACCCATGTTGTAAGTCCCTTTTGTATACATGGTCTGTTTATGTGCTGTGAATGTTTTTATCAGTATGTAAAAAACCAGGCTTAACAGAGTATGAGTTGAACCCGTCTAGAGCAAGCTCTAGTAAGGGGTTTTATAGTACAGAGATAGTGCATGCACAGGTTGAGCCTTGGTTCAGAGAATCAATTTTATGTTTTTACAGAAAATGTATGATCATGTATGGAATTTTACAGGTACACAGAGAGTATAGCAGGCTTGCTACGGGTCACGGCGACCTTAAGTCGACTTGGATCCTAGCGCCGGTAGCGGTCCGATTTTTGGGTCGTTACATTTGGAGTCACCTAAGTACATACTTGGATCTTTAATGAGACCTAGGTTTCTTTGTTTATGTAATGGCTCAATGGTTATCACAGTTCAATGTAACTAGATCAACAATGCTAGGAACCACACCAAGTTCAGAAATGAACTCATTGATCCAAAACTGTCTCTTTTGCTACCTAAGACACAAAAGCTTACTTGGCTTTTAGCATAGAATCTGCAGTGGTCTCTAGTTTGAAACTTTTTTAACTCATTGCTCCACTATTTAGAGTAAAATTGAAACCAGATTGAGATTTGTTATCATCAAAATCTAATATGAAATTCACATTTGAATATCCACGAACTTTGAGTTCATCAGTCCCTTCAAGTGATATGGTCAGAAATCCTTTCTTGGATTCCTTCATGCTAAACCATTTTAGCACTTTGTCAATGTAAGTAAATTGGGATAATCCTAGCAACCTCTTGGATCTATCTCTATAGATCTCAATTCCTAGATTATAAACAGCTTCTCCCAAATCCTTCATGAATAAATTCTTGGACAACTAGACATTTACATATTTGTAGTAATGAAATCTCATTTCCTATTATTAATATGTCATCTATATATAAAATAAGAAATACAACTCCACTCCCATTAACCTTCTTGTACATAAGTTTCATCCATAACTTTTGATAAAATCAAACTATTTGATCGTTTTATCAAAACAGATGTTCCATCTGCATGAAACTTGTGTTTCCACAGCAGACATCACAGTATTTGATTCTGATTCCACTTAGATGTTTGTTTGTGGTTCTTGAACTTTTTCAAGTTCTATCTGACTCCCGCTGCTTCTTTCAAAAGAATTGCTTTTTTAGAAATATAGCATGTTTTGAGATAAACACATTTTCTCAATGGGATGATAGAAGTAATATCCAATAATTTCTTTTGGACATTCCACAAGCTTAAATTTATCTGACTTAGCTTCCGAATTATTAGATATCAGATGCTTCACATAAGCATCACATTTCCAAATCTTAATATGTGATAAGACTGACCTTTTGTTAGTTCAAATCTCATATGGAGTCTTATCAACAGATTTGGATGGAGCTCTATTAAGAAGATATATTGCAATTTGCAAGGCATATCCCTAAAATGATAGGGTAAATCTGTAAGACTCATCATGTACCATTCTTTTATGAAAATCCATTATTGTGGTGTTCCAGGTGGAGTCCATTTTGAGAGAATTTCATTCTCTGTTAGATAATAACAAAATTCATGACTTAAGTATTCATCAGTTCGATCGGATCTAAGTGATTTAATGCTTTTGCTAGTCAGTTCTTCAACTTCATATTTGAATTCTTTGAACTTTTCAAATGATTCATATTTTTATTTTATTAAATACACATAACTATATCTAGTATAGTCATCAGTGAATGTAATAAGATATGAGTACCCACCTGATGACTATCAGGCTCCAAGCAACTGGGCCTAATGTAGCCCAAGCAAAATGAATTAGGCCAACCTAAATGTTGGCCCCATACATAATGAAAGAATACGCCTCATACCAATTTAGGGCATGTCCCTATATGCTAGGTAAGACTTGGATGGGCTTGAGGCAATCTAGCCCGAAGGACCGTCAAGCTCCATATAAGGACAAAGCCCGCATTCCCTGGGATCGTGTCCAAGTGGCACCGAAAGGAATTAAATAGCCACCTGATGAGAGTGAGGATACCGTACACACATACAGACTGCCCGCGTGAATGTGACAAGCAGGTACAGGTGTAGAAAAGTGGTGGAACGCCCGAAAAAGATAAAGGGGAATGAAAATAAAAGGAAGGAGGAAGAAAAATAGAGGCCAAGCTTACCAAAACTCACCTAATCCTAAACCTATCCTCGGATCTTAGACATCAATTTGCACCGTCTGTAGGAACGAAGGGATCTTAATGTCACCTGAGTTCTCATTCACCCACTAAGATCCACATGGCTAACCCTAGTGAAAACCACACAGGAATCACTCAGAATAACCTGAGCTCGACTTAGGAAAGTCCATTATTCTCATTTTTCAGCCTGCTAACTCCAGTAAACCCGTCACCTACATTGCCAAATCACTCACTAAGCTCAACTGTAACATGTCCCGAATCCCATTATCAGACCAAGAACTCCAAAATATGGCCCTACAACTATGAAACACCGCCAATTGGCTAGGTAAGATGTGACAACAGAGAGGACTCAGTACTCTGTTGAGTAGGCCACCTATGGCAAATGGGCTCAACCATTGAGCCCTAACCTACTCTAAACTATCAAACCCTCAACAGAGTAGCAGAAGGATGAGAGAAGGATATGGGGAAGCAAGTAGAAGGAACGAACTAGTGGCTCGACTGCAGGGTAGGATAGCGAAAGACCTCATAGAAAATGATGGGGACAGAAAGCTATTCCTTCGAACTTGCAGAAAGGTCTGACAGCAGAGAACTGGAGAGAGGTCGTTACTACCTAGAGAAGAGGCCTAAGAGGGATGATACAGAGGTCGATCAAAAGTTGGAGAGGTTGAAAGAGCAGCTGCTAATGAAGCTTGGGGGTAAAGATAATAGCAGTCCCATGTTGCCGACCTCATTGCCATTCGTGAAATGGATCCAGCAGGAGACTATACCAATGAAGTTTATGATGTCGACTGGGCAGCATATGACAAGACAAGAAATCCTCGAGATCACGTGTGAAACTACAGACCCACTCTAACGCCCTAACGTGCAAAGTATTTCCAATAACCCTAACAGGACCAGCTCGGGCTTGGTTCAACAGCCTAGAATCAAGAAGTGTCATGAACTTTGTTGACCCAGCCAACGTGTTCATTAGCAGGTTCATTGTTTGAGTCACTATTGAAAGAAAGACAAGTTACTTGGAGACAGTTAAATAGAGAAGAAACGAGTCCCTGAGGGAATATATAGCCCAATTTAACTCGGAGGCTTTGTAGATACCAGAGTTAGATGAAGCAAGAGCGATGGAGGCTATGCAGAAGGGCACGATCTCCTTAGAGTTTTTTAGATCTTTGTGCTGAAAGCCCTCGACTACCTTATCGGAGTTGATGAAGAGAGTGGAGAATTATATAAGGCAGAATAATGCCTTAACCACCAACCGGTTTGTGCAGAAGGACAAAGAGAGGGGGAGAGGCATTGATGATAAAAGGAGAGACGTGCCAAAAAGAAGGCAGGACAGGAGTCTAGAGGCAATGAATAAGCACCGGTGGGAGAGAAAAGAACAATGGCATTACAAGCCCTACGTTCCAGCAGAGGTCACACCCTTGAATGTATCAAGAGCCGAGGTGCTCATGACAATCCAGGACAAGGACTATGTGCAGTGGCCTAAACCTTTGAAAACAAATCTAAAGAGAAGAGATAGACAAATATTGTCAATATCACAGAGCTCATGGGCACGACA